>NC_090928.1:1298856187-1299164353 GCF_040938575.1 Ambystoma mexicanum
ATATGGAAGGATGCGAGTGGCGTACAGTACTGTGCACGAATGCCAACATCGCCCTAAGAGACCTAACAGATGAGGATCTCTTTTCGGATGCAGAGGGGGATGGTGAAATTGTAATGGAAATAGCGATGCCCTGTGACATTTTGATTCAAGCTAGGGAAATCCCCGCTCAACTGATGGCAGTGGTAGGAGCACCGCTGTCATTCTTTGATGATGACATGAGACTCGTACCAAATAATTTGTGGACAACAGGCCCCCATGATGTAGGCCTGTTGCATGGAGTACAACCTGTAATAATAAGACTAAAGCAAGGAGCAATTCTACCCCGAGTGAAACAGTATCCATTGTCCCGTGAAGCTGAGCAAGGGATAAAAGAGACAATAGATGCACTACTAGCACAAGGGATAATAGTGCCTTCAAACTCCCCATGTAACACATGTATTGATCCAATCAAAAAAGCAAAGGGAGGGTCTTGGAGAATGATACAGGATTTACGCCCCCTAAATGATGTAATTCAGAAAGAGTTCCCTTTGGTCCCAAACCCTGCATCAATATTATGCAGCATCCCAAAAGCGGCATCACACTTCACAGTAGTCGACTTGAAAAACGCATTTTTCTCAATCCCCCTGGCTGAAGAGAGTAGATACCTGACAGCATTTACACTGGGGGGAAAGAGATATGAACACTGCAGATTACCGCAGGGATACTGTGAGAGCCCAAGCATATTCAACCGCATATTGCATGAAGACTTGGGAAACCTATCAGTTGAGAGTACGATCATTCAGTACGTAGATGATTTACTAGTGTGTGCACAAGACGAAGAAACGTGTAAAAAGGATTCAACAACGCTCCTGACTCTATTGGCCAATAAGGGGTACAAGGTAGACAAGGAAAAGCTACAGTACTGTCTGACAGAGGTCTTATACTTGGGACAGCTGATATCAAAAGATGGAAAAAGAATAATCCCTGACAGGGTAGAAGCGATAAGATCAGTAGGAGAACCCACAACAGTGAAAGACATGCAGAAGTTCCTGGGAATGTGCAACTATTGCCGAGCATGGATATTAGACTATGCAGCATACACGAGACCCCTACTACAAGCACTCAAAGAAGCACAACAGGAAAATAAAAAAATAGAATGGTCAGAAGAAATGAGCGCGTCATTCAAATCATTAAAAGAGTTAATTTCAAGCGCTCCAGTACTAGCAAATCCTGATTATGGACGCAAATTTTACCTATTCTCGCACTGCAAGGGAACACTCATGACAGCTGTTCTGACACAAAAGACGTCCTTAGGACACAAGTCTTTGGCTTACTATAGTGGTACTTTAGATGCCGTGATGCAAGGCCATTTCGCGTGCGAGCAATCACTCGCTGCAGCCGCGTTCGCAATTGAGAAAAGTGCCACAATAGTAATGGGATGCCCTGTGACATTGTTTGTGGAACATTCACTATTTGCAATACTTGAGAGGTCAAAAAGCACACTGACGACACAGCGGGCAACAGCCTACGAGATCATATTGTCTAGCGCCAATATCCATGTGGTGAGATGTAAGACAGTGAACCCCGCAACATTCATTACAGAAGCATGCACACTAGAGGACATGCAGGACCACGATTGTGCAACTTACACAGGAGAACGAGGGGAGGACACAGTGGTGTGTGAGAACGCCCTGAGCGAGGGGGAAGTGTACTTTGTGGATGGGTCTGCATCGATTGATGTGGACACGGGAGAAAAACATGTTGGCATGGCAGTGGTGAGGTTAGAAGACGGTGAATATGAAACACTAGTACAGTACCGCCTCCCATCACATTACTCCGCACAAGCAGCAGAACTGATTGCGCTCATAGAAGCACTACATGCAGCAAAGGGTTGCGCAGTGACAATATATACAGACTCAGCCTACATGACAACGACAGTACATGGAGGTCTAGCAAGATGGGAGCGGAGGGGATTTCGACGGGCAGACGGAACACCAGTACAGCATGCAGAATTGTTGAAAGAGTTAATTGAGGCCCTACAAAACCCAACTGCGGTAGCAATAGTGAAGTGCCAAGCACATACATCCAACACAGACGTTGTGTCTTTGGGAAACGCGGCAGCGGACGCTGCCGCCAAGGAGGCTTCCTATTTTCAGAAATATGAAGCAGGTGAGTATATGCTGTAGCACAAGACAAACGAAGAACTCCCAGAAGGGTACAACATGATGCCTATATCACAAATACTAGAATTACAGGAAGGAGCTATTGCAGACGAAAAATTGATGTGGACAAAACGAGGGTGCAGCAAGTCGGCGACAGACTTACTGTGGCGGCAAAATAACTCAGGGAAAGTGGTAATGCCAATCAAGTTATTGAAAATTGCGTTTCAACAACTACACTTCCCTGCACACAATACCAAACAGCACATCGCAGCAGAAATACAGGAAGAATGGTTCGTGCCCTGTCTCCAGGAGCACGTATCTCGATTAGCGATGGAATGCACAACATGTCAGATATACAATTCAGGAATGACATTACGCACGCTACGGGGAACAATTCCAAAACCCATTGGCCCATTCAGAGAGCAACATATTGATTACGCGGACATGGGGGAAAGGTGTAATGGAGCACGGTATATGATCGTGGTTGTATGCCCATTCTCAAGGTGGGTAGAAGCAGGACCATGTGCATGACCTGATGCCAAGAGCGCTGCAAAGTTCCTAGTGAGGGAAGTGTTCCCGCGCTGGGGAATTTGTGACGTTATTCGTTCAGATAATGGCACTCACTTCGTAAATGAGCTTTTCAAGGAAGTTACTACATTATTGGGAATAAAACATAAATTGTGTTCGATTTATCATCCTCAAAGTAATGGCGTAGTGGAAAAGATGAACAGACTTTTAAAAGGCAGGTTATCAAAACTATGCTTTTCATTGAAAAAGAATTGGATTTACTGTCTACCCCTTGCACTATTTGAGCTGAGAAATCAGCCAAGCAAAGACCACCATTTGTCCCCGCACGAGATCGTGACTGGGAGACGAATGAGCACAGCACACTCTCCACTGCGCGAACACTCAGATGCACACAGGAGCGCCGCGATATTGGGAGAAGAGTTCACAGACTATTTGAAGAAATTGACAAGGGCAGCGCGCGCAATATCAAAGCAGCTCTCTCCACCCTTCACGAGAGAGGAGGGAAACATAACAGGGTCTGTCACGGAGCCTGAGCAACAGCTACAGCTGATGCCGGGCGAATTCATTTATGTCAGGAGTTTTGTGCGTCGATGGAATGCACCACGGTTTCATGGCCCATACGAGGTAGTGTTCTGCACGCCCACGGCAGCAAAAGTAAAGGGCCTAAAATACTGGGTACACTTGACAGATGTACGAAAAGCATATAGTAATGTGTAAGAGGAGGTAGATGAGGAGGCACAGACAACAGCAAACGATGCAGCTGAGCAGAATGTCTGAATATGAACTTGTGTATGTGTGACAGTAATGGACCTGAATGGGAAAATGACTGATAAATATACTTGCATTCTTTTTAAGATGTTACTGGAAAAAAAAAAAAAAAAACGTTTTTCATTTTTTATCTTGTGGACTTATATGTAATTAATGAAGTGATCAAATTATGACGTGTTTACACCCTTGTCTGTGAATACCCTTCCCCGCAACCCTACCCGCTTCCATTCCTCGTCAATATATGACTGGCACTGGTAGTGCCCACAAAATGTTTACATTCATGCACTTAATGCACTTTTATATCTCGAACAGGAACTACCATGGCATCTAACGGGCAGCCTGCAACGGATACACTTACTAGAGTTAGAGAGTGGTTAACTGAGAAATGCAGATATTCGTATGAATGTGGACTATCAGTGTGTATTACATTGTTTTTTACACTAATGTTTGGCCTGGTTACATACTGGTTAATAGCGTTTATCTCTATCGAGATAAACGAGGGGGGAGGGACTAACAGCACTACTGTAAATAATGCAACCACGAGTGTAAATATTAAAGAAGGTGACTTCTTGGTATGGGACGGGACGAAACTTGTATGGGGTTACTATACAACACCATCCAATGCTGTCATGATAAAAAACGAAGAGCTACAGGGTGAAATGCAAAATAACACAGTGTCCTCGCCAAAGTTATCTAATTACAATGCTCACAGTTTAAACGAACGAAACCCCTCCGCCATATCCTGGTTGTATAACACCCCTACCAGCCAACCTGCCCCCATAGCTATAGACACATTGTCAACTAATAGGATGGAAGAAAATGGAAGGATGAAAGCAACACATGAAATATTATATGATGATTGGGTGAAGGGGGGCGGGAAGGAGAAAGGGGGGTCTACTGTGTCTGTCACCCTTGAAGCCAGGAAGTACATTAGGAAAATAAATAACAGAAAGAAAAGGGGAGCGGAAAGGAGGAAGTACGATGAGTACTATGGGTTAGGATTAGATAGAATGGAAGACCCACGACACCCCCACCAGACGAATAAATGGTATGCGGATATGAGTGCAACAGCTAAACAAACAACAAACGAGAGCTGCTATGTCTGCTCCCTCATTCCCCATGCTTCAGGTACACCCAAAGTATTGCTACCCAAAGAGTTGCCAATTATAGATGCCCAGTGTCTCCTTCATCTTACATTATGCAGGATTAAGAACACCTTCCAGACACATGGAGTTACTTTTAGAATGCTGCAGAACGAGAAAACTTGCTACCCGAAGACGGCAGGGGTGGTATGTCTGGAGGAACCATTTTTTGTAATACAAGGGACACTTTTTTCGGACAACAAGTGGAAGGATGAAGAAGTAATGTGCAAAGCTGAAGCACTGAGAGGGGTGGCACCAGAGAAATTGCAATGGATAGAAGAAACATGCACACCAGTGTGGAAGGAACACATTTCAAAACTAACTTGGGTGACCGCCATTGAAAAACCCTTCAAACTACAGAACGAAATAGACTATGAACTATGTTTTAAAGGAGAAGGGAAAACCTCCATGGGGACAAACAAGAACTGTAACAAGACCCTCACCATCCCAGATCTGAGAAAAGGGACAGCGGCCCTGATGGACACGTACTGGGTATGCGGCAACCAGGCATACCTACACCTCCCCCCGTCATGGAGTGGCAGCTGCTCAATGGCCCCTCTACACTCAGCCCTAATGGTAATACCAGAAAGCCACATCGAGGGGAGCAAAAAGACACAGGAACGCATACAACAGAGTGCAGCCCAGCCGACTGCGGAGTCACGGATGTATGTCCTGTCTTCCGGGAGCAAGGAAGAGGTGCTGACCCGTAACAAACGAGCATCGAACTACATATCAAAGGCATCATCAGAACTGTTGGCTGAGATCCCAGACAGATACCGATTATTCAGCTCAGCAGAAACATTCTTTGCCTCACTCATCTCAAGTGTCCAAGCAAGGGCAAATGCAAAATGGCTCCAGATAACACGCTGGGAATTGATTCAGCTGGCAAATGACACTGAAGAAGGGTTCAACGTAATAAAAGTGGAACTAAGGGCTTTACGGCTGATGACAATTCAAAACAGGTATGTCTTGGACCTGTTGACAGCGATGGATGGAGGTGTTTGCCGAAAAATTGGAAGTGCTTGCTGCACTTTCGTACCTTCCGAAGACGCAGAAAACGGCTCCCTGTCCCATGTGATCGAAGCAATCCACAACCTAGGAGAAAAAATGAAAATGGAAGGTGGAGCAAAAGACAGTACGTGGTTCGACAACATCTTCTCCTGGGTCCCCTCATGGCTTGGAACGACTGTGAAATTTTTTATGCCAGCTGTGGTGTTCCTCCTTTTAATTTTTTGCATGTGCCAGGTGGGTATTCGATGTTGTGCTAACGCAGTACCTAATGGTGCAATGATGATGGTGACAATGGGCAACACCCGTGGGACAATGCAAACTATGCAGGAAGTGCAGGTACAAACCGGAATTGATGATACACCCAGGTATCAGCTAGTGCCCAGGTATCATGACAAGGATATCATAGACAAATTATGGCACACCACCATCAGAGAGCCCCGTATACTAGAATGGTTTCAGGAGGTGTGGGTAGACTTGGAAGGAGAGAGCGGATGTATATACCTAACCTGTACCCCAGATGAATATGCTAGGAGGGGTGTGAGCTTAAGGGGGGTGTGCAGACCCTGGATGCCGATAAAAGGCAACACCAGCATGGGATGAGGCAGTTATGGACGAAGAAGAGTGTAGGAGATTGAATGAGTTAAAGAATTCGTTACTTAAGTAACGAAAGGGGGAAAATGTAGGGGAGGAGTGGTCCAAAAAACCCTCCTTGCCTACATCCCCTCCCCAGGTGAGGGCCATGGCTCATCGGGCGTCCCCTCAGACCACCCGGGCCCAGGTGGTGGAGGGTTCGCCTGCTGAAGACATTGCCCACACGTATTGAATTTAGCTAGGCCCAGAAACCATTTTGCCTATAAAAGATGGTGTGAGCTCAGCGCACTGTAGCGTGGCCCCCACCCTCGGAGAGCTTCAATTATCCCTGTCGCCGCAGCACCCTGGCAGATCCGCTGTGAGCCCGTTCCCACGAACAAAACGGACATGAGCTAGCATAAGATACTAACACTGTAACATTTCACCGTCCACAGTGTATCACTGCTCCCAGCATGACCCGGTCAGCAAGGCCTGGGTGATGGGGAGAACTGTAGAATGGTCATCCGATGAAAGCAGAAAAATACCCAAATACGAATGTCAAAAACTACTCGTAATACGTGTATCCGTTCCATAAAACTACTTCTACTAAAGAAACCTGTAAAATTGTGTAATCATTGTATGAAACGCATGTTTACATGACACCAGAAATGGAGGACCCACACCCCTGCAGGGGTGTGCAAATGATAAAAAAGCATTCCGGGGGATTATTCTCTATACGTATCATTGAAAACCGTACACCCCGCGGTCCCGCGCTATAACTGAACTAATGCTGCTAGAGTGCAGGGGAGGACGAATGCAACTATACATAAGGCTCGTGTGAAAAGACGCGGGCAAATGCGCCAGTCATGTGTACATATCTACAGCCCTTATATGCCATTACCGCCGCGTACAATGGCGGGTTTCGTCCTCTATGCTCCACCAACTACACTACTACCTCACGTAATGCAAATATATATGTATATTACTAAATGCCGTAATTGTTAAAATGTAATGTACTAGTAAGGTACTTAGACTGACTATATTTGAGAGACATGTAGTGAGTTGAAATGTATGTTTTCAAGTGATCCAAATGAGTATTATAAGGATGTTCAAATGTTTATGATGTTCTCATCGAAAGTCGGCAACACACGAGAAAAATACCTTTGTGAATATGTGCAAGGCCATTCTCCCCCCCCCCCACCCTGCAAAGTCTGCCAAATAAGAGAGCTAAGGCCTGCGCCACGCTGCTCCACCTCCCCCAACTAGGCTGGAGCCGCTTCAAAGATTTGTAGTCCCCGCTACAGCACCCAAGGCCACGGCCTGCCACCTGCATTATTTACAGCCCAGCAGTAAACCTCCGCTTGAATACACAAATCCAAGGCGCCCCCTCGTAAACCCCACAACCCCCAGGAACACCTCAGACTTATGACCCGGTGCAACGAAGACACCCAATACTGTGGTAACACACAACAGCCCATTCATAATAACTTCTAACGAGACAGAAAGACATGTACCGCCCGCCCCAGGCCCAGAGACTTAGCCCCACGACCTATGGTACCGGTCAAACAGGACCCTGGTAACCATGCACGGATAAATCACCATCAAACCCCTCACAAGGTGCATTCCTCCTGTGTTGCATTAACCTGTAGAATAACCTATTGATAGATTTACTAAAGAAGATAACATTGCAATGACTGAATGACTGCGGTGTGCATGGCATAGGGCAAATAAGTCAGGAAAAGACATTCATCTCTGACACTGGCCACAATGGCACAACAACACCGCCCGGATGAACTCAGCTGACCTGCCAGGCCCAGCCCAACCCACGAGGTTGACCAGTGACGTCCTCCAGCCAAGGCCAACCACATCGCAGCAGCACCTATAGCTAGTCATCGCCACCCTATCCCATTGAACTTGTGCCCCTTATAGTATATAGGTACTGATGACGTTTTTTTGTAAATAAATACGCTTGTCTTTGCTATTGTCAGACAGAGCGCTCTCGGAGTTTGCAGAGTTCTTTGCATGCCCTATTCTGATTGATAAACTCCCATTTAAGCTCACCCGCACTCTGTCTTGGCTTTATTCCCGACTTGGGAGAGTCCGTCATTGTCTCTCATTGTGGGGAGGATCGTGCTGGTTGGGGACGCCTGCCTTCAAAACACCGAAGCAGCTGATGCCATTCCGAAAGGCATGTACAAATACTTGAAAGTGCCTTCCGGTGTGACAAAAGCAGTTACATATTGACACTTGTCCGATAGCGGCACTTAGTGATACGCTGCAGAGAGATCTATTACTGAGAACCAACTAGGTTCACCAAGTGTAGCCAGAGTCTCAGAGATTATGGGTAGAGGGTGCCTTTCAATGAAAATGTTCTTGTTGAGGTCCCTGAGGTCGACACATAGTCTCAGGCTACCATTGTTTTTCGTGACCAGGACCAAAGAGGAGAGCCATTCAGTTCCATTGATGCACTCAATCACTCCTTTTTGAATTAAACCTTGAAGTTCCTCATGGAGCTGTTGGACGAAGTTTAAGTGGAACAGGCCTCACTTTGTGCACCACCAGCTGTGCATTTGGCTTGAGCCTTATGTTGTGCTCAAAGTCATTCAACCTCCCTAGGCTGGAAGTGAAAACCTCAGGGAATTCCCTAGACCACCTGTCCTCAATATCTGCAATAGTTACGGGTTCTAATGCACTTGCTTGTATTCGGACACCTAATACTCTCTGCTCTTCCCAACCCAGTAATGATGCTCCTTTCTTTGCAACCAGAATTTTTGCAGAATATTCTCTCTTGTAAGTTACTGTGCCTTGGAACTCGCCAGTGAGAACAATGTCTGAGTCTCCATAACCACAGGGTTGTACTTCAGCGGGAAGAAGAAGGTCAGGAGTCTTGCCTAGAACATTCTTGAAGGTGTCTTCTGATATTATGGTCCAAGGCGAACACGAATCTACCTTCATCTTAATGTGACACCCATCAATCATGAAATGGCCAACTGGTCCCATGGCACCAGATACAGCATCAATCTGGAACACATGGCTAACATCTCTCTCCTGGACAGGCGGCTCATCTGGCATTCTTTGCAGGGGATGTGTGGAAGATTGGTATTCTGTGTCTCTTTGTCCAAGACAATTCACTGAAGCATCTTTACACATATTTGCAAAATGACCCTTGCGCTTGCACTTGTAGCATTCCACAACTCTTGCGGGACAGGATGCGAAATGTGATGAAGGTCTTGTACTTCCACATCTGGAGCACCTCTGATTCCACCAATCCTTCCTGGTATTCACCCTCCTCTTTGGCATGACTGCACATACCCCTTGTGCAACACTGTGTGATGACTGTTTGTTAATCTTCATTGCCCTCAAGTACTGACAGGTTTGCTCAATGCAGCGTGTCAACTCCACCGCCTGCTCCAACGACACATTGTTGGCGAGCAACTTTTCCTCTACCCTGGGACTGTTGATGCACTGCACTAGCTGGTCCCTAATAAGGGAGTCAGTGAGGTCCCCAAAGTCACATGTGTGGCTCAATGTCCTCAGGGAAGCCACATAGGATTCCAAATTTTTTGCACTGTCTTGTGCCCGTTGAAAGAACTTGTGTCTTTCAAACGTCACATTCTTCTTGGGCTCAAAGTGATCTTCCATCTTTTTCAAAGCTATTACATACTCATCAGCATCTCCTGATCCTTCCACCACACCACGTGTGAGACCGTCGAAGACAATGCGCCTTTCCGGACCCAAATTGTGCAAAAGAATTGCCTTCTTCCTGGCCGAACTATACCTGTCGCCTCCAATGGCAACAATGTAATTTTCGAACATCTTGACCCATCTCTCCCATCTGACTAGGGGCCTGCCCGGCTCGGACAGGAATGGTGCAGGTGGAGGGATTGCTGCTGCCATGATGTCAAAGTCAGTGGGGAGCCCTTGGGCTTGCAGTGTAATGCAGGACAATGGCAGACTTGGGTGAGCTGGAGAGGCTGGCAGAATTCAAGCACACAAAGTTCTGAAGCTACTTGACACAATGAACAGAGTCAATTATGACCTCACAATGGGCATCAGCGCAGGAGAACCCCAGCCTGAGGATCCTGAATGGGGCGCTCAGCAAAAGGCCATCTGATGCATCACAATGACCAAAAGGAATGCTAAACCCCGTCCTGACCGAGGAGGCTGCGTGAGTTTTTGGGCAACAAATTGCAGTCTTTGAAATTGCTACAATGTTCCAAGAGGGACGGGTGGGAATTCTCTTTGGAGGCGTTGGGACTTCCCTTAGTAAATCCCAAGAAAAAAAAACTTCCTTTATAGCCCTCACAAGAGAAAACGTACACGCTCCGCTTTGGACGTGTGTATGCAGTATCTTCCAATGGTGACGTGGGCTCCACCCCCCTTTTTAGAGCACCCGCCTCTGACCTGGGAGATGGAGCAGCGCCTGCTGCCTGGTGCACCAGTCCAAACCGCTGACAGTGCGCCGCTCTGAACTCCCATGCAGGGAGGAGTGGCACTCGTAGCGCACAGCGGGTGCTGCAGACTCCAGTCAAGAAAGACTGATGGCTTCTTTCCTCCGTCCCAGCAGCGGGCAATCACGGGAGCGGGTGCCGACCAGCTGGGCACAATTGCGGCTCATCCTCGTCGCCAGTGTTGAGAAACAAACAACGCTGTGTGAAGTTTAACAAAGGCGTTTATTAAGTAAATAACAGCGCAGGCAGCAGACGCACCAAAAGCTTCGGATGCTGAAGTCAAACTGCTGGCCAATTCAAAACACGCAGTACGTAAACATTCCGAGAGAATCCTACAACCCAGGAATTCTCAGAATGTGTACGCATTGATGGAACCCAGCATTACAAACATTCTAATGGTCTCAAACACATATAGATAAAATGGTAAAACATTCAAACCTAACACCTATGCACAAGTGTGTTGTGAATTGATCCAGCTGGACTCTCGAGAAATGTTATAAACATAAGTATTTAATACTTGTAAATATATATATTGAGGTCCCCCCAAAGCGGTTGCTGCCTTTCTCTTTCTCGGGTTTCTCTGATCATATGATTCTGGAATCTCATGAGACTCCAGAATCATATTGCATCACCGGTGACATGGCAAAGTAAGAAACACCATATATAACATCTCCCCCTCCGCATATTTAAACAAATGAACATTAAATGGAAAAGTAATGAAACATAACTTGTACAAACTAAAAATGATTGTAATAACAATGTAAAACTCAAAAGGATATATTCTGGAATCCATTTCTTGATATAACTGCACATGTGTAAATGGAGTATGGATTCAATAATATATAACATCTTTTTCAAAGTTCTGTATAATCCTTCTGTTTCTTGAAGACATGTTACTATTTCCTTTACTATTCCTAGTGTCCTCTTCCACTTTTTCTTCTTCCACAGGAATTCTTGCTTTAGACAACACTACTCATCACAGGACAATTTATTCCCATCATCAAGAATTACAGACTTGTTTGAACATTTCTCTACTCTTTGTGGAAACCTGTATTTAGATTCTCCTTTCAATATTTTCCTTGGTTCTTTCACACAAACCCAATCTCCTTCTTTGATGGAACTCTCTTTCACATGTTTGTTGTCATCATAGTATGTCTTGTATTTAGCCTGTCTCTTTTTCACTCTTTCCACAATTTCATCCATGCTAATCACTTTGTTTTTCTTCAACATAAGCCAAGCCGGCCTTAATCTATTAGAAGCTGTTCTGCCTCTCATCAATGTGAACGGTTCTACTTCCGTGACTGAGTGTTGGGTAACTCTATAAGTATTTAATGCCTCCTTGAGAGTATCTCTCCATGGTAAGTTATTGGCAATCGCTAATTGGATTATACTTTTTATGAATCCATTCACTCTCTTGACTAGTCCATTTTCCATGGGATGATACAAGGCTGTTGTTGTATGTTCAATGGCTCTTTCTCCCATGCACTTTTGTACTTCCAAAGATATGAATTGAGCACCATTATCTGATATTACTTCTTGAGGATCTCCTTCCCTATTGAAGATTTCTTCTAGGAATCTCACCACCTTGGTAGCAGTAACAGTTTCCTCTGCCACACCCCACTCTACCCATTTTGTCGTATAGTCCATCAAAACCATAATGTATACTTTGTGAGTCAAACGGTCCTGTTATGTCTATAGCCAATTGGGTCCATATATCTTTAGGGACTTCAACAGGTTGTAGTGGTGTAAACTGTGTTTCCTTCCCTTTATCACTAATGGCACATGCTGTGCACTCTCTCACCAATTGTTCCATTTGATTCCACATATCAGGCTACCAATATACTTCTCTTACTCTTCTTTTTGTAAGGCTTCTTCCTACATGTCCTTCATGAGCAATGACCATTATTTTCTCTCTCAGTGTAATTGGAGGAACAATGCGATCTCCCCTATATATACACATATCATCACAAGAGATTTCGGGGCTGATTCATGGAATTATTTGCGCCGAAAAACAGGGATTTGTGTGCCATTCTGCCCGCAAATCCCTGTCTAACAAATGGGGTTTTGTGGGCAGAATGGTGCAAAAATCCCTTTTTTCGGCGCAAATAATTCGATGAATCAGCCCCTTCATCTTTTATCTTGATCCAAAACTTTATACCTTGATCAACATTTTTCCAATCATTCCAGATAGCATTTCTTAAGTGTTCTTGCTCAATATCCTCATTCCTTGCCTTGATCCACTCTTCTTTTGAAAAACCTGAGGTGATTTGCGCTATTACACAGTCCATATCTCGGTGTTCTAGATATTCACTACATTGTATTTCCTCTTCATCATTATCCCAAGGCAACAGTGACAGACAGTCTCCCACAACATTTGATTTGCCTGGTGTATACTTGCCTGGTGTATACTTCAACATGGTGTATACTTAACCCTGACATTATATTGCATTATATTGCATAATATCTAAAATCTGCCTTTTGATGCGTGGTGATGTTAGTTGCATGTTCTTTGAACTTAAAACATGAATTAATGATTTGTGATCTGTTCTTAATTCAATCGGTGCACCCCAAATCAAACCTTTAACATGCTCTAAAAACCATCTCACTCTCAACGCCTCTCTCTCAATAGTGGAATGATTTCTTTCTGCTCCTCTTAACATCCTGGAGGCGAAAGCGATAGGTACCACCATGCCATTTTGTGCTTGCTCAAGAACTCCACTTAATCCTATTCCACTGGCGTCTACAGAGATGATAATTCTGGCACCATAATCAAACATTTTAAGGGTCAGGGCATTGTTGATCAGCTCTTTTAATAATTCAAATTCTCCCTTACATTCTACTGACCACTCGAATTTCATGCCTTTACTCATCCATTATCTCATATGACATGAGTTGTAAGAAAACTGATACACACATTTTGAATAATACTCTACTAGCCCTAGAAAGCTGCGAAGTTGGTCTTTGTTCGTAGGTTCTGGAATTCCCATAATTGTATCAACTAAAGATTTCTTTGGTTTTATACCTTCAGCACTTATGGAAACACCTAAATAGGTCACTTCAGTTTTCTTTATTTTGCACTTCTCTATTCTGAGTGTGAGACCCCGTTCCTGAATAACCTGTAAGACTCCTAGCAATTTCGCTTTGTGGTCCGCTTCAGTCATTGCTGATGTCAAAATATCATCTTGGAAAAAATGAACCCCTTGGAGACCATCAAACAGTTGGTGCATTAACCTTTGAAATACAGCTGCCGCCGACGCCAATCCAAAGAGTATCCTTTTGTATCTGAATGCACCTAACGGGTTAACAAACAGTGTGAGGTGTTTTGACTCATCATCCAGAACCACCTGATGATATGCAGATGACAAATCCAATGTCGTGAAATACTTTGCCGGCCTCATTGTTGTCAGCATTTCAATTATATTTGGTAGAGGATGTCTGTCTACCCAAATATTTGCATTTAAGCCTCTTAAGTCTACGCACATCCTTATTGATTCGTCCGGTTTGCATACAATGACAATCGGTGAA
This sequence comes from Ambystoma mexicanum, assembly GCF_040938575.1. Lineage (NCBI taxonomy): Eukaryota > Metazoa > Chordata > Amphibia > Caudata > Ambystomatidae > Ambystoma > Ambystoma mexicanum. Next base: position 1,298,870,324 of record NC_090928.1, read on the forward strand.
AGCCATTCTGAACTTTCTATAGGTTCTATAATATCTTGTTCACATAGTCTCACCAATTCTTTCTGTAGAGCCTCCCTTGTACCAATTGGAATATTTCTCACTTTATGGACCACTGGTTTGGCATTTCTCTTCAATACAATTCTGTTTTTAAATCCTTTCAATGTGCCAATGCCTACGTTGAATACTTTTGGAAAACTCTTTGCCAAGTTCTCACCAGTTTCATACTCTACCTCTCCTGGATGTATTTTGATTTGTAAGGAAGCTTGCTCCCACCATCCTGCAATGGAGAATCAATTTTCAGCCACATAAAGTTTGCGATATGTCTTTATTGTTTAAAACATAAATGTACCCACGTGTATCCAATTATGTTAATGGGTGTGTTCCCGTATCCAGTTGCTCTCACTCTTGTATCACGTAAATCTGCTTTCCTTCCTCTCAGTTCATTTTCAAATGTTTGTATATCCACCATAGTGTATGGTGACCCTGTGTCAACCGTCACTCTCAGTGGCACACCATTTACCAACATGTACACCAATGATCCTACACCTCCTTCAGATGGTGTCAATGTCAGAATCTGTACATGATCTTCCATCTCACTGACCATAGACATTGGATTGTTTGGACACAAATTCCCTTCCCTTCTATTGACTTTATGCTTGACATGTTAAATCTTGTAAATTGACCCCTTTCTCTTTGCATTCTATTCACAGGAAATGTCCCTGTTGTTCTTCCCCTTCCACGGGTGTTTCGACAAGCCTTTCCAAAATGGCCTACATAGCCACATTTGTAGCATTCCGCCAAAAATGCCAGGCATTCTTTTTCATTGTTATTGTGTCTATACCTATCACATTTATAGCACCTGTTTTGCGCCTGTAAGCAAACTCTCTGGGGCCGATTCATAGAACAAATGTGCACCGAAAATCATGGCGCAAGCTAGCGCAAGCGTGAAAAAGCAAGCGCACGCGCACGTGTGTGATTCATGGAAGGCCTTGCGCGTGTTTACCCCGGAATGTGCGCCAAATCCGCACATGGCACACACGGGCCACACGTCACTGCAACATCCCGAATGCCGTGCATGACGCTCACAGTGAAAGTGCACAACGCTAGTGCACACACCAAAAAGGGGGTGGAACATGGGGCGAAACATGCAGAATGGGGAACAACGCGTGAAAATAAGGGCGTAACTGGGGAAGTACTGCTGGGAAGTACACAGAACGCTCACACGCACACGAACTACACATATTCATGTAATCGAATAGGGGAAACCCGCGCATGGCAAAAGACATGCACAGGCCTAAACACGTCCACCACACGAAGGCAGGCGGTAGTGTCCCCACGCATTATAAGAGTGCACGCAAACAACAAACACGTATATACAGCTACGATGAATGTCCCATTTCTTGCAGCACTGATCATGAGACACCGCAGGAGGAGGAGAATAGGCAGGCCCCGGATTTCTTTTGCCCAGGACCAGCCTTTTTGGGATGCCTGATGACAAGGTCTATGGCTGGTATAGGTTTCCACCTCATATCATCCTAGTCCTGGTCCAGGAGTGGGAGGATGACCTCACATCACCCACCTTGTGGTCCCAAGCACTGAGCCTCTTGGAAAGGGTGCTCAATGTACTGCATTTCTTGGCCACTAGGTCATTTCAGCGGACCTCTGCCATAGTGGGGGGGGGTCTCACAGCCCACACAGTCATGCTGCCTACACCAGGTGTTGGCAATCATGGCTGCGCGACCCTCAGTCCGCAGGCAAATATACATGCCCAGAACACCCGCAGAAAGGCAGGCCATGGTCCAGGACTTTTACAGGGTGCCACACTTCCCCAAACTGCTCGGTGCCCTAGATTGCACCCATGTGGCCCTACGTCCACCTAGGGCCAGAGAGTATATACACCTCAACCGCAAGCACTGGCATTCCATCAACGTGCAGGCTGTATGTGATGCACAGGGGACCATCACCTCAGTCTATGCTAGCTATCCTCGGTCCACCCATGACAGTTTCATGTACGGAATGTCCGCCCTGAGCCGGGACCTGGAAGCTGGGAAGCATGGCGACACATGGCTCATTGGTGAGTACAAATGCCTGTGCACATGCATGCATGTCACACACAGACAAATACACAAATCAAACTAATGACAACCATTATCATCTCCCCAGTGGACAGTGCCTACCCTCTGAGCACCCACATGAGGATGCCAATACGGAACACCACCACCCCACCCCTGGTAAGATACAACACAGCCCATATTGCAGCTTGGCCCATAGTGGAGGGCACATTTGGAGTGCTCAAGTCACGCTTTTGGTCCCTTGACCGCTCTGGCAGGCAGCTACTGTATGCACTCCAGTAGTGTGCAGGATCATTGTGGCAGCATGTGTCCTGCACAATGTTGCAAGACAGCGGGGCGTACTGGTGGACATGGTGGTGCCCCCACATCCCCAACCACATGCACATGCACAGGCACTGCGCATGTGAGGGGAAAGGGCACGTGGAGGCTGCACAAATGAGGCGGCCCTCACATTGTGTGGCCCCCCAACCATGGCACAGATGTACTATTACCAATGGGAGGTGCACACAACAATTGTCCTGGGCAACTTGGGTGGGGGGGCAAGGAACGTGATGCAAACAGCACCCCTGTGCTCCTGCAAGGTTGCCTGTGGCCCCTTAGGAAAAATGACGGGTCACGCAACGCTCAGGCATCCCAAAATAGCATGAAAAAGAGATACATGACCCCTGTAGCCCACGTGCATGTAAAAGAACACACGCAGCATGCTGTGGCAGCCAGGAACACCAAAAATGCATACGTAATCAACAGGCGGGCTAGTATGACCGAAAAAAGGGGTACGCGACACACAGGGACACCCGCAGTGGGAAAAATAGCATGCACGTCTCACCATCTGCCGTGCGTGTAGAAGAAGAACTCTTAGGCAACACCCCCGCCAACAGAAGAAGTGCGCACTGTAGCCGCTGTGAAGTAATCGCATTTGAAAACCAACGTCTGGAAAACACACGCACCGCTCTCCACGAAAAGCATGTACAGAGCGATGGAAACCCACTTGGGACCTTTAACCTGTGCCGAGGGAAAAGCCTGCACGTGTTACGTACGTCACATATGGGCATACGCGCTGTGGGATGTTTTTACCCATGCATCCAAGCCCTACCATAAAACTGTGCATTACTGGCATTGAAAACATCATGATGGCCAGAACTCCCCAGAGAGTGCACAGGGAAAACATGAAGAATAGGCTGCCACCCATTTTTGCCTATGTTGTGAGCACAGGAGGGCATTGCCTAAAACCACCATTGGGCTACACACACAGTAGCCTGAAACCATTGGGAATGGCAATGCTGATTGCCAAAAGCAACCCAGAACTGTGGGGAATTAATTTTCTTAATGTCAAAAATGGATGCAATACTGGTGCTCATCACTATCAGAAAGCCGGCGTTTTAAAACCACCAGACTTTTGTGTAAAACTGAACAAATTAACCCAAACCAGGCCAAGGAAAGACTTGATAAGAGGTGGATACAATGTAAAACTATATTCTCAAATGACTTGAAGGAAGTAATTATTTAATGTATATATAAAAAATAGCTGGGGATGTCAGCAGCTTAAGTGAATTTGGGTTTAAAGCCACTAAAATCGAAATGTTTAGAATAAATGAGTGACCTACTTGTGAGTGTCACATAGGTTGCAATTGTTTAAATGTCATAGTTTTGAACTTAGAATCAGCATTCTAGCTGCATGTGCAAAAATTGTTAGTTGGATTTGAATGTAGAAAACTGGGAACTAAAGTGACATTTAGCTGAATTCTGCCTGACAACTACCCCCGGCAGGAGAAACCTGCTCAGCCACTCTTCCCAGGCCTGGCTGCATCCTGCTGCCCCTGCCAAAAGGAGATGACACCTCTCTGATTGGAAAAGGGGAGAAGCACCTGGGGACTGCAGGAAGTTGAACAAAGCCCTGTCCTGGACTCAAGCAAATGTTATATTGGGGGGTCATAAAATGGCTTCCTCTTGGGAGAAACTGGGAGGGGCAGTGCCTGTGAGAGCCAGCTGAGCTTGGGGCAAGTGGATAAACCAGAAATTCCACCATGTGCTTTGGAAAACCACACCCCTTTGGGGCCAGAGCATGATTTTAAAAAGATGGATAATTCACAGTACGGACTTGTCAAAATTATATAAATAACATCATCATTTTTGTGATTTTTCTGTGCACATTTTAAGAGGTGTTAGGGCCCTGTGGTATGTTCTTGGGGATAGTAGCGGAAAAAAGGGTTGTTACTCCAAATGTATGCATGTTAAAAATCTGACACTTTATCATCTGAAACCCATATCCCTGGTGCACATCTGTGTAAAATCTGGAAAGGTTTAGAGGTTGTTATCTGGATGAAAAGGGGAAAATTCTGTCATAAGTGGACACAACATCGTACAAAGACAGGGATCGGATGGTTTGGTGCTACAGGAAATATGTTAACTGGACCTATAATATTAGAAAAATGGTACATAGATAAATATGTGTTTGGGTCAGAAATAGATTTGTGTGCAATTTGACAAGGGGAGGTTCCTCTGACCATAACACCTACAGCATCACTCTGACACTCCATTTCTTTCCCCCAGTCAAGGAAGAGAGGAGGAACTGGCCAATGATAAGTGAGAGGGGCAGGCTTAGCTAGGCCCAGGCACAAACCTATTTTCAAAACACATAAAAGGAACATTGAAACCCAGGTAGAGACATTCACTTTCCACTTTCTTGCGGGACGCTTTGCCGGGAGACTTCAGACTTCACATCCAGAGATCCAGACTTCAAATGCATCAATATCCAGAGACCAGAAATTAACTCCAGAATTTGTAGCAGAGGGGCCTGAATCCACAAGCTGAATCCTCATCAGCAGGCCTCAAAACCAACCAAACTATTCAACAGCTGGGCGAGCTGTTTGAATTCTTTGCCAAGAACTTTTGCAAGAACCTGTAGCAGTATTCAGAAGGCAGTGCTGTATCCGGAACCAGAGAGAACCACAAACCAGACCGTTGTGAGCAGAACCGGTGCTTGACAGACCCAGAGAGCAGAGCTGACCCAGATAGCCGGGACTTCAGAACCACCCGCCGGAAGTCCCGTCCAACCTGACCAGACCTTGACGGCTTATGTCAAAAATATAGTGTGAGTACTCACTGTGCAAAACCAATCTCTTAGTTTAAAATAATCTAATCCAAACTATTTTAGCCTATTAGAACTGCCTCCTAGAATCGTGTCATTCTGTCATCTTTAAAACTGAAAACTGTCATCTGTCATTCTGAGCTTTAAAATTTCAAATCCGAAAAACTGCCTTTACTAAATCGGCCATATCTCCGTTTGTGCTAGGAGCACATTTTAACTGTCATCTTAAAGCTAAGATTCTAAGCTTTCCAACGAGCCTAGAACCGACTTCCTACTCCTTATAGTGCCTCCGTAATTGCACTCGGCGCACGCGACTAAATTTGCCGCGATTTGACATTTTGCTTAATTTCAGCCACGTGTAAAAATATTTGTCCTTGCTTTCCTTTGCTGAAATTCGTTGCAACCTGACAATCATTCATAGAGCATTGCTAAAGTGATCCTGAACTATTACAAAGTAGCTGTCACCCACCCTGAACCTCTAGAGGGAATTAAAATCATTTTAGCATATTTTTCACTTAATTGCAACCACATCAAAGTATATTGCCTGTGTTTAAAACTCCTACCTGTTTTCCTCTAAGCTTGCTAGGGGGGAACTGAATTATATTTTATTGCATTTCTGAGAACTGTGTGCTTTCCTTCCATCTCTTTACCTTGCATAAAGGGGGGGGGGGGTAAATTGTCAAAGAAAAGTGATTGCATTCTCTTTTGTTGAAGTCATATCAAGTTTATTTTCTGTGCTGCATTTTCATGCATCATTGCATTGTCCTTGAAGCCATAAAAGCATTCTCAGCTACTTCATCCTCTCTATATCACTTCTAAGGCATCAAAATGAGTGTACCACTGTGACATTATCCATTGCTGATCACTATCATCCTCACAAGTGTTCTATCAAATATTAATTTACTATAAAAGTGTGATAGCTGTATATTGTTTAATTTTCAAATAAACCTTTTAAATTTGCAAAACAAACCTACTTCTTGGCTCAGCGGGGTCGGGGGGATTCTGAGAGAGGGGTGTTATATAAGGGTTGTCATCCAGAGTAAATGAACTGGACATAAAAATACATCAATAAGGGCTTCCATCAGCATCCCAGACTAGGCATTGACTTAGCTGTAGTGTTGAATTGAAGTTGCTTACAGCGCTAAGGGCCTTTCCTCAAATTACATGCTGATTACATGCTGACGTACTGTTTTTTCACATGCCAAATCACTCCGTATCAAGCTGGCCACCCGACAACACACGGAAGAAGGCCGTTTTCCTGCCCCCAAGAGCCCTGAGCTGACTTCCTCCATCTGCTGCTGCCTGCCTGCCTGCTGGCCACGTGCCCTGCTATTTGGTGCCTGCACATCAGACATCTGCAGGGGTCCAGTTGCTGTGACCATCCCTGCTGGAACAGAAGACTACTGACTGCAGTTCCATCACTCCGCAGCCCAGCACCAGGACCCAGTTGCCCACCCACACCTGCCTCAGGGGTTGCCATGTCGGGACAAACACCATCGGAGACCACTGGCAATCCCCAGCCAGAGAGGCCGAGGGCTGCCAGCTTCGCCGCAGGAGAGTTTGGCATCCTGGTGGAGCAAGTCCTGGTGCATTATGATGCCCTCTATGGAAGAACACGTGCTGACAGAAATGGATGTGAGAGGATCTGGCTGGACATCGTGGTTGCCATCAATGCGGAGGGGGTGGCAACCCGCGACCTACCACACGTCCGTTAGCGCTGGGAGGACTTCAGGTCCGGGACCCTCAGTAAGACCCAGTGCCTCTTGGTAGCAGTGGATACAGTGAGGTGCCGGGTCCACCTTACCACCAACGACATGAGGGTCCTGGAACGCATTAACCCAGTGCTTCACCCCCAGGTCCTCGAGAGGGAGACCGGTCCGGAGTAGAGCAGTAAGTGTCCATGCATACTTATTGGACGCAGTGCATTTTGAAGTGTGCCAGGAGTGTGCAGCTTGGACATATGTCTGAAAAGGCCCATGTATGGATGTGTTTGTGCAGGGACATTGAAAGGGGTCCCTTACGTCTATGGAAAGAAGGCAAGTCACCACACACGATAGATACGCCAGACACAAGATTGTATTCCCAAAGCTAGGGTTTATTGCAAAGCAAATAGTCTCAGTTGGCCAACTCGGTCTCACGCCCCGCGACGTGTATCTCTAGACCTTGAGGGACGCAAGAGAGTGAATTAGGTACATCGGTTACATATATACAAAATGCATATCATACAATCAGCTATGACATGTTTAACACCCCCCCTTTATTGGGTTTCTTTGAACTCGGTGTGATGATGGACACTTTCGACAATTAGGCCACCTTCAAATATCTATTCTAGTAACAATATGCAATTTTGCAAGTGCAGATGCATCTTTTAGTTGTTGAACAGAACACAGTGCTTCGTTCTTGGAAGCGAGCTACATACGGAGGAAGAGTCACATTCCAGACCTTGCTATCTATGAGGTGCTATTCGTGTCCTGGGAGCTGACACGCTCTACAGGGCTCGGTAAAGGGGGGCCTTAAGAAGAGCATAATTCAAGCCTTTAGCTGCTTTATTCTAACATATTCTACCATATAACGAGACTGGCTGGCAGCTGTGAAATGATTAAATGCCCTGCGGCTCTGCTTCAGGACTACATTCGGGAGGGAGCCGGGCATTCCTTCCCGGTGCTGCCTACGTTGTGTTTCAACAAACTCTTAGTAGCCTCACGGCTCTGCGGCCTTGTCCTTTCACGTTCAGACAACAATATTAACAGTCGAGCAGTGTAAGCAGAAAATGTTCTGCGAAGCAATAAGAACAGAAAGCAATGAGCAATTGTTAGAAAACAAAATGACGATCCTTGTTACATCAAAATGGCCGTTCATTGGTAAATCTCGGAAACCTGTTTTTCTATCGTATCTTGCATGAGACGGTTGGCCCACGGCCACCAAAATACGTTTTGCAATCAATCATGAGAGGTATCCATTTTTCTAGACTGACAATCCCTTCTTTGGCCGTTTGCCAAATGTCTCATTCATTTATTGTATCCTCCTCTGATGACGATAAGTCTAAAGTACTTATGTCTGAGTTTTGCATACTACTATAAGCATCATCATCTTCATTAATATCTATAACCATTAATTCTTTCACTGTTTTCATTTCATCTGTGTTTCTGTCATCCCGGCCATAAGTTTGTTTTCTTCTTGTTATTATATGCATACATCCCTCAGTTACCTCAGTGCACACTAACGGTAGGCAGTGTGTGCAACAACAGCACATTATGAATATTCCAAACACCACTACTAATATCGAGATCAACTTCCATCCCCAAGAACGCAATCTTCCCCAAAACCAGGACTCTATTCCCCAGCCCTCTTCTCCAGTAGGGAGTTCGGAGCTTAGGACATGCATTTTCTTTATTGCTTCAAAAATTGTAGGGGAATAATCATCTACAAATACACAGCACACTGATCTCACAATCTTGCAAAATCCCCCACGATCAACCAGGATCACATCGAGAGCCATTCTATTTTGCAGTGTCATTAACCTAATTCCTTTTTCTTCCAAAGTCATGTTAAATAGTATATCTCTCATTGTGTTTATGGTATCTTTTAGTATTCTGGACAGCTGCCTTATGTTATGGGAGTTCACTATCTGGGACAAGAATGGAATGAATGATTTTGCTACGTCAGTCGCTATCAAAACACCTTCGCTACTCCTTTTGGTTCTAGATCTAGATAGTCTGGCCATGTCTGCTGTTTCTAAGAGGAACACTCCTGGGAACAGTAGACCTAGGTAACATGTACCCCCCCAGTTTCTGGGCAACCAAGGATATGCCTTCTCTCCACATATAAAATAAACTGGATCTCCCACATATACTGGTTCTATTTCCCATTTTAATACCACTGTATTCATGCATCCAGTAAATGTTCCGACTGAATAGGAGCCTTTCTTTTTTAGACAAAAAGGGACAGTTCTTGGGTTATAATTCACCGTGTAAGCTGGGGGAACTGCATCTTTGTTCCCATCTGTTCTTACATGAAACGTCATCACAGATGTTTTAACTGGTGGGGACAATCTATCTTGTCTATTTTGTCGTGTTATTTTTCGCGTACTTTTCCTCGTAGGTTCTGGGGTCATCACTTGTACTTTATGGAATATGGAACAACCTACAGGCCTCATAATTATTTCCTCAAACTCATTCATGTTTGTTCTGTCTAATTGACCCGTACCACTCTTATTCCATTTCCCATAGAACATTGCACCTAAAGATGCACTACATGAAGAACTTAATGGTAATGGTTGTACATACCAACCTATTCCTTTCCCAGCATGCTGCGGTAAATGGGCACATACCCAGCAATTTGTTTTCTTTAGAATTGCATGTGTCATATTCATAATCAATAACAACGTATTGTTCCCATATCCTTCCCTGTGTCTTTCTTCCATTGGGGACAAGGTATAAGTAATCACCTGAACCGGGCTTTCAGTAGTGGATATATTAACTATTGGAAAAAACATTCCCAATGGGTGTATCGATTCCGCATACCATAGTACTAAGGCTGTCGTTATTGGTGCTATCACACTCATGAAGCACATGATTATTGTCAGTGCCAGCATACAATTCTTTTTACCATGCGTTTTCCTGAAGCTTACAGTCTTTACAATCAACTTATTCTCAGCAGCGGTGCAGGAGGAGGCTGAAACCGGTCCCGACATGTTTCTCATCGTCCTTCTTCTTCCTTATTAGAATTCGTCGTGGATATCTCTCTTCGTTGCACTTGTTCTGATGTCAATAAGTTCAATGGAATTGTCACAGTTCAGTTCTTCCAGTCCTTTATAGCCTGGATTTACTTATTTGTTTTTAGGCAAGATCACTTGTCCTTTCTCATACTGCTCAGAGGACTTTTGATCGGTTCTCTATTGCCTTAGTACCATGTGCACCCAGCTTGTCCGCTCTGGGTCAGGACACATGTACTTTTTATGTTCGTACCGAGGAGCCGCGAGTCTTGAATTGTCCGACTTGCATAATTCTCACGCTTCACTCCTCTACACCTCTAGTTCCTTCTCCGTCCATGAGCGGAACCAGAGGTTAACATAAGCACCAAAGAACTGTGGATCACTTTGTCTTTCGAGGCCGTAAATCATTTCGCCTCACTCCTGGTATTGTGTGATCCGTGAACAGTGCTGGTGCACTTCCGGATCCAGGCTCAAAGTCAGCCCGTGGCGCTACTGCAGGTGCTGATGTGCGCCACGCCAGTGATGCAGATTCAGTCTTTGGCGTGCTGGCAAGTGCTGGTGGGTGCCAAAGGGGTACACATTTAGTGTCTGCCTGTATTTGCAATGCAGATTTTGTGTCAGCCAACAGTGATATAGATTCTGTTGGGCAACATTGGGGCACTCTTTGCCCTTCTCCCTTTTTAACAATCATTTCAGGCTTTGTTTCGAGTTTCACTTCTCATTCGGACAGATTTGGTGGCAGCTTACTGGCAGCAGTTTCTTTCGTTTCTGGGACCGCTGTCTCTTTCCTGTCGTCTGGGTCAGGCAAGTGTTTTAGCGAAGTTGGGATCTTTTTTGCATGGGTGGCATGGATCCACGACTTCCGTCCATCCACCCGTATCGCTGTCTGCGTTGCCAACAGTACTTGATAGGGGCCGCGCCACCTGGGTGCTAACGATGATTTTCTTTCAAAAATTTTTAGCAGCACCCAGTCGCCTGGCTCCAGCGTGTGCCCCGGAATGGTGTATCTCACTGGTAGAGCCTCCTGCACCTGCTGATGAATCAAACGTAATTTCTGCATTAAAAGGCCACAATAAGTACTAAGCAAAGGATGTTCTACCTCGCTAGTCGTTTTGGCTGAGGTGCGCACCAAACATTTGCCGGCCTACCCATTACGATTTCGTATGGGGAGAGCCCCGTTCTAGCCTGTACAGACGTATGCATGCACAATAGCGCTATGTGTAATGCATCCACCCAACTCAACTTGCTTCCTGCACATATCTTGCTTATTTTTGACTTGAGGATCCCGTTGTGCCTCTCCACAAGACCGGCCGAACTCGGATGCCTTGAACTATGAAATCTGCTATCAATCTGAAGATCCGCACATATCTGTAACTCCACTGCGCCCACAAAATGTGGACCATTATCTGACCGTAGGACACGGTGCAAGCCAAAACGGGAAAAATATTCTTTAAGCATTACTTTTGCCGTGCTTATTGCTGTGCAATCTTTTAAGGGATATGCCTCCACCCACTTGCTGAATGCACAGATCACCACTAAGACATATTTCAAGTTTTGGCATCCCTCCATCTCTATGAAATCAAAATGGATTACCTCAAAAAGCATAGAGGGCGGGCCAAAACTGCCTATTGGAGTCACTGTTCCCTTACCTACATTGTGTTATAAACATGTGATACAGTTCTGCACCAACCTCTCTGCATTCTTCTTTATGTTTACATTCTGCCATACTGTAGATAGGTGCTGTATTATCTTTTTCGCACAGATGTGAGTAGGGCTGTGGGCCATTGTGACCATTGCAGTGACATAAGAATTTGGCAACATCCAGTTTCTAGTTCCCTTGTCCATCCAACAACCCTCCAGATCTATCTCAGCAGAGCCCTTTGCCCACCCTTGTATTTCATCGGCTGTGGCTTCGGCCTGCATTTCTTTGACAGTTGCAATTCCATTTTCTATCATACAAGGTACTTCCTTGGTCTGGACTGTCATCATCCTAGTATTTAAATCAGTGTCAGTTTGTTTCGCAAATCTGTCTGCAAACGCGTTTCCCTTTCCTACTTTGCATGTTACCTTTTTATGTGCCTCGCATTTCACTATTGCTAGGCGCTTTGGAAACGTGAGTGCAGACAGCAATCGTACAATCAAAGGGCCATGTTGAATTCTGGCACCATGTGATGTCAAGAAACCTCTCAGCCCAGAGTTGACCAAAGTTATGAACCACCCCAAAGGCATACTGACTATCAGTATATATATTCACATTTAAATTTTCAGAAATCTCGCAGGCTCTGGTCAATGCTATTATCTCTGCAGCTTGTGCCGAATTGTAGGGGATTATTTTGCTTTCTACAACGCTCTCTAGGGTAGTGATAGCGTAGGCGGCAGTTGTCGTGCCATCAGGTAATTTAAAACAAGAGCCGTCACAAAATAACTCTCCATCCGGCTCTTTTTGTGGGGTGTCACTTAAATCAACTCTCCCCTTCGTTTCTTCCTCAGTGACCATTAAGCAATCATGGGGGGGTGATTCATTCTCACCAATTTCTTTTATAGGCAGTGGCATTAATTCTGCAGGATTCAAAGCGCTACACCTCAGAATTTGGATATGGGGTGCAAACAAGATAATCTCATATCTTGTCAATCTAGCAGAGGTGAGGTGTTGCCTCTGTGTCCTATTTAATACAACGTCTCCTATCAATGGGCATGTGGCACCATCATAATTAAAGTATGCCCCAATACCATCCCTTCCATTTGTTTCACCGACGAAGCAGCCGCCACGACAGATTGCAAACATCGTGGTAGTGCGCGCGCTACAGGGTCCAGTGCGGAAGAGAAATAGCCGCACTGCCTATTTCTTCCACCTTGTTCCTGTGTCAAAACCACCAATGCACATCCTTCACTTTCACACACAAACAGTCTAAAAACCTTTTCATAATTCGGTGTGCCCAAAACTGGAGCAGAACATAATGCAGTTTTCAATTGATCAAACGCTCTCTGACATTCCTCATCCCAGTGCAAAGGCATAACCGCATCCTTTCTAGTCAAATTCACCATCGGTTTCACAATTAACGCAAAATTATCGATCCATTGTCGGCAATACAAAGCCATGCCTATTACGGCTCTGACTCCTTTCTGTGTCTTTGGAATAGACATACAAGAAATACTTTCTATGCATTCTGGCGTTAGCCTTCTCCACTCTTTCGAAAGTAGGTAGCCCAAATAAGCTACCTCCTTTCGATTATATTGAAACTTCTTCAAACTAGCTTTACGGCCATGTGCCGCTAGGTGTGACAGTAATAATACAGTGCTTTCTTTACAAATCTCTTCTGTGTCAGCAGCTAACAACAGATCATCTATGCATTGCAAAAGTAGGCAACCAACTGGTAATTCTAGCATGTCTAGCTGCTCTTTCAATGCTCTACTGTAAATACTCGGACTTTCCATGTATCCTTGCGGAATCCACGTAAATGTAAATGATCGTCCTCCTAATGTGAACGCGAACAAGTATCTGCTGTCCTTGTCCACCGGAATGCTAAAGAACGCATTTTTTAGATCAACTACACTAAAGTATTCTGGTGAGACAAGTATCATTGTCAATATTGTAGTGACATCTGGGACTAAAGGAAATTGTGGATCTACTACTTTGGTTAGTGCGCGCAAATCAATTATGAAACAATATAGTACCTCATTGCCTCCTTTTTTATAAACTGGAAGAATCGGGCTGTTGCATGTACTGCCTGTAATTTCTTCAATCACCCCTAATTTCACCAAATCTGTAACAACACTCTTCAATCCTTTCTCACCTTCAGCCGAAATTCTGTATTGGGGAATTCGTGGTAGTGTAACACCCGTTTTCAAAAGGATCTTTACTGGCTCTATTTTCAAGCATCCTACATCCTTGTCATGCATTGCCCATATGCAGGTTGGCACTTTACTTAGCTCTCCTGGTAAAGTTTCAGACATGAATTCTGACACAGGGACATCCTGTGGCCAAATCGTCTGGAACACCCCGTCTGCCGTGCAATGTATAACTGCACCTAACTTTTTCAACAAATGTAATCCCAACAGGTTCCCCCCACAATTTTCTGTTAAAAGGAAAGGACAATGTTCAGTGAATGGTCCTATGGTAACTGGGACTGGTTGGGACACTGGGTTTATGACTGGTGTACCTGCGAACCCTACGGAAACATTATTTTGCCCTGACAGTGGTATATCCGGAACCAAGTGATGGTCTATTGAACACATCTGCACTCCTGTATCTACAAGAAAGCGGTGCTCGTCATTCCCGACTCTCATTTCTATGTAGGGTCCTCTGTGATTCACGGGAATGGACACTGGTTCCGACCCCCTGTCCTGGGCTGTCCTATTGGGGAAATAACACATCTTTCGATGTGTAATCATTACTATTACTGTAATACGTATTTAGCTGTGTATCGAAAATGTTCCCACTCTTCCCTCTATTTCCCCCACTCTGATTTCCATTGTACTGTTGTTTTGTTGACCCTGACTCTGGTTAGGAGCACTTTGGTTTTGGGCTTGGTTTTGATTACCTCCATTATTGTGGTGCTGCTGCATACTATTCCTATTTGGTCCATTTGCTCCTTGGTGCCCTCTGTGCTGTCTTTGACCAGACCCATTTCTATTCTGCAGATGTGGACATTGCGCTCGCCAGTGTCCTTCCTCCTTACAGTATGCACACTGATTTGGTCCCAATGGCCCCCCTTGCATATTCGAATTACTCCTTCCTTGTGCATTCCCTCTCCCTCTATTATGTCCTTGTACTTGCTGCAGTAGCTCCCTTGTCTTCAGTATGCATGCTTTCAAGTCTTTCCCCACTTGTTTTAACAACAATAATTCGTCCACCATGGTAACTGCTGCCGTCCATTATGTGACTCCTGCATTCCCTTCCTATCTCTCCCAATATCCTTAACCCTGTACCCAGGTGCAGTAAACATTTCAGCATAATCATTATCTAATTCATTTTTAAGTTCAAAAAGTCCATATAGATGTTCTCTCACTTCTTCATCTCTCTCTCTACAGCGTGCTAATGCATTCAAATTTAACAATCGCTGCGGTGGAAATTTCCCAATTAACTGTTTCCATCTCTCCACCAAATATTCACCCATACATTCCAACACTACATGTCTTTCGTTGTTTCTTTGGAAGTCATATATCGAAGCTAATGTTGTCGTCCCATCATTCCCGTCTATATACATTTCTGCCTGTTGCTGTAATTCCACCTTCCTTTCTTTGCTGATCACACTGCGAGTTACCCTCGTGCATCTACTTTGGTCAGTCCCGCCTCTCACCCCCGTGGTTTCTATTTCACCCCCGGGAGGGACGGACGGTACCGAGTCTGTATCTAAGGTGGGAGGTGCGGATGGGACAACACAACCGGGGAGTGTCTGCTGTGGGCCTGGTTGGCTAATAGGAAGTGTTACGTGCACGGTCTGTGGCTGTGGGAGGGCTTGAGCTACGGGAGGGAGAGTTTGGACTTCGGGAGGGATTTGGGCAATAGTTACTGACGTGCTTGGCCTCGCTTCTGATCTTGGGCCTTGTTTTGTATGGATCAATATGTTTTCTATCAATTCATCTGCTATGTGCAATTCTCGTTGTGGATATATTTTTTCTATATTCAACTGGTCACGTCTACCTGACCTCCTTAGACTCTCAGTCCACTCCTCCTCCTCTTTTGCCTATGCTACTTCACCTTTCGATTTATGCCTGCGCGCATGCTTCGCTCTACTTCTAAGTCGGAGCATTGCTTCCCTTCTCCAGTCCTTAACAATACCAAATGATGCAGGACGTGCTTTCTTTCTTATCAACACCCTTTCCAGGTTAGATATTCTTGCTATCTCGAAACTACCATTAATCGGCCACTGATGGTCTTGTTGCTTTCTGGTTTGCCTATGCCAAGTCTCACAGAATATTATTGCACCCACTCCATACTTCACATACATCTCATATGCCGGCGTTCCCCCAGGTGGTGTAATTTGGCCATCTTCCAAAGATTGTCTACCACAGCGGAAAAACCCTGCTAGGGTGGACAATACCCCAGGCATGTTTCAACCTTCCCCCTGGTTAATCAACCTTACCTAGGGCGTTTGATTTTGCAAAGTCAACTCTCAACCAATATCAGGATTACTTTGAATCGGGGAATGACTCACCTGATAAATCAATTTGTCCTTCAGGACACAAGTCGTCTGTATACTGACGCAACCAATGACGTCGTGTCTGCGTTTCTTGGCTTCCGCCTCGTTTCGGGACCCTCGCCTCCTTGTTCTCTAGCCGGGTACGACGATCATGGATCAGATGTGTGCAGATCTGCAAAGGAATCTCTCATCTCTTCTACAGGGCGTCCTGAACACCTCTTGATCCAGGCTCGACCGTCCCGTCCTCGCCGTTCTCCGCCTTTACACAATTACAACGTATAGGATGGAACAAGTGGGGGAGGGTCCCTATTCGGGTGCCATCTTCAAAGGGGCCCCTAGGGGTCCCTTACGTCTATGGAAACAAGGCAAGTCACCACACACGATAGATACGCCAGACACAAGGTTGTATTCCCAAAGCTAGGGTTTATTGCAAAGCAAATAGTCTCAGTTGGCCAACTCGGTCTCACGCCCCGCGACGTGTACCTATAGACCTTGAGGGACGCAAGAGAGTGAATTACGTACATCAGTTACATATATACAAAATGCATATCATAAAATCAGCTATGACATGTTTAACACCCCCCCCCTTTATTGGGTTTCTTTGAACTTGGTGTGATGATGGACACTTTCGACAATTATGACACCTTCATGGCTCGGTAAAGGGGGGCCGTAAGAAGAGCATAATTCAAGCCTTTAGCTGCTTTATTCTAACATATTCTACCATATAACAAGACTGGCTGGCAGCTGTGAAATTATTAAATGCCCTGCAGCTATGATTCAAGGCTACATTCGGGAGGGAGCCGGCCATTCCTTCCCGGCGCTGCCTACGTTGTGTTTCAACTAACTCTTATTAGCCTCGCGGCCCTGCAGCCTTGTCCTTTCACGTTCAGACAACAATATTAACAGTCGAGCAGTGTAGGCAGAAAATGTGCTGCGAAGCAATAAGAACAGAAAGCCATGAGCAATTGTTAGAAAACAAAATGGCGATCCTTGTTACATCAAAATGGCCGTTTATCGGTAAACTCGGAAACCTGTTTTTCTATCGTATCGTGCATGAGACGGTTGGCCCACGGCCACCAAAATACGTTTTGCCATCAATCATGAGAGGCATCCATTTTTCTAGACTGACAACATGACCGTGCTGCATGTGAGTCCCGTCATGTGTGATGCACATTAATGGTGTATGTGTTACAAAGCATGATGCACAACTGCATGTGGAGATGCACACATGTTAGCATTTCTGTGTATGTGCTATGGCATGGTTGGGGTGTGACACTGGATGCTGGTTCCACCTTCATGTACGTGCATGGCATACATGTGCGTGTGTGTGTTTGACATGTGTGCAATAGTGACACGCCATGGATGCATGTGACACAGACATGTAGGAACCCGATTGGCAGATGTGACATAGTTGCTGATGATTGCACTGTGACAGGTGGTGGAGATGTACAGATGCATGTCTGTCTGGTGGCGTGTGTGCATGTGTTGGGCACTCCCCATGTTGCTTGTGATGTCATGCCAACCTTCGGATGTTCATGCTGGTGTGTGTGTATGGATGCTGCTGCCTGCTGCACGATTCCTGTCAATTTGTGCATGTGTGTGGGTTCAAATGATATGAGTGTTGGGGAATTGTGATTCCATCTCTGAAGTTTGACTTTCCCACTCATATGCAACTGTCATGTGTGTATCTGACCATTGTACAGTGCCCTGATGCCTGTGTTCTGTCTCTCCTTGTCTGCAGCTTCGACTGATGAAGAGGGTGGAGACGGTGCTGTGGAGCACAGCGGCAGGGATCCCACCGCCAGCCGGAGATGCAAGGCCCAGCTCCACTCCCACGTAGTCATCTCTTCCGGGAGTGAGGAGTCTGGTGCCGCGTCCATGGCCACAGCTGCCGAGGGGAGGTCCAATAGGTGGAGTTTAGAGGTGGACTCCTCGGCAGCAGTAGGGGCAGCTGAAACCCCACAGGGGCCTATGGAGGAAGATGGCACAGAGTCATCCAGGTTGGTGGAAGTTCGGTTGAGGAGGAGGCCGTGGAAGGGCCACGCATGGGGCCTGGAGGGGGGATTCCACTGGTACTAGTGGTGCATTCCAGGGGCAGGGACAGGAGGCAGCACAGGCCGCAGCGGTGGTGCCTGTGTGTAATCCTGTCCCTGATCCTGTGACTGCATCCTCTAGGCCCAGCAGGGATGCCTACGTCCAGACCCGTTTTCAGGGAGGGGATGCACATACAACAACTGGCCTTCCTCTCCCTGTGGATGTTGCAATCCGTGACCGGATTGAGCCTGTCCTAGCTGGGGTGGCGTTGCGCCAACGTGGGATTCGGGATGACGGACGTGCAGGGTTCTCGTCTGGACAATGCATGTCATTTCCAATCCCTCTTTGGCCATGTCGAACTACTAGGACAGGTCGTCGGCACTGGGTTCATCCGTGTGCTGGACCTTCTTGCGACCCCCTCCTCAACTGAGCTCCCTATCCACCAGTTGTCCTCCGTGCCATCTTCCCACCCAAGTATCACCTGGACCCCCTGTGGAGCTGGCCCTGACCCAGCGGCCAGGCTGGTGGAGGACACATCCCTGCCACAGTCGAGAGTCGGAGGTCCAGTAGGGGTGGATACCCCACCAACTGGACCCCAGCAGATGGAGGACATGCAGGCATCATCAAGCAGGGCATGTGCACGGGAGCACCAGAGGATTCCATCAGCCTGGAGGCCATTGTGGTGCCAGAGGCAGTTGCATTGGAAGCAGTAGCAGGCTCAGCGTGGGAGTCATCATGGCTCGGGGCCTTCAACATCCCATGGGCAGGCATCGGCCGGCGGGCAGGAGGACCCAGGATTGGGAGTGTCTTCCGTGTGGCAGCGGTTGGACCAGCAGATAGATGCAGAGCAGCAGCGGGCAGAGGAGGCACGTCTCACAATGGTCAGGGCGGAGAACTCCATGCGCCGGCGTTGAGGCGGGCTGAGTGCCTTGAGGCAACTCGCAGGGAGTTGGAGGAGGCCATGGCTGCATCCCTGCGAGACCTCAGGGCCAGAGAACAGGCCCCGCTCTGGGACGTTGAAGTGAAGTTCGATGATGCCCTGGCCCGGGACATCAGTGAGTGAGCCCTCGGACTAGCCTGCCACCTTTGTAAATAGTTATGTAGGTATAGGTTTCCTTTCTTTTTTTTTCCTTTGGGGCGCATGGACTATGCCCCGCCTTTTTGTAAATAGTTATTTATTAGGTAGGTTTTTTGTTAGGTTTCCTTTGGATTGTTGGGCTCATGGACCCTTGATATTTATTTTATATATAGTTATGGATCTGATTTTACTGTTTATTTTTTCCCATGGATTAATGGTTTTCTTTTTTTGGAATTTTGGATTTTGTTTTATGAGTCAGGGCCTGCTTGCAGGTGCCGTCACTGGGGGTGGGGTGGGGGACATGAGTTGGGGCCTTCTGGCAGGTGCCCGTCACTGGGGGTGGGGTGGGGACATGTGTCGGGGCTCCCAAGTGCATGGTGCCATGTGGCCTGCCTACGGGGCATAGTATGGGTTCATGGGCTGCCTGCGGGGCATGCCCAGGGGTGTGGGGTGGTCCCCTGTGGTGTGGGCTGCCTGCGGGGCATGGGGAGCGCCATGCCTATCATGTGTAAAAGTCCACACGCACCCCCGGAATACACGCAGGAAACCCATCCACCCTCCCCATGCCCCGCAGGCAGCCCATCCACCATGACCATGACCTGCAGGCAGCTGATCCACCCTCCCCATGCCCCACAGGCAGCCCATCCACCCTCCACATGCCCCACAGGCACCCCATCCACCCTCTCCATGCCCCACAGGCAGCCCATCACCCCAGACCATGACCCACAGGCAGCCCATCACCCCAGTCCATGACCCACAGGCAGCCCATCACCGCAGACCATGACCCGCAGGCAGCCCATCCACCCTCCCTATGCCCCACAGGCAGCCCATTCCACAGGGGGGACTTTTTCCACGCAATTTACCTGACTCGAGCAGGGTATGCGTATTCCGAGGGGTGCGCAGGGAGTTAAACACACGATTTCGCTGCCACGAGCGGGGTACACGTATTCGGAGGGGTGCGCGGGGAGTTTTACACGCGATTTCGCTGGCGCGAGCGGGGTACGCATATTCCCAGGGGTGTGCAGGGAGTTTTACACGTGATTTTGCTAGCACGAATGGGGTACATGTATTTGGAGGGGTGCGCAGGGAGGTTTACATGCGATTTCGCCAGCGTGAGCAGGGTTCGCATATTCCAAGGGGTGCACAGGGAGTTTTACACAGGACTTTGCTGGCGCGAGCTGGCTACACATATTCCGAAGGGTGGACGGGGAGTTTTACACACGATTTCTCTGGCACGTGAGGGCTGTGCCGCATTTTTTGCACGTTTTCATGGTTGGGGGGATGTATACTGGTTTGCGCCATGTAGGGGATTTGTGCAATGTTTTTGGTGCACAGGGCAGTGATGGGGGCGTAACTGTCGCTGCTGCAGGCTCGCTGCGCCAGTCTGCGCCACGGCTGCTTATGGATGTATAAATCCATGAATACGCTGTGCGTCAAAATGGGTTTTGACGCGCGCGGCTGGTCACTTCTGCGCTTAATTCCATGAATTACCCCCTTAGTCTCAAAGGATTCTGGTAGCTGTAGTGATAACATTCCTACAATTCAGGTGACCAGGAACCAACACCCCTCCAAGAGCACAAATCTTTCCCAAAATTGGGGGAGGGGAGAAAACCATCAATATGGCTCTCTAAAGTGGGGCACAGTAACCCCGATGCTGCTACCTCTGGAGCCCGGGACTCCCATAACATTATGTGAAAAATGAGGAAGGCGAGGCGCGCACTCCACTTCACAGTTAATTATATCACATGCAAGTAGTAACTGGGTTGAATCCCAAAATTGAACAAGTATTAACAGGGTTGAGTCCCTTCTGCTGCAGTTCAGTTGCTCTGTTGTTCTTCTCCTAGCACGTTCTTGCTCCTGGTCACCTGAATTGAAAAAATGGTGCTACCACTACAGCTACCAGAATTCCTTGAGACTTAAATTGAAACTAATCAGTAACACCTGAAAAGACTGCCTCCCTGAAGATTGTTAGAGACATGAAAGCGCTTGGAGGAGAAGATCAACTGAACTGCAGCAGGTATACAGTACCGGGAACTAGAGTACACGCCTCACCTTCTTTTTTCTAAACAATCAAAAGGTAGACACCAGAGGCGTAGACAGGGTAGGGCCCGAGCGGGCAAGGCCCACCCAAAAATAAAAAATGCCAGTGTTGCTCTGAGCAGGAGTGTCGGCGATGGAACACAACATTTTATTTTTGTGAGCACCTCTCCTCCCTCTGCTCCACGTTGCTTTGCGAGGGAGGAGGACAGTGCTGCTCACTTTGTTTTTTTAAATTTTGTTGAAGAGCACGCCTGGCGCGCTCTGTGCTGGTTGCTACGCAACCAATTTGATACCTGATTCATGGAATTATTTGCATGAAAAATGCAGATTTGCCCGGAAATCACTGTTTGAAGTATGGGGATTTTCGGGCAGAAAGGCGCACAAATCTGTGTTTTTTCACGCAAATAATTCCATGAATCAGGCAGTAAGTCTTGCATTGGTCGGCCCCGGGCCAACCACCATACTCAGACCAAACCTTTTTTTTTTTTAAGGGGAACGGGTCTCTGAGTCCACACCGCTTCTGCCTGTCCACTGACTGCCTGGCAGCTGCAGGTCTCTGTGTGCAGAGCTTCATGTCGGGTCCAAGGCTGCTGCTGTGTCTGTGCCCACAGACTGAAGAAGACTATTCTTCTAAGGTAATCACTGCAGCACCAGCAGCGAGCGAGCCCAGCATATTATCTTAATGTACTTGTTATGTGTATATGCCTGCGTGTCATGAATGCTGGTGCATGCGTGTTTGTATGTTGTGTTATGTTATGTGTGTTGTGTTTGAAATGTCTATGTAAACACTGAGTGAGTGACTGAGGGACTGTGGTGTTCGTGTGCTGTTAGCACAGAGTATAGTGTGCGTGTGCAAGTGTGTCTGAGTCAATGTCAGTGAATGCATGGGTCGAGGGTTGACTGAATGCAGGGGTGGACTGGCCTATAGGGAACTATGAAGATTTCTCGGTGGGCCTCTGCACCCTGGGCCTCTTTTGACTGGTTTTTCCAAATTTTCTCATAGTAAAAGCATTGGGCTTGCTGAAAATGTGCCATATGGTGCTACTTTGAACATTATTTGCAGGGCCTCTTTTGGTCGCCGACTCCCCAGTAATTATTTCCAGTCCTTTAGTTCCCAATCCACCCCTGACTGAATGAAGTAAGCATCTATGCAATATCTAGCGTTACTACTACTGTAAGGACAGATACTGCATAGATGCAAACCAACCAGATGTACAGTAAGTGACCAATCGTTTCAGGGATGAGGGGGGCTAAGAGGCCTCTCAGCGCATCATTCTGCTTTGCATTCAGCGCGAGTGCCTTCATGCCTGCCCATTGACCTCCTTCAGTTCAGTCACAGCCCCGGGTGCAGGGAAGTATCCAACATTGCAAGAGTGGGGGAAAAGGGGGACGAGTCACGAAAAAGTCCTGCTATAGTGGGAGGTTTGTGGGGAAAAAAGGCAATTCCATACATCTCATTCACACCCCCAAATAGCCCACTTCTGCCCCAATATACTTTTGTTTTACCATTAGTGGCATATGGCATTTTAACACAACAAAAAGTTAAACTGCAGTATCATAACCGATGCAGGAAATCATCTATTAGAGCTCTGTCCAGGCACTCTGCAACAAAATAAATGAAAACCTCCCAATTTGCATATGGATTGCACCAAGATGTGACTTTATAGTAAAGGACTTTGCATGAACCACAATCAGTCTTTGATACTAGGACCTACCAAGCAAGTGAGTTCAAGTGACCAAGTGGCAAAATAACTTTGTGGTGCAAAATACCTAAATTGTGCTTTAATTATATATGGAGCAATTCTATAGGCATTATTTGTTTCTTTATTATAATAGCATGATATATTAACATAAGCTATCAGAATCATTTACAGAGCTGCAGGTAAGACACAGTGGGCCTCATTACGAACCAGGCGCTAAGTGGTTAACAGCGCCGTAAAAAAGGCTGCGGCGCCGTTCACCACTTAGCGCCTTACTACGAGGTCCCTTTGCGGGACCCGACCTGAACGGCTGGTCTGGACCAGCAGTTAAAGCAGGGACCCGCAAAGGGATCTCGCAGGCAATTACATTACCACAATTTGTGGTAATTGCCGCCTTCCCCATTCCCATTGAGCCCTATGGGACAAAAATGGGAATGGGGAAGGGCCATGGGGAAATGGGGAAATACCGCCCTGCCAACCTTGGAATGGGGAGGTATTTCCCCATTTCACCATGGCGGACTCGTTACAACACCGGCACCAACCATGGTGCTAAAAGCGCCATGGTTTAGCGCTGGTGTTGTAATGAGGGCCAGTGTGATTAAATGATTTGCCCAGGATCACACACTTTGGTTAAATGGTGAAACTGGGATGCAGACAATTTAAGCAACTGAGCACATATTCGTAGACTTAGTTGATATAGATGTTTATCAAGGGTTGCTTTTCATTTCATGTGGTTAAATAATACTTTATTTATAGCAAGTCCTTGGAAGCAAACCACATTACATATCAAACTAGCCTTTTATACTAAACTAACTATGCACTATATTTATTCATTTATTTATTTGAAATTGTATAACGCACAACTGCCCTTGCTTAGCTTAGTTACATAAGTGCAAGAACGACAGATTGGAGCATACAGCATGAAGCCTTACCCTAGGTTGCAGGGAGGCAGCTAGGAATGCATGGTCAAAATCTGTGGCACAAAACATGACGCCTTACCCCAGTTGCAGGGAGGCAGCTTGAAATGCATAGTCAAAATCTGTGGCACAAAACATGACGCCTTACCCCAGTTGCAGGGAGGCAGCTTGAAATGCATAGTCAAAATCGGTGGCACAAAACATGACGCCTTACCCCAGTTGCAGGGAGGCAGCTTGAAATGCATAGTCAAAATCGGTGGCACAAAACATGACGCCTTACCCCAGTTGCAGGGAGGCAGCTTGAAATGCATAGTCAAAATCGGTGGCACAAAACCTGATGCATTATCCCAAGTTGCAAGAGGAGCATATGAACATGATGTCTACCACGTGTTACATGAGGTAGCATACGGGTGTGGAGGTCGGTCGGGAGGGCTTAGTTAGGGGAGGGTTTACAGAGGGGAGCGCAAGGGGTGAGATAGAAGGAGGGGAGGTGGCCATTGTCATAGAAATATGTTGAGCAATACAAGTATGGCTTTAGTTTTATTCTCCCCATCCCGCATGCAAAGACACAATAGCATCATGCAGATTTATGTGAGCTTAACAAATCCCCCTTGGATTTTAAAGCCATCATCATTATTTCATAAAACATGCAACATTATCCACCCTTCTCACTTCTGATCACTCCCTCCCATTTCTAAAGGGACAAAAGTCCCTGTTAATAGCCCCAAAAATGTTTTTGGGGGAGCTAAATCCCCCCGTGCTGCTCTATGGCGGTTGTGGTAACAGGGGGCGTGGACATGTTGTCAGTGGTGTGGGTGGTAATGAGGGGTGGAGATAGGTGTTGAATGTGGGTGCCATTAATATCAAATACTGGCTGCTTTGCATAAAAACGAAATACATTTTGGGAACATAAGAATGGCTTCCAATTTATCAAACGTCTGATATGAATTTAAATGTGCATTCCTTCTGAGCATGCAATGCACACTTTGTGTAATTTTTATTTGTTCTGTCAAAATATTCAACATGACAGTAAAATGTGTGCAAAGCGCGAGACATGTATACAGTTTTTGACCATTTGGACCATTTCATTGATTGAGCATGGACTGTTGTGGTAAGCAATGGACAACTTTCAGATGTAGGTTGTTAAGGCATTACATATGGTTTGCTGCACGTATTGAGACTTCAAAAGCACAGCGTTCAGGAGACTTGGGGAGTCTGGGGCAGAGAGCTTGCTCAGGTATAGAAGGGCATGGGCCACAGGTCTCCAAGGAATGGCGTCTGGCAACACAATATTTGCCGGAGCACAGCTCTGCCTCTTTTTGGACCAATTCCTTCCCTGATTTGATAGATATTCAAAAGTGATGGGATTGATTGCACTGCAGTGCCTTGTGATCTTGTGCAAAACTGTTCTGGGAATGTGTGCTCACTAGTAGTGACTTTGTAGATACTATTGAATCATCACAGATATCTTTAGTAACGGGCCACACAATTAACCCAATTGTAAACATGTGTATATCAGTGTATGTTTTATTTTAAGAAATTAGCATATTTTCATCCCAGCCCCACCAATAGCGTATGTGCCTGACCCCAAAGCATTGAACTCAGGGCACAAGTCGAGGGACCACGTGGGTGGAAGGCGTCTACCCACTTTTTTGAAAGGGCGGATGCTGTCCCCATTGTGTATATTTTTTTTAAATCCTGCACTTGCTTTTGAACACCGGTCGTGCATCTGGGAGGTGAGACCCTTTGCCACAAGACCACATGAATAGCTCAGCACTGGCCCCTAAAATCTTTTATATTGCCATCCTGCAATCCAGAGCGTGTTTTGGGGAAGTTTATTAGATTTTAAAAGTTCATTCCTTTCATAGTTAGTCAGCAGAGCAATAAGAAATCAGTTTTTCTTGGCAAATGTGTATTTGGTCTATGCAATTTAAGTTGAATATAATTTAGCATATCTAATTCATTTTTAGGATTTGTTCATTTCCTGTAACGTCATGTCCCAATGCGTGCTTCAGAGTTCCTCCATTCTTAGGACCAGAGCCTTGACTTAATTCATTTTATTTTCGGAGATGTGCCAGCACGGCTTTATATACACACTTCTGGTCTGTGAGATCTGCAAAAGTTATGAGTTCGTAGGAGGTCAAAGCTCTGTCATTGACAGAAGTAGACCTCAGTAAATACATTGTGTCACTTTAAATGTGATTTTGCTGGAAAACGACAGACCTCAGGGTGTTCGCTTATCCACAACATGTTTTACATTATTCTTTAATGTGGGGCAGGGAGTAGGTTTGGGGGGTTAAAGACATTCAAGGCGGGATTCATGTTAGGCACCCTCAATGATAATCCCACAGAAATAACCCATTGCAGTTTTCATTAGGAAGCATATCCATCATTATCTATGAACCACACAGCTGCCCCCCTGAAGAAGACTGGGGGAATTGGTGTCCACCAGGAGCATCCATGCATCTTAAGACAACCTTCAAATTACTCATTAGGGGACCTGTGAGAAAGAGGAGGACAACAAATAGCACCAATGTAAGCTAATTGGTACTTGGCATATAATCACAGAACATTTTGGTTGGGATCACACAAATGAACAGATTTGAAATCCTCTACATTACCTCTCACTAATTGTGGGCAATATATTGGCACTGGAAATATAGGCCTGGCACCTCTTAAAAGAATGATTCACATTATATTTATTTGTTGTATATTTTTATAGTGCAATATAATATGTGTGTTTACAATGGAATGACGTGCTTTTATTGTGAATTTTTACTATTGCTATCTGTTGCTATTTCTTTTAATAAACATCCTAATTATGTCATTGATTATATATTTGTGTTAATCTGTTAGTGATTAGGTTTCAGATATGAAGCAACAGAGGAAGCTCACTGATTTCTTAACTAGACCCAGCTGTAGTTCAGTTACTGTCAAAGAAGCTGGAGATCTGCATACGTCTGTTTCTAGTGATGATCACCACAGTTCTAATCGACCCGGTAGACCTAGCTGAAGTACAGAACTGGATGAATGTTCACCAGTTCCATCAGATGTAGACTGTGACGTTATTAGAAGTCCCTGTGGGATAGGAAGTGCAGCATTAGTTAGACAGTTTCCTGATGATTTGGGATCCATATTTGAGCAACCATTTCAACCACGGATAAAGTTTCCAATCATGGTGATGGCATTCCAATACTAAATGGTTGGAGTACTCTAAGAAAATGGACTCTGCTCACTGATTTTCCTGCCATCATTTTGGCAGTAGCAGTTCTGCTGATACGACATGCAAATCCCTTTTATTGATGCTGGTGAGTTTGTTTACATCTTATGACAGTTAGTTAACACACCAGAATAGTTACTGTGATAAGAAACTATACCTACGTTCTGCTTTGTGAGTTATGACAACCTTTGTTGGATGGGCAAAATTTACAGAAATTCATGGAGAAATTATCCCTACTCACTGTCTGAGATGGCGAGCTGGGGAGCAGTCTGCACTTGGTTTTTAAAGGGGAAAGTTAAGAGGTTTTAGGTTTCTAGTAATGTGCATTCAATTTCTTTGTAAACTGAATGTTTATAATTAAGTCAGCAGTCATAAAGAAGGAATTGAAGATGTAGAGTACGTGCAGTCGCTGTGCTGTAAATAATATTAAAAATCAAGAGTGGGATGACTTGAAAGAAAACATATTGAATCCAATGTAATCTTACAATTTGCTATTCATCATTATCATTGCTTGATCTATGGTCCAAAAGTAATACTGTTATGCATTTAGAATTGTCATACAATCTACAGACCGTAGACTGTGGCACCATACAGTGCACTGACAATAGAAACCCAGATTGGGTGGACAGAAGGGAATAATGTCTTTTGATATTTTATCATATTCCAACCTCTGCTAGGTGGGTACTGTGACTGGAAACATGCAAGTGGTCCCAGTGGTGGATTTCGCAGACATGCCAACAGTTCAACACACATACATTCAATGACCCGGTGGAAAGACTACCGCGACAACCACACAAACAGGACAGGGATTGATGACCTCATAGGTAAAGTAGACACATTTTTGTATACTTCCTTTATTCTTTAATCTGTACTTCAATAACCATAAGAAGAAATGTACTTCTCTGAAACCAGAATGTTGTAATCCAAGGGCTGTAAGAATTGTTATGTGAACTCTCCTGAGTTATACCCCTATGAAATGCCAGGGGCAAATAGGGGTAATGGTATCTAACAGCTGTTACAGCCCAACCTCCCCCACCCCAGCATTAATAATTGTTCATCCCATTGGGAGGCTGTTCCCCTCGTCCATCTGGGAATCCTGCTCTGAACCTCAGTGCATGCAGAAGGCCCTTGAGAAAATCCCTCAAAACTTGCTCTTCAAATAAAAAAAAATGTATGTCTCTCCCTTTCAACGCTGAGATGTGTAGTTAAGTGCCTAGAAGCAGTTCCTATATACATAAGGAGTGCACATTTCTAAACTACCATCCACAGTTGTGGTATTTAATAATTTGTTGGTGAATTTGTTTACCAGGACTTGTATTACCCTGAGTAGTAGCAGTTTCCTACTTTCTTTCTGCAAAAGCAGTTAATTTCTGCCTGAAAAATATTATTCACCTAAATGCAGATCACATTCAAATGAAAAAGTTAATTCAGTTTTACTATATATTTTTTAATTGTCCCCAGAGTACCAGCCCAGTAAAATGACTCTAGAATCTATATTAGTTATTTATATAAAAAGAAATAACTGTCTGTATTCTGATCTTGAAAACATTTATGTTTCTGTACTGCACCAAACCAGTGTATCTATCATTCGCAGGCTCAATTGTTTTTGCAGAGCATAGCCTCTGTATTGAAGGATTTTTCTTTTTTAATTTGTTGTCAGGTGTCTGCCCAAGTCAAGGAAAAGAATCGCACCTATTTGAAGGTGGTCTGCAAAATCCTTTTACTCTGTGCACAGCAGGATCTTTCCCTCCGAGGGCAGCTTGAAAATTTAAGTAAACCTAATGAAGGCAGTGATGATCCTGAAGGGAACAGTAATCCATCTAATGTGAATACGGGCAATTTGTTGACATTGCATTCTTTTGCACAAGTCTTAAATTCAGACTTTAGATCAATTGTGTCACAGCAACCAAAAAATGCTAAATACACATCGCCAGATGCTCAGAACGAGTTGTTAAATATAATGGCTGATGATGTAATTAATAGAATAAGACAACAGATACAGGCCACCACTTGCTTTTCATTAATTGCTGATGAGACAAAAGATGAAAGCAAAAACGAGCAAGTTAGCTTTGTGCTTCAGTACATAAATGCATGTGGTGAACTTTGTGATGGATTTGTAGGGTTCACCACACCTACCAATCTGGATGCCAAAAATCTGGCAACTTGCATTGAAAACGTAATTGTAAATAAGATGGATCTAAATATGCACAAGTGTATCTGCCAATGTGACAATGGTGCAAGTGTCATGAGTGGCAAATGTTCTGGGGCACAGGCATTACTGCACAAAAAGTACCCTACAGCCCTTTATATTCACTGCTGTGCACATCGCCTTCATTTGGTATTAGTAGAATGCTGCAAAACAATGAGCACATTACATGATTTTTTTGCTGTTCTCCAGAGCTTGTATGTTTTCATGTCACAAACGACTGTTCGTGTCCTTTTCCTTGAGAACCAAAGGAGACTAAACCCAACAAAGCAAACAATTGAATTGAAACGATTGTGTGATACACGATGGGCCTGTAGTTATGACAGTATTCTAGCAGTTCATGATAAGCTAACATCTATTATATCTACTCTGGATTGCATTGCTGAGGGTGAAAATAAGATACAGACTGTAACTGCTAGAGGGTGGTTAGTTCAAGTAACCAGCTTACATTTTGTTAGTGCATTAGTAGTATGCAGAAAGATTTTTTGTATAACAAGATGTCTGTCTCATCAGCTACAGGGAAAAGATCTTGACCTGTCTTGCTGTGTTGCACTTGTTGATACAGTAAAATCGGATCTGCAGAACTGTAAATCTAATATTGCTGATATCATTACTGCAGCCAAGGACATGGCTGCATCTATAAGCATCTCGGAACTACATGTAGATGAACATCCACGCCGTTATGGCACTGTTCCCAAAAAGCTTCAAGACTCACCTATTATGTCTACTTCGGGAAGTTCAAGAGTTGTGAAATAGAATGCAGGCCTTTCTGCATTAGTAGAATCCCTTGTTTCTCGAACTTGTCAAATTATTCTTGATGAGCTAGAAAGGAGATTTTCTAGTTTAAATTGTGAATTGTTTGGGGCTGTGGAAGCATGTTCCCCTGCCAAAATATCACGACACTTCAGCCTTTGATCAACACAGACAAGTCTGTGTTAGGTTGTCTGCCAAGTGAGATGGAAATGACACAGGCTAAGCATGTGTTTTTGCAGAATTTACAAAAGGAACGTAGAAGTACCCTAGATGTTTCGGTTTCTCTAGAAATGTTAAAAGGTCTAGAAGCAGCATTTCCAAATGTATGTAACAAGCTTAGAGTGGACCGAACATTTGCAGTTACATCGGTATCATGTGAACGCACTTTTAGTACATTGAAACGTGTTAAAACAAGGTTAAGATCAAGAATGACAGAAAACAGACTTTCCTCATTATGCATCCTGTCTGTTAAGAGGAAATTGTCTTCATTAATTAACATTCATTCAATTTTTGATACCTTCAAAGCAAAAAAGAGGAGAATCGATTTGTAAAAGGGTTGACGAATACAGTGAAGGAAGAACAGCGAATGTAATCTGAGGGTTGGGGAATAGTGAAGGAAGGACAGAGTGTGAGAGGGTTGGTTGTAGGGTGTACTGAAGGAAGGAAAGGGCATGTGAAAAGCGGGTTGGAGGATGTAGTGAAGGAAAGGCAATGTGAATAGGGTGTTGGAAGATGTAGTGAAGGAAGGAAAGGGACTGTGAAAAGGAGGTTGGAGGATATAGTGAAGGAAGTAAAGGGACAGTGAAAAGGGGGTTGGAGGATGTAGTGAAGGAAGGAAACAAAATGTGAAATGGAGGTTGGAGGATGTAGTGAAGGAAGGAAAGGAGAAGGGGGTTGGAGGATGTGATAAAGGAAAGAAAGGGAATGTGAAAATGGGGTTGGAGGTTGAGTGAAGGAAGGACAGAATGTGGACAGGGGGTTGAAGCATGCATTGAGGGAAAGAGACTGTATTTAGAAGGTTGAAGGATGGAAAATGTGTTCAAAGGGTTAGATGATAGAGTGAAGTAAGGACATGAAGATGATTTGAGGATGCAGTGAAGGAAGGAATGTGAAAGGGGTTGGAGGATGTAGCGAAGGAAGAAAGGGAATATGAAAAGGGGGTTAGAGGATGTAGCGAAGGAAGAAAGGGAATATGAAAAGGGGGTTGGAGGATGTAGTGTGCGAAGGAAAGATGTGTCCAGAGAGTTGTTGAATGGAGTGAAGGATGAATAGAGTAATTGCACCGAATTTTGTAAAGTTGTACATTAAAGACAGAATGCCATATTAGAGTTGGAGGTAGTGGGAAAATGACAGGAATCATCGTTGTTGGATTGGGTAATGTCAAAGAACAAAAGAAATGGATATGATAACAGGAAAGTCAACATTTGGATGGAGAGCTATTCAAGTGAAAAATGTAGAATAGACCACATGTTTGACTTTTTTAAAACAATACAAATATTTAGTTAAAATAATGTATCTGTTTTCTATTACATATGTGCATCTTTCACACAATGCATTATCCTAATACAGCTATAATGTAGAACTGTATGTAATGCATACCTGTGTCCAAATGCACATATCATCCCCGATTTCCTTGTTGATAACAATATCTCAATATAACTAGTCTATCATTTATGTAGCCACTGACGTAGTGTCCAATCAAAAGCACATTTTCATAGCACAGTAGTGGCCGGTAGATCTTTCTGGGAGTTGTTTGTGTTAAATGTAAATGCTGTTCTTGTCGGGGCATTTTGACTTCAACATTTGATTTGCCCAGGAAAAACAAAACCACAATCTGATGATTTACAGATATTATTGTAAAGACTGGTAGGGGGTGTCTGTACTTCTGCTCTCTATATGGTAGAGGAGAGGCACAGAAGACCCCAGCCAAGATTCTCTATTACGGTAGCAATGGACGAGCAATCAAGGCCTAGCTTCTCAAGAGGGGATGCAGGCTGGTTCTTAAGTACAGTGTATCCCCAAGCCCCCACAAAGCAATGTCCACACACTGTATTGGTTAGGACACAGTCTTTATATAATCAATATTCAAGGTTATGTACACTTATCATAATAACTCACTTTGTACTTAGGAAAATCAACAATGGCAAATATATACAGTTCTAAAGTGGTACCACCCTTTGTATTAGATCTCATGAAAAGTGCATCAACAATACGGTAATCATGTCACACAGATCAATAGAGTGAAACCAGCAATAGAGAGAAGAGAGAAAATAAGGTGGTTGAACAATAGGCAGATTACTGGCCCCTACCACTAGACACAGTTCTGTGTGGAGATCCCCCCACCTGGGCAACCTGTAAAATAAAGATATAGCACAAGCCCAGTCTATATATTGTTCTGCAAGTCTTATTCCCTACTATAATGTTTTTACCCCCCCAATGTACCTGGTGGAGTCGAGTTCTTCGAGGAGGCGTCGACAGATCCTTCTTGAGCGACCCCCTTTCAAGCGGGAGTCACGGATCGTCGAGAGGCGCCGAGGAACTTGGCGTTCGGCGGCGGGGAATCGACGGCCCTTCTTGAATGCCTTCCCTTTCAAGCGGGAGACACGGGGCGTCGAACGTCCGTCGACAAACAGGGTAGAACGGCGTCGATGAGGCGGCAGCTTCGTCCGAGCGGTGCTCGTCGGCGTCGGAGCGTCGGCGTCCTGCAAGGCAGAGGCGTGCGGGGCACCTCGGTGACAATAGTTCTGGACCGCAAAGATTGTGGAGACGGAGGCCCAGCAAGGGCGTCGAGCCGTTCGAGTCTTTGTGGTCTTCGGGTGGCGGGAAACCCACCGGCAGGTTTCTCCTCGGCGCGTTGGTCGTCCTCGACTTTCTCCGGCAGGATAAAGCGGTTGACGGTGCGGACGAGGGAGTCCTTCGATTCAAATGTTCTTAGGCAAGGAGCGGACGGCTCCGGTCCTCGGCGGCACGGTGTCAAGTGGTTCCCACGGCTGGGCAACACAACTTCGACGGGCCTCCAGCGGTTACACAAACCTGCGAACCCTGGTCGACGACAATGGACTTCGACGGCGTCGATGTCCGGGTGCTTCACTTCGATCTCCTCGGCGGTCCCGTCTCGGGTCGGCAGCCTTTCAAGGGTCTGTCTTCCAGGGCGCTTCGGCGAAGATGGAGCGGTGCTCGATGGTCCCTCGGAGCACGGGAAGAGGGCGCCTTACCAGGTCCTCTCTCGGGTCAGGCCTCGACGAATTCGGCAACCTTCAGATCTGTCGAAGCAAATGCAACAGCAAGTCTTCTTCTTCCAGCTGGACGTCGAGGATCAGCAATTCCAGTTACTCTTGAGTGGAGACTCAGCTTCTGAACGCTTCTGAACGTTCTTGAACGTTCCTGAACCTCTTGAACAGTGGTGAGAGGTCCCCAGATATACTATTCTGTCTCTCATCCACACTGCTGGCATACACTCAGCAGCCAATCATACAGAGGGGCATTCATGCAGTCAGTCAGCCAATCAGGCACACAGTGCATTCAGGCCACACTCCTCCCTTTCAGACACTCACAACAAGGAATGTGGATTGGGACAAGTACCCAGCCATTCAACACTACACACTGCATTCAGGCCAGTTTCGGGCAGGGCTGTCTCAGTCTTTGTCTCTCATGCCAGAAACCAGGTAACCACAACAAGGAGTGTATATTGGTCACACACTCCATTCACCCAGGTCCCACCCACAGGAGGTACCCACAACATACAGTCACTGGGAAGGCTCCAGTCAGTCTAGCTGGGCCTTCACAACAACACCATATATGGAACTTCCACCCAACAACCAGTCAGGGGGAAGGGACAGAGTCAGGGCTTCCCAGGACTTTGGGAAAACAATGTAACAGGCAATAGAAAGCAAGAGGCCACAGGGGCCATCTTGTTTCCTATCAGGAATCAACTGATTCCAATGGCAGGGCCTGGGTATCCCAAAATGGAGGACACCCAGAGCACCTGTCAAATTCAGCATGGAGCTGCCACCAGCCCATACCCTGCTCTGTGGGCCACCCACAGGTGCCCAAAAACATACACTAGGAGCACAGGGTTGTACCCCTACCCAGGGGTGCCATAAGGGTATCCCATGGGTCTGTTCACCAAACCAAAAGAGAGAGCTGCACTGCCAGGAGTCCCACATGGACTCCTGGGCAGAAAACATGACAGAACACACGATAAAAAGCAGTAAGGGACAAGGATTCAGAGGCTCTGTCCCTCTGATGCATTTCCAGCATCACAGTCGCCCCCCCCAGACTGAGGTGGAGGGTGTCTAATCTCCCACGGGATAGACACCCTCATCCAGACGGTCAACATACCTTCTGGAAAGGCCATCTGCATTATCGTGACTCTTCCCTGGTCTGTGCTCTATGGTGAAGTCTAGCCCTTGCAGGCTAATGGACCACCTGAGTAATTTCGGATTCTCCCCCTTCATCTGCATAAGCCACTTCAGGGGCTTATGATCTGTTTGGACCTTGAAGGTAGACCCCGTAAGGTAGGGCCTAAAACGCCTAAGGCTCCAAACTATACTAAAACACTCCTTTTCGACAGTAGCCCACCTGAGTTCTCTACCCTTGAGTTGTCTACTGATGAATATGATAGGATGTTCTCTCCCTTTGTCATCTAACTGGGACAAGACAGCTCCAATTCCGGTGTCGCAGGCATCCGTCTGGACGATAAAGGGTCGGCTGTAGTCAGGTGCACACAACACAGGTGCCCTACACAGACTTTCTTTCAAGCCATCAAAGGCCCTCTGACAGTCTTCGGTCCAATTAACCTTCCTAGGCTGTTTGGGTGAAGTTAGAGCTGTCAGGGGTGCAGCTATGGTTCCATAGTCCGCCATGAAATTGCGATAGTACCCAGTGAGGCCCAAAAAGGCTCTCACCTGGGTTTGAGTAGTGGGAGTCTCCCAGTTCTGTACATCCTGTACTTTACTGGAGAGAGGTTGGATTTGACCCCCTCCTACCTCATGACCAAGATAGGTAACTTTCCCCTGAGCTATCTGGCACTTGGTGGCCTTGATAGTGAGGTTAGCCCTTTTCAAGGCCTGCAACACCTTATCCAGATGTGTCAAATGCTCTTCCCAGGTGGAACTGTAGACGGCAATGTCGTCTAAGTAAGCCACACAAAAGGCTTCCATGGTTGACCAATCTCTGGAAGGTGGCAGGGGCATTCTTCAACCCAAAAGGCATGACCCTAAACTGGTAGAGTCCCTCAGGTGTTGAGAAGGCCATCTTTTCCTTGGCATGGTCCGTCAGAGCTATTTGCCAATAGCCTGAGGTAAGGTCAAAGGTGCTCACAAATTTGGCAGCACCTATGGTGTCCACGAGCTCATCAGCCCTGGGCAATGGGTGCGCGTCAGTTTTGGTGACGGCATTGACTCCTCGGTAGTCCACACAGAACCTCCAATCCTTGGTACCCGCCTGGGAACTTGCCTTGGGGACAAGGACCACTGGACTGGACCAGGGACTGGTTGAGGGTTCAATAACACCCAGATCCAAAATCTTGGTGACCTCAGCCTGGATGTGGTTCTTGACGGTATCTGACATACGGTAGCACCTGCTTTTGACAGGCACACTGTCACCAGTGTCAATCTCATGCCTACACCACGGTGTAAGGCCTGGCGTCAGTGAAAACAGAGAGGCATACTGTTGGAGCAAAGCCCTGCAGGCCCTCTGTTGCTCTGTTGTCAAATCCGGAGAGAGATGTACTCCCTCCACTGAGCCATCCTGAGGGTCGCTGTGCAGCAAATCAGGAAGGGGCTCACTCTCATCCTCTTCTTGCCCTGAAGCTAGCAAGAGACATGAGACTTCTGCTCGCCGGTGGAAAGGCTTGAGCCTGTTGACATGGAATACCTGAGGGGCTACCCCAGAGGCTCCCATGTCAACCAGATAATTGACTTCGCCCATCTTGGAGATGATCCTGAAGGGTCCAGTCCACTTGTCTGCCAAAGCTCTAGGCTTGGTAGGCTCCATCACAAGGATTTCCTGTCCCGGAGTCCAATCCACTTGCGAGGCTTTAAGGTCATGCCAGTACTTATTCAATTCCTGGCTGGCCTTGAGATTTGCTGTCGCCTGACCCATCATCTGTGTCATCCTCCATCTGAGGCCTAACACATAGTCCCCCACTTGCTTGGCGGGACCGGGAGGGGTGGCTTCCAAGCCTTCTCGGATCAAGGCAAGGGGCCCCCTCACGGGATGTCCAAAGAGTAACTCAAAGGGGCTGAAACCAACACCCTCTTGAGGCACCTCTCTGTAAGCAAACAGCAGGCATGGCAGGAGGAGATCCCATTTCCTCCTTAGGGGTTCTTCCAAAGCCCCTAGCATGCCCTTGAGAGTTTTATTAAATCTCTCAACCAGACCATTGGTCAGGGGGTGGTAAGAGGTGGAGAACTTGTAGGTTACCCCGCACTCTTTCCACATGGTTTTCATGTAACTAGACATGAAGTTGGATCCTCTGTCAGAGACAACCTCCTTGGGGAATCCAACACGGGTGAAAATACCCAGGAGAGCCCTGGCAACCACCTTGGCAGTAACAGTCCGAAGGGGTATTGCCTCAGGGTACCTGGTGGCATGATCTACCAAGACCAGGATGAACCGATGTCCACCTGAACTGGGAGGGTCAAGGGGACCGACGATGTCGATGCCCACCCTCTCAAATGGTGTGCCAACCACTGGCAATGGCTGCAGTGGGGCAATGACCTTGCCTCCAGTCTTGCCAGACAACTGACAAGTTGGGCAGGTTCTGCAGTGGGACTCCACCTCTACTCCCATCCGTGGCCAGTAGAAATGGGCGGAGAGCCTCTGCTTAGTCTTCTTGGTCCCAAGATGACCAGCCAAGGGCACCTCATGCGCCAACTGCAGAAGGAAGGGCCTGTAAACCTGGGGTACCACCAACCTCTTGGGGGCACCAGGTTCAGGCTTAGTGGGCTCACTAACAAGGAGCTCACCCTCCCAATAAATCCGGAACGTCCTAGGCACTTCTCCTTGTGCCTGGGACAGGGCCTGTTTCCTCAGTCCCTCGAGAGAGTGGCACTCTCTCTGTCCCTTACAGAAGTCTGCCCGGGAGGGTCCCCCTTCAGCTAACAAGCATTGAAGGTCGGGATGATCCTCCGGGTTGAGAACCTCCCCCACAGGAGAGTCTTCTGTCTCGTCTCCCACAGGAGTTGAGTTTGGGTTTTCCACTGGACCCAGCCCGTCCAGAGCATGGATCCCGATGGGTGCTGTCGGAACAGCAGGAAGAGAAGGTGTTCCCTCCACAGAGGTGGCCTTCTTGCTCTTCCTTCTTCTTGCCTTAGGCCTTGCCTTTGGCTCGGGTACCTGACCCACAGCCAGACCCGGGGTCACCTGTGACCTAGTGACTGCAGCAGCAGTCATGGGAAGACCATCCGAGATCAACCCTAACTCTACTAGATCATTTCCTAACAGAATGTTAGCAGGGACATTGTCCTGAACCAGGACAGGAAGCTTTTCTGTCTTGTCTCCAATCATGAGTGTGACTAAGGCTACAGGCGATAATTTGGGAGGCCCACCAGCTAACCTGGTGGTTCTCAGAGGAGCACCTACATAGTCCTCTGGCTTGAGCAGGGTCCTGTCCACCACTGTCATGCTTGCCCCAGTGTGTCTCAAACCAGTAGAAGGCTGGCCATTCAAGAGGACACTTCTCAAAAACCTACGGGTGTTCTGTGGGATAGTCGCCAGTACTTCTGCATACTGGTCCCAGGCCCCAAGGGACACTAAGGAAATCTCTACCGGAGCACCAAATGTGATCCCGGTAGAGGAGGGGAGGACAGTGGCCTCCACCTCAGACACGGGGTAAGGGTAGGTCAGGCTGACAGCCTGTACTCCAAGTGCCTTACCTTTACACTTGGAGTCACCCCTTTTGTGATCCAGAGCCCCACAGTCCCAACAAGCGCCAGGAGTGCGGGGTACGGTACTGGAACCACTGGGAGCCTGCTTTGCAGCAGGTGGACCACTACTCTTATTCCCACCCACAGATGACTTATCCCCACTAGATTTTTGGGTTTTAGGAGAGGAAGGTTTTGGTTTACCCGACTGTGAATGCTTCTGGGACTCCTCAGCTTTCTGAGAGGTCCCCTTTTCTTTGTCCTTGTCCTTCCCACTGGAGTCCTTAGGGGACACCCGGTGGGAGACCCACTTGTCAGCCAACCTAGCCAGCTTAAAGGGGTCCAAAATGTTCTGGTCAGCCACATACTGACGCAGCTCTGGTGAACAGGCTTCAGAAAAATGCTCAAAAAACAAGAGGTGGGACAATTCAACAAAAGTCTTAACCTTGTACCCATCGATCCACCCCATCATGTTCATGTGCGCAGCACTCACCCAGTCAACCCAAGACACATTCTCTCTTTTCTTAAAATCCCTGAACCTTCTAAGGTATTGGGTAGGTGTCTTGCCAAACTTGGCAATCAAAGCAGACTTCATACACTCATACTGACCCCTTTCTTCCACACTCAGCTTCAGAATACAGTCATATCCAGTTTGAGGCACTCTGCTTAACAAACACTTAGCCCAATCTCTTTTGTCAACATCGTGAATCGCACAAGCCATTTCAAACGCTTCAATCCATTGGAGGATATCTGAACCCTCCACAAATACACCAACCAAATCTTTCATAAACTTGGTGGCTGGGGACCTGACACTCTCACTGGTTTTAGCTGAAGTCTCCACTCTAGCTTTCTCTAGCTGGATTCTCTGACATTCAGTGTCCTGGCACTTGAGTTCAAGATCCCTATTCTTGAGCTCCACTTGTTGCGCCAACTCCTCTTTCTTAAGCTCAGAATCTATTTCCAACTTGCGGTATTCAAAGGCCAATTTCATCCTTAATAACTCAAGCTCCAAGGAATTGCTGGGGTTTGGAACAGAGGCAGCAGGAATGGCGGCATTCCCAGAAACAGATTCAGTAGAAACCCCAGGGGCAGAGTCCTCATTGGTTGCATTCCCCCCCTCATCAAGAGTTTCACCATCAGTCTGGTAGTCCACCAGGGCAGCTATCAGCTCAGCCCTAGACTTATCCACAAAGTCTAACTCCCTGGCTTCACAAGCACTCTGGAGAGCTTCCAAGCTCATCCGAGTCAATTTGCCATTTGCAATAGACTCCATTGTTTGTAATGCAGTTATCTTGTACACAACTAAACCTTCATTTAATAAAGTGCAGATATTCTTTGTAAGTGGCACGGTTATACACTGATTCTTAAAACCATAAGCATCCCACCGCTGCCACCAGCTGTAAAGACTGGTAGGGGGTGTCTGTACTTCTGCTCTCTATATGGTAGAGGAGAGGCACAGAAGACCCCAGCCAAGATTCTCTATTACGGTAGCAATGGACGAGCAATCAAGGCCTAGCTTCTCAGGAGGTGATGCAGGCTGGTTCTTAAGTACAGTGTAGTCCCCAAGCCCCCACAAAGGAATATCCACACTCTGCATTGGTTAGGACACAGTCTTTATATAATCAATATTCAAGGTTATGTACACTTATCATAATAACTCACTTTGTACTTAGGAAAATCAACAATGGCAAATATATACAGTTCTAAAGTGGTACCACCCTTTGTATTAGATCTCATGAAAAGTGCATCAACAATACGGTAATCATGTCACACAGATCAATAGAGTGAAACCAGCAATAGAGAGAAGAGAGAAAATAAGGTGGTTGAACAATAGGCAGATTACTGGCCCCTACCACTAGACACAGTTCTGTGTGGAGATCCCCCCACCTGGGCAACCTGTAAAATAAAGATATAGCACAAGCCCAGTCCATATATTGTTCTGCAAGTCTTATTCCCTCCTATAATGTTTTTACCCCCCCAATGTACCTGGTGGAGTCGAGTTCTTCGAGGAGGCGTCGACAGATCCTTCTTGAGCGACCCCCTTTCAAGCGGGAGTCACGGATCGTCGAGAGGCGTCGAGGAACTCGGCGTTCGGCGGCGGGGAATCGACGGCCCTTCTTGAATGCCTTCCCTTTCAAGCGGGAGACACGGGGCGTCGAACGTCCGTCGACAAACAGGGTAGAACGGCGTCGATGAGGCGGCAGCTTCGTCCGAGCGGTGCTCGTCGGCGTCGGAGCGTCGGCGTCCTGCAAGGCAGAGGCGTGCGGGGCACCTCGGTGACAATAGTTCTGGACAGCAAAGATTGTGGAGACGGAGGCCCAGCAAGGGCGTTGAGCCGTTCGAGTCTTTGTGGTCTTCGGGTGGCGGGAAACCCACAGGCAGGTTTCTCCTCGGCGCGTTGGTCGTCCTCGACTTTCTCCGGCAGGATAAAGCGGTTGACGGTGCGGACGAGGGAGTCCTTCGATTCAAAAGTTCTTAGGCAAGGAGCGGACGGCTCCGGTCGTCGGCGGCACGGTGTCAAGTGGTTCCCACGGCTGGGCAACACAACTTCGACGGGCCTCCAGCGGTTACACAAACCTGCGAACCCTGGTCGACGACAATGGACTTCGACGGCGTCGATGTCCGGGTGCTTCACTTCGATCTCCTCGGTGGTCCCGTCTCGGGTCGGCAGCCTTTCAAGGGTCTGTCTTCCAGGGCGCTTCGGCGAAGATGGAGCGGTGCTCGATGGTCCCTCGGAGCACGGGAAGAGGGCGCCTTACCAGGTCCTCTCTCGGGTCAGGCCTCGACGAATTCGGCAACCTTCAGATCTGTCGAAGCAAATGCAACAGCAAGTCTTCTTCTTCCAGCTGGACGTCGAGGATCAGCAATTCCAGTTACTCTTGAGTGGAGACTCAGCTTCTGAACGCTTCTGAACGTTCTTGAACGTTCCTGAACCTCTTGAACAGTGGTGAGAGGTCCCCAGATATACTATTCTGTCTCTCATCCACACTGCTGGCATACACTCAGCAGCCAATCATACAGAGGGGCATTCATGCAGTCAGTCAGCCAATCAGGCACACAGTGCATTCAGGCCACACTCCTCCCTTTCAGACACTCACAACAAGGAATGTGGATTGGGACAAGTACCCAGCCATTCAACACTACACACTGCATTCAGGCCAGTTTCGGGCAGGGCTGTCTCAGTCTTTGTCTCTCATGCCAGAAACCAGACAACCACAACAAGGAGTGTATATTGGTCACACACTCCATTCACCCAGGTCCCACCCACAGGAGGTACCCACAACATACAGTCACTGGGAAGGCTCCAGTCAGTCTAGCTGGGCCTTCACAACAACACCATATATGGAACTTCCACCCAACAGCCAGTCAGGGGGAAGGGACAGAGTCAGGGCTTCCCAGGACTTTGGGAAAACAATGTAACAGGCAATAGAAAGCAAGAGGCCACAGGGGCCATCTTGTTTCCTATCAGGAATCAACTGATTCCAATGGCAGGGCCTGGGTATCCCAAAATGGAGGACACCCAGAGCACC
The DNA here is from genome assembly GCF_040938575.1 of Ambystoma mexicanum. NCBI lineage: Eukaryota > Metazoa > Chordata > Amphibia > Caudata > Ambystomatidae > Ambystoma > Ambystoma mexicanum. The sequence continues at coordinate 1,298,911,687 of NC_090928.1, forward strand.
TGTCAAATTCAGCATGGAGCTGCCACCAGCCCATACCCTGCTCTGTGGGCCACCCACAGGTGCCCAAAAACATACACTAGGGGCACAGGGTTGTACCTCTACCCAGGGGTGCCATAAGGGTATCCCATGGGTCTGTTCACCAAACCAAAAGAGAGAGCTGCACTGCCAGGAGTCCCAAATGGACTCCTGGGCAGAAAACATGACAGAACACACGATAAAAAGCAGTAAGGGACAAGGATTCAGAGGCTCTGTCCCTCTGGTGCATTTCCAGCATCACAATTATCTACTTACAAATCATGTTTATCTAATCATTTTTAAACAATGAATTTGATGTTTTATGAAAGTCTGTTTGGGAAAGCGTACTATTTATCTTATTAGATCTACAAAATTCATCCAATTTTTGATTCATTATCCTAGCAAAAATGTTCTGCTAAAATGCATGCTTTTTCCTAAAAATTCTGTGGGGCGGGGGGAGGGACAAACCGTGCCTTCCATCTGTGGGGGAGCGTTCCTTAGGGTGTGCCCAACTACATTGGCTTCAGGCCCTACTTGTTGAACAATCCTGGCTACGCCTCTGGTAGACACAGGGGCCGATTCATGGAATTACTTGCAGTGAAAATAGGGAACTTGCGCGCCAAATTTCGCACAAATCCAAATTCATCGATTCATGGAATCAAATGCGCAGGACTTTTCCAGGTGTCTGTGGAGTTCGCGCAGGCTCGGCACATCCCTGCGAGCCATCGAGCCATCGAGCCATCGAGCGCCTTGGGTGAAACACCACGCAGAGTGTGGGTGTGGTTTGGCAGAGGGCTGGGAAGTGAGTGGAACACAGGTAATGGGGAATAACATGCGAAAAAGTGGGCATTCCAAAGGACAGACCGCAGGCAGCCCTTGCACTCCCACAATTGCACCAAACGACATGTATTCATGGTACCACCCATGCAGCCTCTTGGCATAGGAATGGCCACGCAAATCCCTCGATCTCTATGCCACCCCAAGGCAGTCATAAAGACACTTGTGCATAAGAATCGCAGCACGGCGGTGGGTTTGCGTGTCAGATTTAAGGGTGCGTGTACACAACTGTGGTCCCCGATCTAACGTAAGGGTGCGCGTATGCAGTGTAGCGTGGTGCAGGAATGGTTTATGGTGGTTCTCACGCAGATTTCTCGAATTTAAACGGAGCTACGGATTTTCCTACGCATATTGTCGGGGTGCCAGCAACAATTATGGGGGACCCTGCGCTGGGTTCCTGAGATTCAGGCCTGCTTACAGGGGACCCCACGCACTGTTTGAATGGTGCGTGTATTCGCACCCAGGGGAGTACGCAAAGGAAGCTGTTCCGGCTGATTTTGCTTTGCGTGGGGGGTTGTCGGGGTTGATCCAGCCACGACTTGCACATACAGTTACTTTGCGCAAACAATTCCATGAATACGCGTAGCATGCAGAATAAATTTTGTGCGCAGGCTCGCGCATTGTTGTTCTCAGTGTGCAGCCTTTGCAGGATAAATGTGCACTATTCCATGAATCGGGCCCAAAGTCCCTAACAGGAATGTACTAAACACTGCAGTTCCAAGGATCACTGACAGAGATCCCCCACAAGAGATCATATGGAAACTAATAGCCCGATTCCTGGAAAACAGCACATTCATCCCACAAAGTCCCCGCACCGCAAAACAACTTTTCACGTACCTGCATGATCAGCGCATTCATGGAATCCAGATCACAAAGTAACCCAAAGTGACTCTAAGCGCAAGTAGCGGCTGGAACACCAACGACACGCCCTCATGCACCGCAGCAATACTGCTGGAATCTCCCTGCAACCCAAGGCAGCACCCGTGCGCCACTGCGTACGGTTCCCGTAATTTATGAGTGCACCCCAACAATGTGCGCATCATTTATCGTAATTCATGTAATTGCCAGGGCAACCTGCGAGCTAACCCCCGTAATCGAAGGCAGCACCCCACTAACCTGTTTGCGAACACCTCCAAGCGGCACCCGACTATGTGCTGTAACCCCGAGATTTCTATGCGTGCAATGCCTACAGACACCCTTCATGTGGTGGCTAGAACAGGACTGTTGCATTCTACTGTTGCCAATGTGATGTTGTGTGGTCAGATCCATGGATACGCTTGAATTAGAGCAGTGCTAGGCGTGCAATTTCCTCCCTCAGTCCCTACCCTTGACATGCCCATGTTACGCCCTGTTCTTCCTCATTCTGCATGGATTATGGGTACTATGCATGTACTATACATGTTCCCCCCCTTATTCAATCCTCTGCTGAGGCCCTTCCCACATTCTGCGAGGAGTCTCGCACAGGGCGGAGACCTGCGTGAATTCCCAGCAAGTCGAAAGTCCAGCGCAGTTGATTCCATTAATCTACAAACAGGGTTTTGCACGCAGAATGGCATGCAAAGTCTGGATTTTCCAGGCAAATAATTCCATGAATCAGGCCCTTTATGCTGTAGATTCAAGTATTGCCTACAGAGGTCCCCATAGGAGATCATATGGAATCTAAATGCTGCAGTGCTAGGAATCCTCTACAGAGGTCCCCACAGGAGATCATGTGGAGACTAAATGCTGCAGTTGCCAGGATCGCCTGCAGAGGTCCCCACAGGAAATCATATGGAGAGTAAATGCTGCAGTTCCCAGGATCGCCTGCAGAGGTCTCCACAGGAGATCACATGGAGACTAAAGGTTGCAATTCCCAGGATCACCTGCAGAGCTCCCCACAGGAGATCATGTGGAGACTAAATGCTGCAGTTCCCAGGATCGCCTACAGAGGTCCCCACAAGAGATCATAAAGAGACTAAGGGCCTGATTCGTTTTTCCTGGACTTATGTTGATTTCGTGCAGGCTCAGCACGTCTCTGCGAGCCGTCAAGGGCCTTATGCGAGACTCCACGCAGAGCATGGGTTTGGCTTGTGCTGAAGCCTGAGAAGGGGACGGAACATCAAAAATGAGGACGAACTTGCTAAAAAGTGGCCATTCCAAAGGACGGCCTGCAGGCAGTCCTTTGCACGCCCACAATTGCGCGGCATGAGACGTATTCATGGATTCAATCGCATAACCTCTCGGTCGGGAAATGGGCACGCAAGTCCTTCATACTATCCGCAGGCATAGGTACACTTGCGTGTAGGATTCGCAGAGCAGAGGTGGGTTTACATGTTGGATTTAGTGGTATGCAACCAGGTTTCCGAACTTACTTAGGGGTGCGCGTAAGCAGTGTAGCAGAGTGCAGGAACGGTTTACGGAGGTTCTCACACCGTTTTTCCAAGTTCCCACCGAGTTATGATTTTCATACGCATGTTGTCGGGGTGCCAGGAACAGTTAGGGGACCCTGCGCAGAGTCCCCGAGATGCAAAACTGCTTGTAGGGGACCCCACAAACTATTTGAAGGGTGTGTGTATTTGCACCAGGTGGAGCACACAAACTGAACTGGCTGTTTCTGCTTTGCGTGTGGGCATGTTGGGGGCGTTGCAGGTCCGAACTTGTGAATACGGTTAATTTGCACAAACAATTACATGAATACGCAGCACACACATTTTTTATTCTGTGCGCAGGCTCGCACTGTGTCCTTCTCTGCCCGCGGACTTGGTGTGATTTCTGCGCACATTTCCATGAATTGGGCCCTAAGTGCTACAATTCCCAGGATCACCTGCAGAGGTCCCAACAGGAGATCATATGGACACTATATGGTGCAGTTCCGAGGATCGCCGGTAGAGGGTCCCACAGGAGATCATATTGAGATTAAATGCTGCAGTTCCGAGGATTGCCCATAGAGGCCGCCACACAAGATCATATGGAGACTAAATGCTACAGTTCCCAGGATCACTGATAGAGTTCCCCACAGGAGATCATATTGAGACTAAATGCTGCAGTTCCCAGGATTGCCTACAGAGGTCCCCACAGAGATCATATGGACAGTAAGGGCCTCATTACACGGTAGGCGGTAAGGGTTAACGGTCACCGGTAAGGGTACCGGTGACCGTTAACCCTTACCGCCTTAATACGAGGTCCCTTTGTGGGTTGGTACTTTAACTCCTGCTTTTAGCAGGCGTTAAAAAACGAACCCGCAAAGGGACCTTGGTGCTAATTACGGTACCTCAATTTGCAGTACCGTAATTAGCGCCTTCCCCATTCCCATTATGCCCTATGGGGGCAAAAATGGGAATGGGGAAGGGCCTTGGTGAATGGCGAATTACCTCCCCCGGTCACCTTGGAGTAGGCCGGTAGTTCCGCCATCCACCAAGGCGGACACGGTAAAATACCGGCGGCAACCATGGCGCTAATAGCGCCATAGTTACCGCCTACCGTGTAAAGAGGCCCTAAATGCTGCAGTTCCGAGGATCACCTGCAGAGGTCCCCACAGGAGATCATATGGAGATTAAATGCTGCAGTTCCGAGGATCGCCTGCAGAGGTTCCCACAGGAGATCATATCGAGACTAAATGCTGCAGTTCCCAGGACCACCTGCAGGGGTCCCCACAGGAGATCATATGGACACTATATGGTGCAGTTCCGAGGATCGCCGGTAGAGGGTCCCACAGGAGATCATATTGAGATTAAATGCTGCAGTTCCGAGGTTTGCCCATAGAGGCCGCCACACGAGATCATATGGAGACTAAATGCTACAGTTCCCAGGATCACTGATAGAGTTCCCCACAGGAGATCATATTGAGACTAAATGCTGCAGTTCCCAGGATCACTGATAGAGTTCCCCTCAGGAGATCATATGGAGATTAAATGCTGCAGTTCCGAGGATCGCCTGTAGAGGTTCCCACAGGAGATCATATCGAGACTAAATGCTGCAGTTCCCAGGACCACCTGCAGGGGTCCCCACAGGAGATCGTATGGACACTAAGGGGCCGATTCATGGAACAAACGTGCGCCGAAAATCTACGTGCGATTCATGGAAGTCCCTGCGCGTGTCTTCCTCGGGATGTGCGCCAAACCCGTGCATGGCGCACACGTCACTGCAACATCCCGAAAGACGTGCGCGACGCACACAGTGAAAGCGCACAACCTCTGCGCATACACTAGAAAGTGGGCGGAACACGGGGCGTAACGCGCGGAATGGGGAACAACTTGCGAAAACAAGGGCGTAACTGGGGATGTACTGCAGGGAAGCAGAGGGAACGCCCACACGCACCCGAACCACACGTATTCATGGAACCGAATAGGGCAAAGCCACGCACAGCGAAAGACACGCACAAGCCGATACACGTCCGCCACACGAAGGCAGGCGGTAGCGTCCCTGCGCATTACAAAAGTGGCAACATACAGCAATTGTGCGAGCGGGGCACGTGTATTTCGGGGGTTCGCGTGAACTTACTCACGCGATCGGGCCTGGGGGAGCGGGCTACGTGTATTACAGGGGTTCGCGTGAACTTATTCACGCGATCGGGCCTGGGGGAGCGTGCTACGTGTATTTCAGGGGTGCGCGGGAAGTTCCACACGCGAATAGCCTGGGCACGTGTATTTCAGGGGTGCGCGGGAAGTTCCACACGCGAATAGCCTGGGCGCGTGTATTTCAGGGGTGCGCGGGAAGTTCCACACGCGAATAGCCTGGGCGCGTGTATTTCAGGGGTGCGCGGGAAGTTCCACACGCGAATAGCCTGGGCGCGTGTATTTCAGGGGTGCGCGGGAAGTTTTACACGCAAATAGCCTGGGCGCGTGTATTTCAGGGGTGCGCGGGAAGTTCCACACGCGAATAGCCTGGGCGCGTGTATTTCAGGGGTGCGTGGGAAGTTCCACACGCGAATAGCCTGGGCGCGTGTATTTCAGGGGTGCGCGGGAAGTTTTACACGCGAATAGCCTGGGCGCGTGTATTTCAGGGGTGCGCGGGAAGTTCCACACGCGAATAGCCTGGGCGCGTGTATTTCAGGGGTGCGCGGGAAGTTCCACACGCGAATAGCCTGGGCGCGTGTATTTCAGGGGTGCGCGGGAAGTTCCACACGCGAATAGCCTGGGCGCGTGTATTTCAGGGATGCGCGGGAAGTTCCACACGCGAATAGCCTGGGCGCGTGTATTTCAGGGGTGCGCGGGAAGTTCCACACGCGAATAGCCTGGGCGCGTGTATTTCAGGGGTGCGCGGGAATTTTCTCACGCGATCGGGCCTGGGGGAGCGGGGTACCACTCACCGTCTGCCTTGCGTGTAGTAGAACGCGTAGCCAACACCCGCTGTGAAGTAATAGCGTGTGAACCCCAACGGATGGAAAACACACGCACCGCACGAAAAGCACGTACAGAACATAAAGGCACGCGGGATCTCCAAGCCCTGCCAGGGCAACGCCCGTGCGCAAAACGTCACAGACGCGCTTACGCTGTAAGGGCCTTTGGTCCAATGAAATCGCGTACGCGTGCTGACGCGCTTACGCGCTAAGGGCCTTTCCTCGAATTACACGCTGACGTGCAGATTTTTCACGTGCCAAATCACTCCGTATCAAGCTGGCCACGCGAAAACACACGGAAGACCACGCTCCTGCCCAGAAGGCCGAATCACTGCCCCCCAGTGCCCCGAGCAGCCTCCCACGTGCCATCTGCTGCTGCCTGCCTGCCTGCCTGCTGCCACCGTGCCCTGCCATTTGGTGCCTGCACATCAGCCATCTGCAGGTGTCCAGTTGCTGTGTCCACCCCTGCTGGAACAGAAGACTCCCGACTCGGATAACATCGCTCCACAGCCCAGCCCCAGGACCCAGTTGCCCACCCACTCCTGCCCCTGGGGTTGCCATGTCGGGCACATCAACATCTGGCACCAGTGGCAACCCCCAGCCAGAGGGGCAGAGGGGCACCAGCTTCACTGCCACCGAAGTTGGTGTCCTGGTGGAGCAAGTCCTGGGGCAGTATGATGCCCTCTTCGGATCGTCCCGCGCCAACAAGGAAGGACGGGACAGGATCTGGGCCGACTGTGTGGTTGCCATCAACGCGGAGGGGGTGGCAACCCGCACCATCCAGAAGGTCAAGAAGCGCTGGGAAGACTTGAGGTCCAGGACCCTCAGGAAGGCCCGGCGCCTCGTGGAGGGGGGCCAGGGCCGCATGAGTTCCATCCAGTTGAGGGTCCTGGAACGCGCACACCCAGCGCTCCACGCCCAGGTCCTTGAGAGGGAGACCCGTCTGGAGTTGAGCGGTAAGTGGCCAAGCATTGCTGTGTGAGACAGGGCATGTTGCAGTGTGCTGGTTGTCTGATACTTGCCTGCATGTGTGACATAGGCCATGTACGCATGTATGTGTGCAGGGACATCATGGGAATGCATGTGCGACCTGTAATGTGTGAACCGCACGGTTGTAGCATGTGTTTGAATGCGACATGGGGAGCCCTGTGCAGATTGCACACATGAGAGCATGGCAGTCTCTGTTCCTGGACATGGGTGGGGGCGAGGGATGGGTGCTGATGCCAGATACATATGTGGTATCCATGTCTGTGTACCTGACCTGCGTGTCTGTGACTTGTGAGTGCCATGGATGCATGACACATGTCTGTGACAATGCACAGATTCACTGATGCAGCCTAGTCATCCTTGTATGCACTGTGATTGGGGTGTACGGGGCCAGATGGATGTGACTGAGGTGAAGTGTGTGCATGTGATAGGCATGACCCATGATACATGTGAGTCCCATTACATTGTATGATTCGAGAGTCCATTGGACATGCATTGAAATGTCCATGGCACGCACCATGACTGTCACTGTGTGTGTTTTGCCTGGACTGACACATGTGTTGTGGTGTGACATGATGGAAGTGTACTTTGACAGTGGCACTCATCTGCTATTGCTTCCTATCTAGGGGACCATTGTACAGTACCCTGATGCTTGTGTTCTATGTCTCCCTCTACGCAGCGGCTAGTGAAGGAGAGGGCGGAGACGGCGCTGTGGAGCAAGGCGGCGGGGATGCCCCCACGGCTGCAGCGGAAGGGTTGGGTGAGCCCCCACAGGGGCCTGCTACGGCGGTAGACGGCGAGGAGCCATCCAGGTTGGTGGTTTCCACAGAGGAGGAGGAGGCCGCCACTGAGGCGCACATGGGGCCTGGTGGGGGCATCCCTGCTGGTGCAAGTGGTGCAGTCCAGGGGCAGGGGCAGGAGGCAGCACAGGTCACCGTGGAGGGGCCTGTGCATGTCGCTGTCCCTGAACCTGTGGGTGCACCACCTTGCACCAGCAGGGATGCCCCGTCCCAGGCCCGTCCGCAGGTAGAGGGGATGTCCATGTCATCTGACTCCCCTCCACCTGCGGACGAGGGGACCCCTGGCCGTGTGGAGAAGGTCCTGATTGGGGTCGCGATGCGCACGGCTGTGATTCGTGATGCCGTGCGTGCTTTCCAGGAGGAGCACGCACGTCATCACGAAGAGCACCGTGCCGACGTGGCCCAATTGGGATCGGCCATGTTTGGGGGTTTCCTGCATGTGTCGGCCAATCTGGCGGCCCTCTCCTCCTCTGTGGAGACCATACGCCAGTCGTTCTCCTTGCCGTCTTCCGGCCCAGATGCCACCAGGGCCCCCTGTGGACCTGCCCTGACCAATGCAGCCAGCTCGGTGGGGATCCCATCCCTGCCACAGTCGGGAGTCAGAGGTCCAGCAGGGGTGGACAACACAGCAACTGGACCCCAGCAGATGGAGGATGTGACGGCATCATCGGGCAGGGCACGTGCACGACGGCGTCGGTGGTTTCCATCATCCTGGATGCCGTCGTGCTGGCAGAGGCAGTGGCGTCGGAGGCAGCAGCAGGCTCGACGTGGGAGGCATCATGGCTCAGGGCCATCACGATCAGAGGGGCAGGCATCGGCCGGAGGGCAGGAGAACCCTGGGATGGTAGTGTCTTCCGTGTGGGAGCAGTTGGTCCAGCGGATAGGTGCGGAGCGGCAGCGGGCGGAAGAGGAGCGGCTCACCATGGTCAGGGCGGAGTTCTCCATGCGTCGGGCGTTGAGGCGGGCTGAGTGCCTCGAGGAAGCTCGCAGGGAGTTTGAGGTGGACATGGGGTTATCCCTGCGAGACCTCGGGGCCAGGACAGAGTCCCGCCTCCAGGACATCGACATGGAGTTCGATGATGCCCTGGCCGGCAACATCACAGAGTGAGCCGCAGGACTTGCCCGCTGCCATTGTATATAGTTATATAGTTAGTGGTAGGTTTCCTTTAGAATTAGATTTTTTTTTTATTTGGTTGCGATTGGACAATGCGCCACTTTTTTGTATATAGTTCAGTTTTTAGTTAGTTGACATAGTTAGGTTTCATTTGGTTGGGCTCATGGACTCGGATTGTCTTGTATATAGTTCTTCTATGGATTTTTGGATTATTTGGATTTTTTTCATTCATCTTCTTTTTGTTGTTTTGCTTTGTGGTTTTTCTAATTTCATTTCCATTCTTGTTGATTTTCAATACATTTTTATTTTCATCCTTCAATGTGTCGTATCATCTCATTACTTTCATGCATGTCATGTTGGGTGTTTTAACATTCACTTGCAGCCATTGTGTGTGACAGACATGTGTTCATTTGCATTATTTACATTGGGTGTGTAACATGTAATTGCCTTTGATATGTGGGTGGATGTGATAGTTGGTTGGGCCTTTTGGCAGGGGAGGATGGCCATTACGGACATGATTGGGGATTGTTGGGACCCAGGTGCAGGGGGGCATGGATGGGACATGGGTGGGGGCCTGCTGGCAGGTGCCCCACAGTGCTGGGGGGTGGGGGTGGTGGGGGACATGAGTTGGACATGGGTGGGGGCCGGCTGGCAGGTGCCCCACAGTGCTAGGGGGTGGGGGTGGTGGGGGACATGAGTTGGACATGGGTGGGGGCCTGCTGGCAGGTGCCCCACAGTGCTGGGGGGTGGGGGTGGTGGGGGACATGAGTTGGACATGGGTGGGGGCCTGCTGGCAGGTGCCCCACAGTGTTGGGGGTGGGGGTGGTGGGGGACATGAGTTGGACATGGGTGGGGGCCTGCTGGCAGGTGCCCCACAGTGCTAGGGGGTGGGGGTGGTGGGGGACATGAGTTGGACATGGGTGGGGGCCTGCTGGCAGGTGCCCCACAGTGCTAGGGGGTGGGGGTGGTGGGGGACATGAGTTGGACATGGGTGGGGGCCTGCTGGCAGGTGCCCCACAGTGCTAGGGGGTGGGGGTGGTGGGGGACATGAGTTGGACATGGGTGGGGGCCTGCTGGCAGGTGCCCCACAGTGCTGGGGGGTGGGGGGGGTGGGGGACATGAGTTGGTGTTCATTAGTTCAAGGAGACATGTGCCTTTGCTGGGGGGCATGCCCATGTTGGGTGGGCTGCCTGCGGGACATGACCAGGGATGCAGGGTAGTCCCCTGTGGTGTGGGCTGCCTGCAGGGGCCGTGGAGGGTGTACAGGGAACACCTGGGAGGACCCACACTGTCAAATCACATGTAGGACTCCCCGGCACCCCTGAAATACACGTACCCTGCTGAAATCGTGTGTAGAACTTCCCGCGAACCCCTGAAATACACGCGCCCAGGCTATTCGCGTGTAAAACTTCCTGCGAACCCCTGAAATACACGCGCCCAGGCTATTCGCGTGTAAAACTTCCCGCGCACCCCTGATATACACGCGCCCAGGCTATTTGCGTGTAAAACTTCCCGCGCACCCCTGATATACACACGCCCAGGCTATTCGCGTGTAAAACTTCCCGCGCACCCCTGAAATACACGCGCCCAGGCTATTCGCGTGTAAAACTTCCCGCGAACCCCTGTAATACACGTAGCCCGCTCCCCCAGGCCCGATCGCGTGAGGAACTTCACGTGAACCCCTGAAATACATGTAGCCCGCTTGCCGTGCTGGTACAGGGTTAGCGCAGCCCTTTGCGCTGGATTGGGGATTTTGATGGCTTTTCCCTGCGCGGAAGGCGTTCTTGGGGGCGTAACTGGCGCTGCTGGAAGGTCGCTGCGCCACTGTGCGCCACGGCTGGTTTTGGTGGCTGGAATCCATGAATACGCTGTGCGCGGAAATGGGTTTTGGCGCACGCGGCTGGCGCAGGGATTCGCACGCGCACACTGTGCGCCAGCCACGTGCGCCATTTGTACGCTGAATTCTATGAATTACCCCCTAAATGCTGCAGTTCAGAGGATCACTGGTAGAGGTTCCCACAGGAGATCATATGGAGACTAAATGCTGCAGTTCCGAGGATTGCCTGCAGGGGTCCCCACAGGAGATCATATGGAGAGTAAATGCTGCAGTTCCGAGGATCACCTGCAGAGGTCCCCACAGGAGATCATATGGAGACTAAATTCTGCAGTTCCTGGGATCGCCTGCAGAGGTCCCCACAGGAGATCATATGGAGATTAAATGCTGCAGTTCCGAGGATCGCCTGCAGAGGTTCCCACAGGAGATCATATCGAGATTAAATGCTGCAGTTCCGAGGATCGCCTGCAGAGGTTCCCACAGGAGATCGTATCGAGACTAAATGCTGCAGTTCAGAGGATCACTGGTAGAGGTTCCCACAGGAGATCATATAGCTGATCCCCAGCAGGCCTGTATTAGTACTAGCATGTCGTGGTGCCATCTTTGAGGCAATGTTAACAAATGTCCAATTACTAAATCTAGGCAATAAACCACGCTAAAAGTTAGAATCAAGGCGTTTGCGTCACGTCACCTCTCTGCATTCCTTGACCCAGCACGAAAACTCTGCAGCCTGATCTCACCAACATGGAGTCCTTGATCCCACTAACGTTTGTATCTTTGTCTTGCTACTCCTTCAAGATCAAGATACAAATATGAAATGTTCACTGTTAGACTATTCTAAAACCAACTCGTACCTTTATTACTCTGTATCAAAGTGAAAGTGTAACGTACGACTCAGCCGGGTGCCCTAATAATTTGTTGTATTTCGCTTAATCAAATTCATACACATTAATGTGTGCAATTGATCGAGCGTATTGCCGCGCAAATTGTTGCATTGTTGTACCTAACCAATCGTACTCATACTGTTATACCATACCATCGGTACTCGGTCTATTGTGGCTAATCAAAGTTAGGTGTATTATTGTACCAAAACACTTTGCTCGCATTGACGTGCCAAACCAATATTTTTTGTATTTGTTCTGTCCAGCCAATCCTATTTGTATTATGGCACCAAAGGGTAATTCAACTGATAGCTGGGTGCCCTTTGGATTTGCGCTCCTGAGTCGTGTCACATCTTAGCCTAGACTGACCTCACTACCATGTTAAGCCTCTTACTCGCCACCATGTTCCCATTTTGCTTAGTAGATGACTATACTCCTTGCACAGGAAGCTACTTTGTCCCTCAGGGAAATGGCCTATCCAGATTGGGATGCCGTAGGCACCATCCTACCTCTGTCCCACTCCATTCCTACCCCTTACTCCACCTTATCCATCTACTCAGGTATATAGCAACAATCAAATCAAAACAGTGATCACTGACCATCCAAAGCCCATGACCAACATACTAAGGACTATTATAAAACCCATGACCTGGAACACCTTTTCCGCCTATCCTGTTACGGGCAACACCAGACTATAGCGCCTAAGATCTTGCACCTCTCTGCCTCATCAAAAGAACAATGTACCACCCACTAAGCCACTGAAGCAAAAGCACAACCACCTTCCCATCCACAAACTTCACAAGACACCAACTGTAGTCGCCAATAAACAACCTTGCCGAACACTAGCAACACAGAACACAGGTATTCTCCACCACCACCTCATGTCCTACAGAGCACCACCTAACATTAAAGGAGCCATCATAAATGCTTGATCACTCGGAGCCCATGCCATTGAGATTCATGACCTCATCATTGAACAGCAATTGGACTTGCTAATAGTCACAGAAAACTGGCTGCACCAAGCCTCGGGCCCCTTACTAGCACTAGCGATACCTTCTGATTACAATATATTTAGGACGGATAGAGCCAATGCACAAGGAGGTGGTGTGGCTATTAAAGCTAAGACCAATATGCTAATTAGAACTTGCCCCCTTGAAGAAATAGCAGGCTATGAGCTTCTCTTAGCCAAAGTCTCACCCAACCTAAAAACAACAATGAACCTCTTGGTCATCTACAGATCACTAAATAGTAATTCCCATCCTGACTTAGATATCCTGCTTCTACTAGCACCTCATATCAAACCTAATACCAGATGCATCATTTTAGGTGACATCACTGTAGGTTTCCATGATAAACAGGATCGCAAAGCCGAAGCCCTCCATGATGCACTCCAAGACATGAACTTTACACACGTAGTGAAGGCACCCACCCATAATAAGGGAAGAACCCTCGACTGGATACTCACACTTAATTCACAGGTATCCATTGAGGCAATTACCCCCCTGGATTGGACAGATCACCATTGTATCAACTTTACCATTATCAATGAGCCCCTAAAATTCAGACAACAGATACATTCAAAATAAGAAACATCCGTAAACTAACAGTCGAGAACCTTGCTCCCCTACTTAGCGATGCCCTCTCTACCTACCCAGCCATAAAGGATAATCCATGTCACCTTGCAGACATATACCATAAATGCCTTACAACTACCATCGGCGCAGTAGCACCCATTACAACAAAAACTCGACATGTTGACAAATGCACAAGCTTTTGGATTAATGAAGAACTAGTCATGCTCAGGCGTGCCAAAAGATCTAGTGAACACATGCACAGAAAATCTCCCACAACAGATTCTGCGAATGCTTTTAAGATTGCAAACAAAATCCATAAAGCAGCAATTATAACGCATAGAGCTAATGCCTATAATACCAGTATCAACAATGCTTCATCAAACTCTAAGGGCCCATCCTTAGAGAACTGGAAAACCCCACCCACTTCACCACTCCGACTAACTCCAGCAAAGAATGGTGCACAACCATCCGAAATGCGTTAACCTCTAAAATTGAATTATTACAAAAGAAAATCATCACAAAAAGAAAAGTTCTGGCCGATAAAAATATGCCCGAACCTATTGTCAACATTACAAATAAAAACATAGCTATGCTGTTCTACTTTTCTCCAGTCTCCAAGACTCAGTGTTAGACACCTTCTCTAAACTAAAAGCATCCAACTGCAAAGGAGACAACTTCCCAGCACAAGTAGTCAAACTATGTACCCCTGCTCTCACGCCTATTATCACAAACTTCGTAAACGCCCTTCAACACGAATATAGTTCCAGCTAGCATAAAAGAAGCATGGGTGATCCCCTTCTGAAAAAACCTACGCTTAACTCTACAATACCTACTAACTACCGACCAATAACTACGGTCCCATTTCTGCTTAAGATCATCGATAAAATAGCGTACACCCTAATTCAAACTCACCTAGAACAAAATGAGCTCCTGGGAGCCAGACAATCGGGCGTCAGACCCAACCATATTACCGAAACGGCGCTTTTCGATCTGAAAATCCAGATGGACACCATCAGGGATTCTGATAAACTCTGTATACTACTGCTGTTAGACCTGTCAGCAGCATTCAACCTAGTGGATCACGACAAACTCTGCGCTACACTTGTGAATGATTGTAAGCTCCTCTAAAAATGCCACTCAGTGGGTGAAGTCCTTTCTATCGGATCGTACATCCAGAGTATCCATAGTCAAAGAGGCTGCAGATCCTATCCCAGTCCCCATCGGGGTACCTCAAGGTTCTTGTCTCTTGCCAACGGTATGCAATGCGTACACTAAACTCCTATTTGCTGCCTTGGATGCCATGGGTGTCATCTACACTAACTTTGCAGATGACACCCAGATCCTCATTCCACTCACAGGAAACTAGGACCATGACACGATAAAATATATGCAATAATACAACACTGGATGGCTCTCAATAGCCTATGCCCCAACGATGAGAAAACTGAGATTCTCATTGTGGGCTCCCAATTCAAAATCAACACCCTACACGAGGATTATACATCCTTTAATATCGATGGTACTCTGATTCCAACCTCTAAACAAGTAAAAACCTTAGGAGTCTACTTAGACGCTAGCCTAACTATGACGAAGCACATCAATTCTCTATCTTCATCCACTTCCTATACAGCCAAGTTAATTGCCCTAAGTCGCCAATTCCTCTCACCTACTAACTGCATCACTTTAGCCAGGGCTTTGAGACTATCCAAGTTAATACAAACCTAAGTAAATTACAACTCATGCAAAACAAAGCATTATGAGCAGCCCCAGGGCTAAAATATCAGATCACATCTCCAATATCAGGAGAGAGAACCATTGGCTTCCCATTAAAGCCAGAATTATCTTCAAATCCCTGTGCGTCACACACAAAGGTCTTGCGAAGAAAGCACCAGTTTACATCAACAATTCTATACTCAAAAAAGAAACCATTAAAACGCTCAGATCAAACAAAAATTCGCTCCTGGCTGTCCCCCGCTACAAAAGTGCCAGAGCCGGCAGAAGTAGCTTTTCAGTCATGGCCCCTAAACACTGGAACGCCATACATGCAAGCATCAAAAAAGAAGAATCATTCCATTGCTTCAAAAAACTCTTTAAAACTTGATTGTTCAATCAATTTTAGACAATATCTGTATACCATTGTAACTTCTTGTATAACTGCTAGATTATGTATGTACCTTGAATACTGTAACTGTTGTAATATGCATGTACATTGAACACTGTCCAACCCACAATTAAGATGTCTGTAACCATGCCCTGACACCGGTGGGTCTGGCCATACAACAAAAGTAAAACATAAAAAAATAGGGAGACTATTTGTGCATTTCCAAGGATTGCCTTCAGAGGTCCCCGCAAGAAATCATATGGAGACTAAATGCTGCAGTTCCCAGGGATCGCCTGCAGAGGTCCCCACAGGAGATCACATGGAGACTAAAGGCTGCAATTCCGAGGATCGCCTGCAGAGGTCTCCACAGGAGATCATATGGAGACTAAAGGCTGCAGTTCCCAGGATCGCCGATAGAGGTCCCCACAGGAGATCATTCGGAGCTAAATGCTGCAGTTCCCAGGATCGCCTGCAGAGGTCCCCACAAGAGATCATATAGAGAGTAAATGCTGCAGTTCCCAGAATCCCTGATAGAGGTCCCCACAGGATATCATATGGAGACTAAAGCCTACAGTTCCCAGGATCGCCTGCAGAGGTCCCCACAGGAGATCATATGGAGACTAAATGCTGCAGTTCCCAGGATCGCCTGCAGAGGTCCCCACAGGAGATCATATGGAGACTAAATGCTGCAGTTCCCAGGATCGCCTGCAGAGGTCCCCACAGGAGATCATATGGAGACTAAATGCTGCAGTTCCCAGGATCGCCTGCAGAGGTCCCCACAGGAGATCATATGGAGACTAAATGCTGCAGTTCCCAAGATCGCCTGCAGAGGTCCCCACAGGAGATTATATGGAGACTAAAGGCTGCAGTACCCAGGGATTGCCAATAGAGGTCCCCACAGGGGATGACGCGCCTCCCGAAGCTTCCGGTCATATTTATGGGCTCCGATTTTTAAAGATTTGTCGCATGAAGGGTGAAAATTAAGATATTCCTCGAGACTGGTTTTCAGGCCTCTAGCGGAGATAAATAAAAATCGTTATTTTATGAAACGCCTCGTATCCGCCAAGTGGGATGTAATGACTTCCGGCCTCGCGCCCAATCATTAAGTATTGTCCAGTCTCGGGTCCCCTTGAAAGGTTTTAGTGAAAGAGAAATATCAAATGCACGGTGAAGGAGGATATCCGCTTACCCAGAATGCCTTGCGGTGCCAGCATTTCGCTCCGAGGAGCCCTCTTCATATAAGTGGAATCCATTTATTACACGGGTAATATCTCCTGTGTTCCTGGGATTATTCTTTGGGCGGATTTATGGAAGAGTCGTGCCCAGCTCTCGGCGCCCTATGTTAGAGGTGCAGCGGATACGCACACCTAGTCTCCGGGACGCAATATCGCTATCCTTTATTCGATGTATATATTCAACATTCTCCGGCGTCACGCGCACTCAGTGTGGCGGTGATTCCGGAGTCTTGTAATTTTTGGAAGGTCTCTTTTGTTAAGAGACTTCGATCTTTGAGTGAAAGATAGAGACAGCTCAGCTGCCTGGGTCACGTGGGTCACACATGTAATAGTGAGTTTTGTGTGTCAGAAGCCTCTGGAAATACTTGCCTCGCTCCCCCCTCCAGCAGCATTGCGAGCAGGTTGCTCTTCCTGGTCAGAGGGAGGCGGAGCTATCAAGAACCACGTGATCGCGTCACATGACGACGCCGGCCCTTTCAAAAGTGCTGCTTTGTCACCCCTGCACCTAAGTGCTGGTGGCAGAAGGGCTGGTGCTGGTTGGCTGTGCCGCTGCCGGATGCAAGTAAGCACTTTCATTTTAAAGCAAACATTGATGGATGACTGATTATGCACTTAGCACTTTAATTTGGTTGAAGGCTCATATATACCCAATAGATATTAGCTACTTGACTTGTGGTGTGTTGCCAGAGACTGCGGAGTTGCAGAGTAATATTCATCACTGCTATCTCTTTGATCTGGTCATCTGTTCCTTTAGGGACAGGCACGCTGAGCCACGTACCTTCAAAGTATCACTTTGCCGCCAATGTGAGCCAGCCTGTTACATTTATTAAGCAACCTGCTCCTTTTTAAATATACTTGTTTGAGCTTTTGAGAAGCAATAAAGCTCTCACACATTTGGACATGCTCACGCTGACTTCAGGCATGCCGCCGGGACTTTAATATCCGGTCTTTGGGAATCAACCTCTGGGCTTACAACTCCCACACAGGGTAAGAAACGTTCATAGAGTGTTTCTACCCCCATCCCAAAGATTGCAAATCTTTGTTCAAAACCAATGGAAAGTCCTGTGAGGCACATGGACATCCACTCCTTTTACTCAAGCATGACGCAAGCCTCCTCGCCAGTATTTAGTAAAAGAACACCTACCTTGCAAAGAGCTGTTTGCACGGGGCCCGGTCGATTGTAGATCATGGTAAAACTGATTCAGTAATAAGTGCGCAAATAGAACCATCAGGAAGCACTGCTTTGGGATCAGAGGAGTTAAAAATTCTACCACGAGCAAGTCAATGTGTTGATGCTCTGCTGTGTTTGTCTGAAAAAAATATCTCACTGTCCGACAGTGTGTTATTGTGCAATGTTATGACAGCCCCCACTTCCACACCTAGGCAAACAAAAGAATCCCAGGGCCATCAGTTGAAAGACCCTGCGATACTTAATATTTATTTAAATGACTCTAGTTTTTCTTCACAAACATTGCATGATAACCTATCGGCCTCTCCGGTCTTATATACAAGTACCTCTCACTCTGTGATCTCAAATTAATCTTTTGCTGCTCCTACCCCGAGGAAATTCTAGCAAAATATCCCCATGGGAGACTTAAGTCACGTGCAACCCCCAAACAGGCAGTTGGAGATTACTTCAAACTCGATGAACTTGGCCATCCAGTCAATGGGCAAACTGTTTGCATCTGTGGAGCTGAAGATCGCCGCTCAATACAAACAAATTGAGCAGATGATGGTATGGCAACACTCTGTGACTCTGAAACTAGAGGGGAACAAGGAGAGGTTGCGAATGGTTGCACCCATCGTAAAATTGAAATCCCAATCAAATGCATCTACTCAAACTATTGGCTCTTCAAATGAGGAGCCAGCACAAACTCCTAGCACATCTGTTCTCCCTCATTTTGCTGAAATTATAACCGACGAAACTGATATCCCTCAGGCGGGGGCAGATTTGGTGCTTGAGAAAGCCAAGGGAATGGTGGAAGGCAGTTAAAATAACAAATTTACAAACAGTAAACGTTTATGTCTACCTAAACCGCCATACCCCTTATTCATTGTGGCTAGCTCACGGACCCAAGTAGCCAAGATGGAGAAAAAAGTAACCTTTGCTTTAGGGAAAAAAACAAAAAATCTTAAAAATGTAAAGCTTAACGTCACATCTCAGACAAAGCAATTTGTTAAAAGGTTACCCTGCCCAATGATTAAGAAAAAGGTTCAAGAAATTGCTAAGAAATACCAAGCTCAAGCCCAAATAGCGCAGCAAAGAAAATTGATGATATTAACAAATGGGACTAAATCAATTCCTTCGTATAAACCGCTGGATGATTTAATAGATGTAGCCTCAGCCTCCAATTCATGCGAAGATGTGTTTCATAGAGAAAAGAACAAACCTAAGAAGTTGTTGAAATCCCAAGTTCGCCAGAAATCCAAAATCAATGGGAAAGACGATACCCATCTATGAGATATTCGTCGTGCAGTCAATGATTATATGGCTTCTCAATCAATCCAAGTATTAGCCTTAAAACATGTTTCTGAACGAAACGCACATTTAAGTATAGAAAACACAGAAAAAGAAGCATCTTTGGAGAGCGAAATTCCATCTGCTGTCAGGGGTGATGTTTCCGCATCAGAGAGCGCAGATGACAACCTAGAACCTTCAAACAATACATACTTGCCGAACGCCATATTGGCTAACGCTGGCTCCGGAATATCTCAATTTGAAATTAAACAGCTAATCACCTCTACCATCTTGGAAGTATTACAAAGCAGACCAGTGGAATCACAACAAGTTCTAAATGTACCTATTTTACCTAATAGGGTCTCCAATAAAAATGTACTGGAAACAACGCAACCAGCTCTTTTTTGGCTCACATTAAAATGCTGTCCTCTACCGGCGCCACAATACATTCTTAATTGAAAATCAGTTTTGGAGATTCTCTCGGAAATTCCAGCGTTGGATGACATAAAAATCACTTGACATTGAACAGGTGGAATTTCTTTTGAGGGGGGATGGGACCGAGGTAAGACTATGGATAAATTCCAAAGTGATTTGTTGAAATTGGGCTTTATGCTCCTAAAAGAAGAGCACTCGCCACAACAGCTGAAGGTGGACTCGGTTTCCCCTACCCTCAATAACCTTCGTTGGATATGGCTAAAAAGCAGGAAAAAAACTCAGCTTGTGTTTGCAAGCAGCAGGGAAATTTTCATTAGAGTTTACCCCAGAAAGATCAGCTCCTGTCAATGGTTAGCTGGAATTCGAGAGGTTTTAGACTTCTCCTGGATAAACCTACAGAACTAATCACTCACGACATAATAATGCTCCAAGAGACGTGGCTCATAGAGCCTCCTGTGTGGAATGATTTTGACCTTCAGGTATACCAGCTAATAAGGCAGTTTGGTGGAGGCCCACATCTGGGTTGCTGATCGCTGCAAAACAGAGCACATCCATAATGATTGAGCACTGGAAATCTCCAAACCCTTATATCCAGTTGGTCAAGGCACACCATAATTCAAAATGTTTTGCCCTGCTCATCTTAATTGGAATCCTGAGGCCATGTCGGATGATCAATATTTGGATGACCTTATAGGCATGCTGGACTTGATTTTGCTTGACTCCTGTATTTGTTACACCATTATTGCAGGTGACTTTAACTTCCACTGTTTCTCTCAACAACAATGTCATCGCACTAGGCGGCTGATGAAATGGCTAAATTTGGCAAAATCAAGAAATCTAATGGTTCTGAATGGCTCTTTTCCCTCTGACAATCCTCCAAATGCGACTTGGCAGAGAGGAAATAGTGCTGGTACCATAGATTACATCTATGTGGATGAAAATGTTATGTCACAAATCATGTCTTTTCAAGTGTGCCAAAATAATTTGAGTGATCATAACATGTTGTGTATGAAATGGGCAGTTAAAGATTTGGCAGAATAAAATGCCTCCATAATATATGCAAGGCGTTTGGGGAATATTATGCATGGTTACTTGGACAAGTAAATCTGAACCAAAACTCAGGGGAAATAGTGTTCACTGAAGCCATGCAGAAGTTCCAATACACCCCAAGACCTCAATTGGAAAAGCAAAGACCACACTTCCATAATTTTAGTAAGGAAATTAAAGATAGGAAAACACAATGCAGACAAGAAAAACGCCAGGCTTTACAATTAACACTAGCTTCACAAATAAAGTGCTTAACACCGATTAAGACCAAATTCAAAACCTGGTTGAGGACAAGAAAGCAAAATCTATATCAAATTGATGGAGCTAATATGCTACGTACTCTTAGCAATAAAAACACCAAACAAATTTGGTCGTTGTTAAACCATTCTACTGCGGGAAATCAGGTGGCTATACAGTCAAATTGTATTAGTATTAGTGAACCAATGTGGGTTGATTATTTCTGTAAAATATATACACAACCGACAGACCTAAATATCACTCCTGGCCCTATTTCTATTGGGCCGTTTTTTCTACACTTTGACTGGGAAGATATTTTGGGGTCGATTCATGGAACAAACGTGCGCCGAAAATCCATGCGCCAGCAGGCGCAAGGTAGCGCAAGCGCGAGAAACGCAGCGCATGCGCACGTGTGCGATTCAAGGAAGACGCTGCGCGTGTTTCCCGCTGTCCGTGCACCCAATCCAGCCATGGCGCACGCAGGCATACACGGCGTGCGCTACGCACACAGCAAAACCGCACATAGCGCGGCGCACACAACCAAAGTGGGTGGAACAGTGGGCGTAACATGCGGAATGGGGAATAACGCGTGAAAAAGAAGGCGTAACTGGGGAAGTACTGCAGGGAACTACACGCCCACACGCACGTGAACAACCCGTATTCATGGATCCGAATACGGGAAACCCGCGCACGGCAAAAGACGCACACAGGCGTCAACGCATCTGCCACACGAAGGCAGGCGGAAGCGTCCTCGCGCACAGTATAAAAGTGCGCGCAAACAATAAACACGTATATACAGCTACGATGAATGCCCCATTTGTAGCAGCACTGATCGTGGGACACCGCAGGAGGAGGAGAATAGCCAGGGCACGCATTTTCACACCACGGACAAGCCTTTTTGGGATGCCTGACGACCAGGTCTATGGCCGGTATAGGTTTCCAGCCCACATCATCCTAGACCTGGTCAGGGAGTGGGAAGATGATCTTACATCCCCCACCCTTTGCTCCCAAGCATTCAACCCCTTGGAGAAGGTGCTCAATGTCCTGCATTTTTTGGCCACTGGGTCATTTCAGCGGACTACTGCCATAGTGGGGGGGGTCTCACAGGCCACGCAGTCACGCTGCCTACACCAGGTACTGGCAATCATGACAGCGCGCCCCTCAGTCTGCAGGCACATATACATGCCCAGAACACCCGCAGAAAAGCAGGCCGTTGTCCTGGATTTTTTCAGGGTGGCACACTTCCCCAAAGTGCTTGGTGCCATAGATTGCACCCATGTGGCCCTACGTCCACCTAGGGCCACTGAGCACATCTACCGAAACCGCAAGCACTGGCATTCCATCAATGTACAGGTGGTATGCGATGCAAAGGGAATCATCACCTCTGTCTATGCAAACTACCCTGGCTCCACCCATGACAGTTTCATATACAGAATGTCCGCCCTGAGCCGGACCCTGGAAGCTGGGCAGCATGGCGACACATGGCTCCTAGGTGAGTACAAATGCCCTTGCACATGCATGCATGTCACACACACACACACAAATAAACAAACCACAATAATCACAACCATTTACACCTCCCCAGGGGACAGTGCCTACCCTCTGAGCAACCACATGATGAGGCCAATCCGGAACCCCACCACACCACCCCAGGTAAGATACAACGCCGCCCATATTGCAACCAGGGCCATAGTGGAGCGCACATTCAGAGTGCTCAAGTCACGTTTCCGCTCCCTTGACTGCTCTGGCGGGCAGCTACTCTATGCACCCCCAGTAGTGTGCAGGATCATTGTGGCAGCATGTGTCCTGCACAATGTTGCAACACGGCAGGGCGTCCCGGTGGACATGGTGGTGCGCCCACATCCCCAACCACAGGCACAGGTGCTGCCCATGGGAGGGGACAGGGCACGTGGCGAGGAAACCCGGACCCAGCTTGTGGCCACATTTTTCACCTAAACTCCCACCCCTGCAGAGTGCACACAGGCCTGGCACATACCAGGTGACAATCGATGATGACAAAGAGACAGTCAACTGTCACAACCCTACCACCCTGAGATAGTTGCCATGGAAGTGCCACATTGTCTGCATCCCTAGCTACTTAAACACAAGCTCTCCTGTGTGACCAAAAGGCACACATATGACATTACATGATATGGCCTATACACAAGTATTTCAAGGTGCGATGAGGCAGGGAGGGGGGAACAAGGGAAGACGGACAACGGTACTACTAGGCCAGGTGTCATTTAGATTGTGCAAGTGCAGGGGTAGGGGGAAGGGAAAAGTGCAAGGGGAAGGGGAGGGGGGAGTGCAGTACAGGGGAAGTAGACCAAAAAACAAATACATAGGTCAGCTGGTGGCAACTGCAAAGGTAAGTGCAGACAAGTGCTGGGAAGGGGGGGCTGTAGGGATAGAGAGACAGTACCTTAGTGCAGGGGTTGCCAGGGAGGCAGTGCAAGTGGAGAGTGGCTGGGCCAGGGACGGAGGTCGGTGAGAGTGGCCCAGTTGCAGATCCAGTGCAGTTCCAGTGAAGAATTCCGCAAGGGAGAGGCAGAGAGAAGGCAGAAGCAAAGAGGAAGGTCTTGAGGTGCTTCCCGAACCGGAGATGGTTCCCCTCAAGTTCCAGTGAGGCAGGATAGCTGTTCCAGAGGGAGGGCCCTGCCATGGAGAGAGATCTACCCCCAGCTAGTTGCTCTGAGAAGCGGATGACCCTGACATACAAGGTGTGCATCACACACACCTGCAAAACAGGCCATGGCCATCACTGTTATGTCACTCAAACCCTCCCAAACCACAACATGACATGGCAAGCAATACCCATACACCAACACAGTAACAATAAGGTACACATTGCCATGTCCAAAATGTACAGTGGCATCAGACAATGATACCTGACCTGGAATCAGATGAAATGACAGACCAACAACCTCCCACCCAAAATAAGTAATTTCCAAATGCATTACAAGAGTTGTAGACGTAACATAACAATGAATGCCTGTCTACATGCACATTGTGCATTGCAAAATCAACACTGCAGCTTTTGTGTGCTGTGTCCTACTCCTGCAACACACTCCTCAGCGCACAGCACAGTGAACAGCCATTGTGTGTGATGCACACCCTGAGCATCACATCTAAGCGACAGACCACATCAAAAAGCAAATTAGGCATGTACAGGATCCATAATTGGTCACAGAACATGTGCTGCAGGGACACAGTGGGCACCAGAAGGCAAACAGTGTACACATGGATATGCAAGGGTGGGAGTACATGTAGTGCATCAGAGTGCAAGTGTGTGGGTCAGCAAGGACATGCACTCAACATATGCATGTGCAATCAAGTGACCATCAGTGTTCTCTACACATCACATGTGAACATGTCAAACCATAACTATCCCCTCGCACCTGAAAGGTAAACACAACACATGAACAGGCATTGATCAGAAGAACACAACATGTACACAGGATACCACCATTACAATGTCAGGGTTCCCATCACACTGCAGGGCAAGGCAACTATCAACAACAACCCCCCCTCCCTCACAAATGACCATGACCCACTGAACAACTGCACCTGCGTCATGGAGCCTTCAACCCTCAATTCCACCTGGCCACAGGATCACCTTTACCCTTCGTCACCATCTCCCACCTTGTGTGTAAAAAGGTGCCTGCACCCTCAGAATCCAGACTCATTTCCAAAATCACAAAATCCAAGGCATAAAAATGAACCAGAACACCCTCCAGTAGATGACTTGACGTAGCAGTACCTCACAAAGGCCAAGTACTACCACAATGATGCAACAACCAAGGTAGCACAGTAAAACAATGTCACAACAGGATGTGAACCATGTGTGGTACATAACATAGGTTGATGCACCATGAACAGATGTGTACCGTCACAGGTCCCGTGTACAGGCGCGGGAGTGTCACGAAACAACCACCCCTACTGTGTCCCGGGTGCCTGCAACGTCAAACTCACACAGGCCCCTGAGACCCTGGTGGGGAAGGAGGGTCAGTGATATGCAGTCGGGACAGGTGTTGGCACACTGGATAACTGGAATGAGTGTCAGGAGAGGAGAGGAGGAATGACACATGAAAGTGGGGAATGCACGAAAATGTACTACCTGCATGAACACATACACAATCCAAACAAACTTGGACATCATTGTCATGTCCTTCTGTAGTCCAGGCTTAGGAGTGGTACGAACCAACCACCCCCTCTAGGGTTTTGGCGCCTGCAAGTTCGGGGCTTACACAGGCATCCGCAACCGCAGCGGGGAAAGAGGGTTAGGGAACATTGCTTGGATAGGTACAGGAAGCAGGAACACCGGGTAGAGGGTACAGGGTTCAAAATTGCATAGGATTCCGGGTGATTAGGGGGGAAAAAACATACCAAATTGAATTACACATTCATCCATGCATTAGTGCACCCCCCAGCAAGCCTATGCAGAGCAGTTTGAAAGAAAAACAACAAGACACTTAGCTCTGGTTTTGAGTGCTGGCCTCCTTCCTGCGCACTCTCAGGTCTGGTTACAGGAGCATTGCAATGCTGCAAAGAGAGCCACAGTCAATAACCTGGAAGTGCCAATTACACAAAAACACACCACCAAACATGCCCCATAGCAAAAAACTACTCTACAAACAGACAATCTGGTGTAGATGCTTTGTACCCATATATAACATTACCCCTGTGATGGGTCATACACAGTCAATGCAGTAAGTCAGCCGCCGGTGGGTGCGTGGCAAATGGAACACCAATGTGTCACAATTCACACAACATGCAATGTTCCCTGGGTAAGCAGACAGACCCATATAGCAAGACATGACTTCAGAACAAGTTGCGTACCACCATGACCGAAACAAAGTTGGCAGTGCATTCATCATAAAGTACATGGAAATGAAATGCACTGCACCCGAGTATGTCCCTTGCTGTATGTCCCTGTGAGCTGCCCCTTTCCATGTCTCGGAAGGCTACATGGTTGATACAAGTGCCTCGATGGACCTTGGTATACCGGAGGGTATGTGCCACTGCCCCTGCAGGTGTCCCATACAACCTTACAATCAACAGCCATCAGTCCACCAACACATCTGAGCTGCATTGTGTGCTTCAACACCAATATTCGTCCAAGCTCACCCTCAGTGCTGTGACTAAGCCTGCATGTGCAACTCGCCTGGTGCAAGCTTTGCTGTGTTGTGGCCCCCCTGTGCTGCTCACCTTGCCTGGAGTTCCTTGGAGCACGTCAGCAGTTCTAGGATGTAGGTCTGCAATCCCTGTGCCTCTGCTTGTGCACACATGTGCATGTGGGCACCAACAAACGTGTCCAGAATTCCGTCCTCCAATGGGCCATGTCTGCTGGCAAAGGTGCTCTGGAGGCTCATCCCCCCGCAGAAAAGGCATGAAACACATGATTAATGCTTCAAAGTCATCTGTGTGTGTCTCTTCAGGCATCTCATTACTTGACGATGTCAGAGAGTCACATCATAAATCACACCATCAGTCCGTCTTTCACATCCAAAGTGTGGAACACTATCTACAGCATGAATTGCAACAAGCATGTGTACAGTAAAGATAAGAAACATACTACACAATGCATAGAAATTAATGTACACATTAATCATGAAACACCCCATCTAGCAAAAGCTGAACAGTGGACAATAACACCAAAATCATCCCCACTTGGGGTGTAAACACAAGTCACACAGCACCAGACATGCCACAGATATGACAGTCCAAAGCCCTTGTGTAAAAGTTTGTGACACCGAACCATCCTTGCGAGCCCATGGATAAGGGAGGCAGGAGTGGCATATGTGAGTCAAGGACCCCAAGCAGCAAACACATACACAAGACAAGCCTGAAGGGCCCAGCTGGAACAGACAGTGGATGCCTTCAAAAGCCACAAAGCACCGCACCATCACATGAAAGCACAATAGACAAGCAATTTTAAACTATATTAACTAATTACACTAGCTATGGAAAACCTACATTACCTAATTAAACTAACTATCAAACAGAAACTTAACTAACTAAACTAAAAGAAAAATCAAAAATGGCCACATACGACCCGGGGGGAGGGGAGGCACCCAGGAGGGGGGAGGTACAGGGTGCTGCTCAACACCCACATGCGATGATGCTGAGCCAAAAAAAAACCTCCATGGGCTCAACGGCTGCACAGCCCGACCTATGTGGGAAATAGATGGTCGTCCGAGTCTGGCTCATCCTGGAAAGGAGGACGTGGCACAGTAGCCTGGCCGCGCCTAGCCGCAGCTTGCCCCTCGTCGGCAGCAAGTCTGCCGGACGTGTGAGCCTGGTTCTGTCTGGCGATGTGACGTAGGTCTGCATGCAGAACCTCACGTGATACACGTGCTTCCTCTTGCAAGGTAGAATGTGTAACACAGAGTTCCTCCTGCAAGGCCTGGCTGGACAACCGCTGCACCTCCCGCTAAGCCTGTAGCTCAGCCGAGATGGTACGCTCAAGCTGTGCAAACCTCTCCTCTGCCTGCTGCCTCTGGGACATCGTAAGGACACCCAGAGTGGATCTGAGGGAAGCATACTCCTCCCTCAGGGCATCCATGTGTGCCTCTGCATGAACAGCAATTGCTTGACGCAGAGATGACATTTCAGCCTGGCATGCCCTGTCTGAGGCGGCCATGCCCAGCCTGAGCGAGTGGGCCGTGGACCGTGCCGCCTGCTGCTGGAGAAGCACCTGCCTAGCACGGGGGAGCACAGATCGGGCCACACGCTCCATGCTCTCAGCGATGTTCTCCATTGCTGCCCCCTGCCGTTCTGAATTGGCAGTCATGTCTTGCTCCCACTCAGTATACTGCGGTTGTGCGCGGCGACCACGTTGCCGGGCTTGACCCCTGTGGGACCCAAGGAACGGGGGTCCTCGCTGTGTTGGCACTGCCGCGGCTGCACGACTACATGCCCCCGTCGACATGATGTCCCATGCACATCAGTGACTGGTGTGGAGGGTGACCCTGCGTCCCGATCCACCACGGGCGGAGGAACCAAGACTGTCTGATCCCTCAGTGCAGGTGTCGCAGACAGAGGAGTGTCCACATCAGAATCACTCACCCCTTACACATGGACTTGATGCTCATCCAACTCAACATGGACGTCAGAGTCGTCATCAAGGCTGGACTCATAGGCAGCCAGAGACAAGATGGACTGTAGCACTTGGGGGTTTTCGTGGCCTACCACCCCATGACCTCCACTAGTGCCGGGTTGATGTATTGGTAACAACCCTGTGTCTGGCATGACAACACCATCCTCCGCCTCCATTGCCTGAAAAATAGAGAGAAAAAAGGTCACTACACATATCAGAAGCACACAACACACACACACACCGACAGCAAACGCATCAGGCAGACATGTGACACACAACATATAACCTGGCATGCATCCTGGGTCAACTTTGAATTGCTTCTGTGATCAGACCTGTTGAAAGGTGGCAGTTTCCATGGAAGTGGGTCTATGCAGTGCAGAAAATGTGTACGCCACTCACTACCTACATGTACAAGGACTCCATGGTGTGTGCCAGGAAATGTGAAGGCAGTGCAATGTCAAATTCAGACATCACATGCATTGTGCATTCAATGTGTACCATATCTAGAAGCCAAGCACCCCTCCACCCCAGTACAAAAGCAGGGATGCCTAGCATGGTATCAAAAGGCTGACCATACACCTGTGTATTGACAGGCAGTGTTGACTGGCATCAACAGCTTAATGTGATTCAAGTGACAACACTGCAAATGATGCTGGGACAGTAAGCAGGACACATGATGAAAACTCTGGATTCCGCCCATGTGTGAAGAAGACACAACAACAGTTGGACAGAGTCATTGGCCATTGAACATGCTGAGGCCTGTGAGCCACACAGATTGTCAGACCCTAAACATGTGTGCAACGCAGGACTGAGCCACAGTTGACATGGGAAGGCTGATGAGATGGCAGGCAATGTATGTAACCAAGGACTTGTATTACAGTGATCATCCAGTCAAGGACACATAGGGGCATGCGTGCAATGCACATGGAGCATGAATGGGCACTCATGTCCCTGCGGGACATCTGACCTATGCACAGTACAAGTGAGATACCCTGCATCAAGTACTAAGGCTGTACCACACGGCATATGTTTGGCAGATTCTACGCTGGAAGTTAGCATCTACACAGGACGCATGAACAAGAAAGTACACATTGGCAAGATTGAAGAACACCAGTGCAAAGGTGGAACTGGGGTGCAGAGTGGTGGAGGAGGGGCAAGGGAGCATGCCTACATGGAGTCCCCGCATGCAGGCAGAGGAGACATGCATGATGGAAGCATTGCATTACTTACACATCAGAACCAGGTACACGTCACATGTAGCGGCAATCATGCACAACACATCCCACAAGTGAAACACACACGTCCTCAACAAACACGCATCAACACTCACTGGACTGGGCACCAAAGTCCAGCATCTCTCCCACTCCTTTGACCAATTCAGGTGGTATGAACTCCGCAACGAGTGCCTCATGCGGAGTGAGCTCTTCCTCCTCTGGTGCAGGCCCACTGCCAGTCACCAGAGTCAAGTTGTAATTAGAGGCACGCTTAGCCTTAGTGCTGCGTTTGATGTCATTCCAACGCTTTTTGCACTCTTGCGCTGTGCGCACCTCATGGCCGAATGAACTGACATGTTCCGCAACATGCTTCCAGTGGGTGTCACGTTGGGCAGCCGTAGTCTGACTATTGGCACCCACTAGCATGTCACGGCTGTGGCCCCGCACGTAGTCCACGAGGAAGCCCAGTTCCTGCTTACAGAAAGGCTTCTTCCTCGACGTGCAGGAGGTCGTGGCTGTGTGTGGGGTCCCAGCCTGTGCTGCAGGTGCAACCTTCCTCCTCTTGGACTGTGGCACAGACCCTGGCTGGCTAATGCCGCCCTGACCAGTATGGCCAGTGGGTTCGGTGGATTGAGCCAAGGGAGTGGCAGGTGGAGGGATGACCAAAGGCCTGACTTGTGTCAGTGGCAGCTGGGTGCCCACTAATGGACTCTGCGCAGCAAAATCAGCTGTGGCAGGGTCATTGACCGCAACGGCCCTGGTTGGCAGACTCACAACCGGGGTGCTGTTGGGTGCATCTGACCCTGCACTTGCCAACACCCGGCTGTTCGGGGCAGCAGATGACATGACTGCCCCAGGGACACATGCCTTGGTCTGAGCAGCCCGGCCTGCCCCTATTGTTTCCCTCCTGGCCTGTTGGAGATCTACCAAGGGCTCCTCAAGTGCCAAAGCAGCGTGCGCTGGCAGACCCTAAGCCTGGGTGGCGGTGTCCACAGCTGCACCTGCAGCTACCACTACCCTTGGGCCCGTGGCAGTCGATGGAACGGACTGCCGGGTCACACGGGCGCCAGTGCCAGATGCAGAAGCTGCATCCCCCGGAACCACAGGGGATGGTGGCATGACTGCACCGACACATGGCACAACATTGTGCTCAAGTGGCGCACCCCTGCCTCTTCCCCCTCTGTGGCCGCCCTGGACACCCTGGAGTCCCCCTACTCCCTGGTCACCACGGCCACGTCCCCGACCACGCCTGCCACGAGGAGGACGCCCATCTGAGGCACCCCTAACGTTTGGTGGCCTCCCAACCATGGCACAGATGTAGTAGTGCCGGCACAGATGGAGTGGTGCCAATGGGAGGTGTACACCACAATTGACCTGGGCAATTGGGGTGAAGGGGGTGGGAAGCAAGATGTTAACAGCCCCCCTGCACCTGCAAGGCTGTATGTGACCCCGGTGATGTAGTGACGGGTCACGCAATGCTCAGGCACCATAAAACTGCAGTAAAACCATGCACGCAACCCTGCAGCCTACGTGCGTGGATTCAACCTCCCGCAGTACGCGGTGGCACACAGTAACATGAATAACGCGTACGCGTGGGACACGCAGGCTACTATGACATCGAAAATGGGTGCGATACACAGGGGCACCCGCAGTGGGAAAAAGAGCGTGTGCGACTCACCGTCTGACTAGCGCAATGCAGAAAAACACGCGTAGCCAATACCCCCGCCAAAAGAAGAGATACGTCCTTGATAGCTGTGAAGTTGTGATGGCACACAAAACAACAGGAAGCAGCAACACACGTCGGTCTCCACGAAAGGCACGTACAGCGAACTGCTGGGCCCGCTCACCTTTAACCCGTGCTTACGGAAACGCACGCGCGCGTCACATCACTTACGCACATGGGCCCTTTCCTCGTATTACACGCAGACGTGCAGTTTTTCACGCGCGCTGAAATGCCCATGCACGCCTGTGCACGTCACGTCACAGGGGCGCTTGCGCTTGAGGGGCCTTCTGTCCAATGAAATTGCGTATGCGTGCAGACGCGCTTACGCGCTAAGGGCCTTTCCTCGAATTACACGCTGACGTGCAGAATTTTCACGTGCCAAATCACTCCATATCAAGCTGGCCACGCGTAAGCACACGGAAGACCACGCTCCTAACCAGAAGGCTGAATTACTGCCCCCCAGAGCCCCGAGCACGCTCCCACCTGCCATCTGCTGCTGCCTGACTGCCTGCTGCCCACGTGCCCTGCCTTTTGCTGCCTGCACATCAGCCAGGGGTGCTGTTGCTGTGACCACCCCTGCTGGAACCGAAGACTCCCAACTGGGATTCCATCGCTCCACAGCCCAGCCCCAGGACCCAGTTGCCCACCCACTCCTGCCTCTGGGGTTGTCATGTCGGGCACTGCAACATCTGGCACCACTGACAACCCCCGGCCAGAGAGGCAGAGGTGCACCAGCTTCAGTGCCAGGGAAGTTGGTGTCCTGGTGGAGCAAGTCCTGGGGCAGTATGATGCCCTCTTCGGAAGTTCCCGCGCCAACAAGGAAGGACGGACTCGGATCTGGACTGACATTGTGACTGCCATCAACGCGGAGGGGGTGGCAGTCCACGACTTACAACATGTCAAGAAGCGCTGGGAGGACTTCAGGTCCAGGACCCTGAACAAGGCCCGGCACCTCTTGAAGGCAGCGGATGCTAAGGGGCGCCGGGGCCACTTGTCGGAAGATCAGATGAGGGTCCTGGAACGCATATCCCCAGCGCTCCACGTCCAGGTCCTTGAGAGGCAGACCAATCTGGAGTCGAGCGGTAAGTGTACATACATCCTGATTGTGAGCTGTGCGTGATGTTTCAGTAGTGTGCAGGTTGCACATCTGTTTGTATGGGGTCGAGTATGGGTGGGGGTGTACAGGGCCGTGAGGCTAACACATGCGAGGGCTGTAATGTGTGAGAAATGGATGGTGCTTGTGTGTGTAGGCTTGCATGCCAAATGCAGTTGTGTGGGCACACATGTTTGGATGACTGTGTATGTAAGTAGACATGTTCGTGATGTCACGCATGTATGTTGTTTTCAGCTGCATGTATCAGCACTGTGTACATGTGCATTTGTGTGTATTTGACAAGGGTGCAACAGTGATGCAACATGGATGCATATGACAGCGGGATGTGGAAGCCTGATTGGCAGATGTGACATGGATGCCCATCTGAACACTGCGACACTTGGCAGAGGGGTACACATGCATGCAAGTGTGGTGGTGTGTGTACATGTGTAGTGCACTTCCTGTGTTGCATGTGATGTCTGGCTCAGCTTTGCCTGCTCATGCTGTTGTATGTGTATGGATGGTGCTGGCAGTTGCGATATGGCTGTGGTATGGCTCATGTGTGCGAGTTGAAATGACATGTGTGTTGGGGATTGTGATGGCATGTCTGAGGTTTGCCAATGCCACTCATGTACAACTGTCATGTGTGTATGTGTCCATTGTACAGTGCCCTGATGCCTGTGTTTTATTTCTCCCTGTCTGCAGCGTCAACTGATGAAGAGGGCGGAGAAGGTTCTGTGGAGCACAGCGGCGGGGATCCCACCGGCAGCCGGAGACGCAAGGCCCGGCTCCCCTCCCATGTTGTCATCTCGTCGGGGAGTGAGGAGTCCGGTGCCGCGTCCCAGGCCGCAGCTGCCGGGGGGAGGTCCAAGAGGCGGAGGTTGGAGTTGGACTCCTCAGCAGCAGAAGGGGCAGCTGGGACCCCACAGGGCCCAACGGGGGAAGATGGCACAGAGTCATCCAGGTTGGTGGGGGGTTTGGTGGAGGAGGAGGCCGTGCAAGCAACAGAGACGGGGTCTGGAGGTGGGGATCCCACTGGTGGTAGTGGTGCAGTGCAGGACCAGGGACAGGAGGCAGCACAGGCCGCCGTGGAGGTGCCTGTGTGCAATCCTGTCCCTGATCCTGTCCCTGCATCATCTTGCACCAGCAGGGATGCCTACGTCCAGACCCATTTTCAGGAAGGGGATGAGCTAACGACAACTGGCCTTCCTCTGCCTACGGACATGGCTATCCGGGTCCGGGTTGAGCCTGTCGTGACTGGTGTGGCGTTGCGTCAACGGGCCATGCGAGGTGACCTGCAGTCTTTTCATGAGGAGACTGCACGTCATCTCGAATGGCTCGTTGACCGCGTCGGCCTACTGGGACAGGTCACCCAGGCCGGATTCCACCGTTTGATGGGGCTTGCTACGACCCCCTCCTCAACTGAACCCCCTACGCGCCAGTCGTCCTCCGTGCCATCTTCCCACCCATCAGTCACCTGGGTGCCCTGTGGAGCTGCCTCTGACGGTGCAGCCAGGCTGGTGGAGGAGGCATCCCTGCCACAGTTGGGAGTCGGACGTCCAGCAGGGGTGGCCACATCAACGACTGCACCCCAGCCGGCGGAGGATGTGCAGGCAGCAGGAGGCAGTGCACGGGCAGAGGCACAGCAGCAGCAGCAACGTGGTGGGAGCCATGAAGGCTCGGGGCCTTCAACATCGGAGGGGCAGGCATCGGCCGGAGGGCAGGAGGACCCAGGACAGAGAGTGTCTTCCGTGTGGCAGCGGTTGGGCCACGCCATAGATGCGGAGCGGCAGCGGGCGGAAGAGGCACAGCTTACAATGGTCAGGGCGGAGAAATCCATGCGGAGGGCCCTGAGGCGGGCCGAGTGTCTCGAGGCAATCCGCAGGGGGTTGGAGGTGGACACTTCGACGGCCCTGTGGACCCTCGGGCCATGGAGGAGGACCGCCTTCGGGACATTGAGCAGGAGTTTGATGATGCCCTGGCCCTGGACATCCAAAAGTGAGGCGTCGGGACTAGCCCGCTGCCCTTGTAAATAGTTCTGTAGTTAGTGTTAGGTTTCCTTTGTTTTTGAATTTATTTTGGACCTTTTGGACAATGGGCCACATTTTTGTATATAGTTTTTTTTATTAGTTAGTGTTGTTAGATAGGTTTCATTTCTTTTGTTGGGATAATGGACCCTGGCTTGTTCGTCTGTACATAGTTCACTTTTGGGTTTTCTTTTTCTTTCACAATTTACTCATGGAGCAATGGCTTTCAATTACAATTTTCCATTGGATTTTCTTTTGTGGACTGTGACTTTGGACACCATTCCTTTGGATTATGATTTTTGGTTTTGCTTTTTTTCACGGACATGCTTCTTTTCATTTTTGTACATTCCCATTTCTGTTTCTTTATTTTTGATTCTATTTATGTTTCCTTTAATACATATTTTTTGTTCAAACGTCAATGTGTAGTATCATCTCATTGGTTTCATGCATATCATGATATGGGTTTTGAGATTCACTGACACCCATTGGGTGTATGTGAGGGACATGTGTTTGTTTCCAAACTTGCAATTGGGGTTCTATCATGTTATTGCCATTTTTTAAGTGGGTGGATGCAATACTCGGGTGGGTGTTTTGCATTCAGAGGCTGACCATAGGGACCAGGGATCTAGATTGTGATTATGTGTTGGCTGGTGTACATGAGTTGGGGCCTGCTGGCAGGTGCCCCACAGTGCTGGGGGGTGGGGATGATGGGGAACATGAGTTGGATATGGGTGGGGGCCTGGTGGAGGCTGCCCCTGCACTTCCGGGGGGTGGGGGTGTTAGGGGACATGAGTGGGGGCCTGGTGGAGGCTGCCCCTGCACTGCTGTGGGGTGGGGGTGGTGGGAGACATGGGTGGGGGCCTGGTGGAGGCTGCCCCTGGTGGCTGGGGGGTGGGGGTGGTGGGAGACATGGGTGGGGGCCTGGTGGAGGCTGCCCCTGCACTGCTGGGGGGTGGGGGTGCAGGGGAACATGAGTTGGACATGGGTGGGGGCCTGCTGGCAGGTGCCCCACAGTGCTAGGGGGTTGGGGGTGCAGGGGAACATGAGTTGGACATGGGTGGGGACCTGCTGGCAGGTGCCCCACAGTGCTGGGAGGTGGGGGTGCAGGGGAACATGAGTTGGACATGAGTGGGGGCCTGCTGGCAGGTGCCCCACAGTGCTGGGGGATGGGGGTGCAGGGGAACATGAGTTGGACATGGGTGGGGGCCTGCTGGCAGGTGCACCACAGTGCTGGGGGGGTGGGGGTGCAGGGGAACATGAGTTGGACATGGGTGGGGGCCTGCTGGCAGGTGCCCCACAGTGCTGGGGGGTGCAGGGGAACATGAGTTGGACATGGGTGGGGGCCTGCTGGCAGGTGCCCCACAGTGCTGGAGGGTGGGGGTGCAGGGGAACATGAGTTGGACATGGGTGGGGACCTGCTGCAGGTGCCCCACAGTGCTGGGGGGTGGGGTGGTGGGGAACATGAGTTGGACATGGGTGGGGGCCTGGTGGAGGCTGCCCCTGCACTGCTGGGGAATGGGGGTGCAGGGGAACATGAGTTGGACATGGGTGGGGGCCTGCTGGCAGATGCCCCACAGTGCTGGGGAGTGGGGGTGCAGGGGAACATGAGTTGGACATGGGTGGGGGCCTGCTGGCAGGTGCCCCACAGTGCTGGGGGGTGGGGGTGAAGGGGAACATGAGTTGGACATGGGTGGGGTCCTGCTGGCAGGTGCCCCACAGTGCTGGGGGGTGTGGGTGGTGGGGAACATGAGTTGGACATGGGTGGGGGCCTGGTGGAGGCTGCCCCTGCACCGCTGGAGGGTGGGGGTGGTGGGAGACATGGGTGGGGGACTGGTGGAGGCTGCCCCTGATGGCTGGGGGTGGGGTGGTGGGAGACATGGGTGGGGGCCTGGTGGAGGCTGCCCCTGCACTGCTGGAGGGTGGGGGTGATGGGAGACATGAGTGGGGGCCTGGTGGAGGCTGCCCCTGGTGGCTGGGGGGTGGGGGTGGTGGGAGACATGGGTGGGGGCCTAGTGGAGGCTGCCCGTGATGGCTGGGGGTGGTGGGAGACATGGGCGGGGGCCTGGTGGAGGCTGCCCCTGCACTGCTGGGGGGTGGGGGTGGTGGGAGACATGGGCGGAGGCCTGGTGGGGGCTGCCCCCGGTGGCTGGGGGGTGGGGGTGATGGGAGACATGAGTGGGGGCCTGGTGGAGGCTGCCCCTGCACTGCTGGGGGGTGGGGGTGATGGGAGACATGGGTGGGGGCCTGGTGGAGGCTGCCCCTGGTGGTTGGGGGTGGGGGTGATGGGAGACATGGGTGGGGGCCTGGTGGAGGCTGCCCCTGGTGGCTGGGGGGTGGGGGTGGTGGGAGACATGGGTGGGGGCCTGATGGAGGCTGCCCCTGCACTGCTGGGGGGTGGGGGTGCAGGGGAACATGAGTTGGACATGGGTGGGGGCCTGCTGGCAGGTGCCCCACAGTGCTGGGGAGTGGGGGTGCAGGGGAACATGAGTTGGACATGAGTGGGGGCCTGCTGGCAGGTGCCCCACAGTGCTGGGGGATGGGGGTGCAGGGGAACATGAGTTGGACATGGGTGGGGGCCTGCTGGCAGGTGCCCCACAGTGCTGGAGGGTGGGGGTGCAGGGGAACATGAGTTGGACATGGGTGGGGACCTGCTGGCAGGTGCCCCACAGTGCTGGGAGGTGGGGGTGCAGGGGAACATGAGTTGGACATGAGTGGGGGCCTGCTGGCAGGTGCCCCACAGTGCTGGGGGATGGGGGTGCAGGGGAACATGAGTTGGACATGGGTGGGGGCCTGCTGGCAGGTGCCCCACAGTGCTGGGGGTGGGGGTGCAGGGGAACATGTGTTGGACATGGGTGGGGGCCTGCTGGCAGGTGCCCCACAGTGCTGGAGGGTGGGGGTGCAGGGGAACATGAGTTGGACATGGGCGGGGACCTGCTGCAGGTGCCCCACAGTGCTGGGGGGTGGGGTGGTGGGGAACATGAGTTGGACATGGGTGGGGGCCTGGTGGAGGCTGCCCCTGCACTGCTGGGGGGTGGGGGTGCAGGGGAACATGAGTTGGCCATGGGTGGTGGCCTGCTGGCAGGTGCCCCACAGTGCTGGGGGGTGGGGGTGCAGGGGAACATGAGTTGGACATGGGTGGGGGCCTGCTGGCAGGTGCCCCACAGTGCTGGGGGTTGGGGGTGCAGGGGAACATGAGTTGGACATGAGTGGGGGCCTGCTGGCAGGTGCCCCACAGTGCTGGGGGGTGGGGGTGCAGGGGAACATGAGTTGGACATGGGTGGGGGCCTGCTGGCAGGTGCCCCACAGAGCTGGGGGGTGGGGACCCGGGGAACATGAGTTGGACATGGGTGGGGGCCTGCTGGCAGGTGCCCCACAGTGCTGGGGGGTGGGGGTGGTGGGGAACATGAGTTGGACATGGGTGGGGGCCTGGTGGAGGCTGCCCCTGCACTGCTGGGGGGTGGGGGTGGTGGGGAACATGAGTTGGACATGGGTGGGGGCCTGCTGGCAGGTGCCCCACAGTGCTGGGGGGTGTGGGCGGTGGGGAACATGAGTTGGACATGGGTGGGGGCCTGGTGGAGGCTGCCCCTGCACCGCTGGGGGGTGGGGGTGGTGGGAGACATGGGTGGGGGACTGGTGGAGGCTGCCCCTGATAGCTGGGGGGTGGGGGTGGTGGGAGACATGGGTGGGGGCCTGGTGGAGGCTGCCCCTGCACTGCTGGAGGGTGGGGGTGATGGGAGACATGAGTGGGGGCCTGGTGGAGGCTGCCCCTGGTGGCTGGGGGGTGGGGGTGGTGGGAGACATGGGTGGGGGCCTAGTGGAGGCTGCCCGTGGTGGCTGGGGGGTGGGGGTGGTGGGAGACATGGGTGGGGGCCCGGTGGAGGCTGCCCCTGCACTGCTGGGGGGTGGGGGTGGTGGGAGACATGGGTGGAGGCCTGGTGGGGGCTGCCCCCGGTGGCTGGGGGGTGGGGGTGATGGGAGACATGAGTGGTGGCCTGGTGGAGGCTGCCCCTGCACTGCTGGGGGGTGGGGGTGATAGGGGACATGAGTGGGGGCCTGGTGGAGGCTGCCCCTGCACTGCTGGGGGGTGGGGGTGGTGGGAGACATGGGTGGGGGCCTGGTGGAGGCTGCCCCTGGTGGCTGGGGATGCGGGGGACATGCGTTGGTGGGCAGTAGTGCAAGTTGACATGTGGGTTGGCTGGGGGGCATGGCCATGGTGGATGGGGTGCCTGCAGGACATGTGCAGGGTAGGCCCCTGTGGTGTGGGCCACCTGCAGGGGCCGTGGAGGGTGTAGAGGGAACATCTGGGAGGACCCACACGTGAAATTCACGTGTGGTGCTCCCTGCACACCCCTGTAATACACGTACCCTGATGGAATCGTGTGTGACACTTTCCGCGCACCCCTGAAATACACGTACCCTGCTGATATCGCGTGTGAAACTTCCCGCGCACCCCAAGATACACGTAGCCAGGACATTCGCGTGTGGAACTTCCCGCGCACCCCTGGAATACACGTACCCTGCTGATATCGCGTGTGAAACTTCCCGTGCACCCCGAAATACACGTAGCCAGGACATTCGCGTGTGGGACTTCCTGCGCACCCCTGATATACATGTACCCTGCTGATTTTGCGTGTGAAACTTCCCGCGCACCCCAAGATACACTTAGCCAGGACATTCGCTTGTGGAACTTCCCGCGCACCCCTGGAATACACGTACCCTGCTGATATCGCGTGTGGAACTTCCCGCGCTCCCCGAAATACACGTAGCCAGGACATTCGCGTGTGGAACTTCCAGCGCACCCCTGAAATACATGTACTCAGCTGAAATGACGTGAGGTACTTCCCGCGCACCCCAGTGATACACGTAGGCCGCTTGCCGTGCTGGTACAGGGTTAGCGCAGCCCTTTGCACTGGATTGGGGATTTTGATGGCTTTTCCCTGCGCGAGAGGCGTACTTGGGGGCGTAACTGGCGCTGCTGCAGGGTCGCTGCGCCACTGTGCGCCACGGCTGGTTTTGGTAGCTGGAATCCATGAATACGCTGTGCGCGGAAATGGGTTTTGGCGCACGCAGCTGGCGCAGGGATTCGCACGCGCACACTGTGCGCCAGCCGCGTGCGCCACTTGTGCGCTAAATTCTATGAATTACCCCCTTTATATTTTATAAATAAAGCCAGTAAATACAAAGCCCCTGGCCCTATTGGGCTCTCAAATTTCATGTTGAAACAATACCCAGAGATATGGGGCCTCATTACACGGTAGGCGGTGAGCCATGGCGCTATTAGCACCATGGCTCATGCCGGTAAAATACCGGCACCGCCTTGGCGGAAAGGGGATTTACCGCCCCATTCCAAGGTTGGAGGGGCGGTAAATCCCCCTTCCACCATTGCCCTTCCCCATTCCCATTTCTGCCCCATAGGGCTCTATGGGAATGGGGAAGGCGCTAATTACGGCACCGCAATTTTGCGGTGCCGTAATTAGCTCCGAGGTCCCTTAGCGGGTTGGATTTTAACGCCTGCAAAAAGCAGGCGTTAAATCCGCCAACCCGCATAGGGACCTCGTAGTAAGGCGGTAAGGATTTACCGGTACCGGTATTTTACCGGTACAGGTAAATCCTTACCGCTATCCGTGTAATGAGGCCCATGGTCTAACATCTTGTTTGACATGTTTAATAACATCAATCAAATGCAAAGGATACCTGAATTATGGAAAAGTGCTGTTATTATAACCATTTACAAAAAGGGGGACCGAAACAATCCGGCAAATTATCGCCCGATATCACTCTTGGACACACCTGGTAAAATATTTGCACGGGTTGTTTTACGTGAATTTAATAACTGGTACCAAAACACTTTTAAACGTGATTCCTTACAGTCTGGGTTTGTATCAGGCATAGGAACTATTCCAAACATGATAACTTTGAACATGCTCAAATCACAAAGTGCAATTGAAGGCCGGTCATTATACATGGCCTTTGTGGACTATAAAATGGCCTTTGACTCCATTGATCGCAATTCGCTATATTCAAAATTGTATCACCATGGATGTCCTCCCCACTTAATTGCGCTCATAAAACATTTGCATACTGACACACAGCTGCAAGTCCCCGATTAGAACGAACCGCGGCCTAAAACAAGGCTGTATCTTGGCAGCTACACTGTTTATTTTCTTTATACTTGATATTGGTGAAGTTTTTCTTTCTATTGCAGCAGACCCTCCAAAATTAGGAACTCAGTGTATACCTTGGTTGTTATACGCTGACGACCTACTGTTGTTGTCTCGAACTCCGACAGGTCTACAAAAACTAATAGACGGCTTAGCACAGTATACTGAGTCAAATCAACTATCTGTTTACCAGGAAAAAACACAAATACTGGTATTCAAAAAAAGAACTGCAAATCGATTCACTAAATATAGCTGGCACTTTCAACAAAAGGTTTTATGTACTGTCCCAGAGTATAAATATTTGGGTATATATATTCAAGACTCTTTATCCTATGCGAAACACCTGCACAGTCTAGACAGTAAAATAACCTTGTTGACCTCACAAGCAAAAATCTTGGTGCATAAGTATGGTACATTTTCATACAAACACATCTTGGTCTTCTACGAGCATAAAGTTGTGCCAGTTTTAGTCTACAGCATAGAGGCATTGATACTGAAGGCAAGCGTCCCCAACCAGCACGATCCTCCCCGCAATGAGAGACAATGAAGGACTCTCCCAAATCGGGAATAAGGCCAAGACAGAGTGCGGGTGAGCTTAAATAGGAGTTTATCAATCAGAATAGGGCATGCAAAGAACTCTGCAAACTCCGAGAGCGCTCTGTCTGACAATAGCAAAGACAGGCGTATATATTTACAAAAAACGTCATAAGAACCTACACACTATAGGGGGCACAAGTTAGATGGGATTGGGTGGCGATGACTAACTATATGTGCTGCTGCGATGCGGTTGGCTTTGGCTGGAAGACGTCACTGGTCAGCCTCGTGGGTTGGGCTGGGCCTGGCAGGTTGGCTGAGTTCATCCGGGCGGTGTTGTTGTGCCATCGCGGCCAGTGTCAGAGATGAATGTCTTTTCCTGACTTATTTGCTCTAGGCCATGCACAACGCAGTCATTCAGTCATTGCAATATTATCTTCTTTAGTAAATCTTCCAATAGGTTATTCTACAGGTTAATGCAACACAGGAGGAATGTACCTTGTGAGGGGTCTGATGGTAATACGTCAGGACATGGTTACCAGTGTCCTGTTGACCGGGGCCATAGGTCGAGGTGCTAAGCATCAGGGCCTGGGACGGGCGGTACAGGTCTTTCTGTCTTGTTAGAAGTTGTCATGGATGTGCCGCTGTGTGTTGTCAAAGTGTTGGGTGTCCTGATTGCACAGGGCCATAGGTCTAAGATGATCCGGTGGGTTATGGGGTTTACGAGGGGGCGCCTTTGGAAGTGTGTGTTCAGGCAGAGGTTTACTGCTGTGCTGTAAATAATGCAGGTGGCGGGCCGCGGCCTTGGGTGCTGCAGAGGGGGCTACAAATCTTTGAAGCGGCTCCAGTCTGGTTGGGGGAGGTGGAATAGCGCAGCGCGGGCCTCTGCTCTCATGTCTTGGCAGCCTTCGCAGGGTGGGAGGGGGAATGGCCTTGCACGTATTTCACAAAGGTATCTCCCTCGTTTGTTGCCGACTTTAGGTAAAAACATCACAAACATTTGAACACTCTATAATAATTATTCAAATCACTTTAAAACATGCATTTAAACTTTGCTGGATGTGTCTCGATTATACCCAGTCTGAGCACCGTATCTGTACACTATGTTTTAACAGCTACAGTATTTAGTTATATGCATATGCATTTGCAGAAAATGAGGTAGTAGTCGGGTTGGTGGAGTACATAGAACATGACCCGCCACTGCACGTGACAGTGGTGGCACATAAAGGGCTTAGACATACACACATGACAAGTGCATGCTCGCGCATCCTTCACATGAGTCCATAGTATGGTTACATTCGTCTTCTCATGTACTCTAGCAGCATTAGCTTGGTTATGGCGCAAAGCCATGGAGGGTAGGTTTCCCAGTGATACACGTAACAAATAGATCCCTGGAGCGCTCCTTCATTATTAGTACCCAACTGCAATGGTGTGGGCTCGCCATTGCTTATATCATGGAAGTATGCTTTCTTATGTTTATACATTTTACAGGCTTTTGTAATATAAGAGATTTTGTGGAGAAAAGCATACTTTGCAAGTGGTCTTGGCATTAATATGTAGAGACTTTCTGCCATCTGAGGACCATTTTACTGTTCTTGTCATTGCCCAGGCCTGCTGGTCGGGTCATGCTGGGAGCGATGATACACTGCGGAAGGTGAACTGTTACAATGTTGGTGTATTACGCTAGCTCATGTCCGTCTTGTTCGTGGGAACGGGCTCGCAGCGGATCTTCCATGGTGCTGCGGCGACAGGGATAACTGAAACTTTCCGAAGGTGGGGGCCGCGCTACAGTGCGCTGAGCTCACACCATTTTTTAGTAGACAAAATGGTTTCTGAGGCCTAGCTAAATTCTATACGTGCGGGCAATGTCTACAGCAGGTGAGCCATCCACCACCTGGGCCCTGGTGGTAAGGAGGGGACGCCCGATGAGCCATGGCCCTCACCTGGGGTGGAGGTGTAGGCAAGGGGGGGTCTTTTGGACCACTCCTCCCCTACATTTCCCCCCTTTCGTTACTTACGTAACGAATACTTTAAGTCCTCCAACCTCCTACATTCTTCTTCGTCCATCACTGCCTCATCCCATGCAGGTGTGCCTTTTATGGGCATCCATGCTCTGCACACTCCCCGTAAGCTTTCCCCTCTTCTGGCATATTCATCTGGGGTACAAGTCAGGTATATGCATCCGCCATCTCCCGCCAAATCTACCCACACCTCCTGGTACCATTCTAATACACAGGGCTCTCTAATGGTGGTGTGCCATGCTTTATCTATGATATCTTTGTTGTGATAGATAGGCACTAGCTGATATCTTGGTGCGTCATCTGTTCCTGTTTGGACCTGCCCTTCCTGCATGTTTTGTATTGTCCCACGGGTGTTGCCCATTGTCACCATCATCATTGCACCATTTGGTACTGCGTTAGCACAAACTCGAAGACCCACCTGGCACAGGCAAAAAATTAAAAGGAAGAACACCACAGCTGGCATCAAAAATTTCACAGTTGTTCCAAGCCATGAGGGGACCCAGGAGAAGATGTTATCGAACCATGTACTGTCTTCTGCTCCACCTTCCATTTTCATTTTTTCTCCTAGGTTGTGGACTGCTTCGATCACATGGGACAGGGAGCCATTTTCTGCGTCTTCAGAAGGTACGAAAGTGCAGCAGGCACTTCCTATTTTTCGGCAAACACCTCCACCCATTGCCGTCAACAGGTCCAGGACATACCTGTTTTGCATGGTCATTAGTCGTAAAGCCCTTAGTTCCACTTTTATTACGTTGAACCCTTCTTCAGTGTCGTTCGCCAGCTGAATCAATTCCCAGCGTGTTATCTGGAGCCATTTTGCATTTGCTCTTGCTTGGACACTTGAGACGAGTGAGGCAAAGAATGTTTCTGCTGAGCTGAATAATCAATATTTATCTGGGATCTGAGCCAATAGTTCTGATGATTCCTTTGATATGTAGTTTGATGCACGTCTGTTACGGGTCAGCACTTCTCCCTTGTTTCCGGAAGATAGGACGTACATTTGTGACTCCGCAGTTGGTTGGGCTGCACTCTGTTGCAGGCGTTCCTGTGTCTTTTTGCTCCCGTCGATGTGGCTCTCCGGTATTACCAGTAGGGCTGAGTGCAGAGTGGCCATTGAGCAGCTGCCACTCCATGACGGGGGAGGTGTAGGTATGCCTGGTTGCCGCACACCCAGTACGTGTCCATAAGGGCCGCTGTCCCTTTTCTCAGATCTGGGATGGTGAGGGTCTTGTTACAGTTCTTGTTTGTTCCCATGGAGGTCTTCCCCTCTCCTTTAAAACACAGTCCATAGTCTATTTCGTTCTGTAGTTTGAAAGGTTTTTCAATGGCGGTTACCCAAGTTAGTTTTGAAATGTGTTCCTTCCATACTGGTGTGCATGTTTCTTCTATCCACTGCAATTTCTCTGGTGCCACACCTCTCAGTGCTTCCGCCTTGCACAATACTTCTTCATCCTTCCACTTGTTATCAGAAAAAAGTGTCCCTTGTATTACAAAAAACGGTTCTTTCGAACATACCACCCCTGCCGTCTTTGGATAGCACGTTTTCTCGTTCTGCAGCATTTGAAAAGTAACTTTGTGTGCCTGGAAGGTGTTCTTAATCCTGCATAACGTGAGATGAAGGAGACATTGGGCATCTATAATTGGAAACTCTTTGGGTAGCAATACTTTGGGTGTACCTGAAGCGTGAGGGATGAGGGAGCAGACATAACAGCTCTCGTTTGTTGTTTGTTTAGCTGTGGCACTCATATCCGCATACCATTTATTTGTTTGGTGGGGGTGTCATGGGTCTTCCATCTTATCTAGACCTAACCCATAGTACTCATCATACTTCCTCCTCCCTGCTTCCGTCTTCCGTCTGTTGTTCTTGTTCCTCATGTGCTTCCCAACTTCCTGGGCGAGGGATAAAATAGACCCCCCTTTCTCATCCCCCCCCCCGTGGCCCATGCATCATATAATATTTTGTGTATTGCTAGCAGCTTTTCTTTTTCGTCCCTGACGTTATCTTGCAGGTCATTTTTTAGGGTGGGGGCAGGCTGGCTAGTGGGGGTGTTATACAACCATGATATGGCAGACGGGTTTCGGTCATTTAAACTGCGGGCATTGTAATTAGATATCCCTGGTGGAGACCCTGTGTTGTTTTGCATTCC
Source organism: Ambystoma mexicanum (assembly GCF_040938575.1). Lineage (NCBI taxonomy): Eukaryota > Metazoa > Chordata > Amphibia > Caudata > Ambystomatidae > Ambystoma > Ambystoma mexicanum. Next base: position 1,298,956,578 of record NC_090928.1, read on the forward strand.
ACCCTGTGGCTCTTTCTTTTGTAAGATGACAGCATTTGATGGTGTGGTATGATATCCCCATACAAGTTTAGTTCCGTCCCATACCAAAAAATCACCCTCCTTCGTAATGACACTTGCAGTTGTATTGATCCCAGTAGTGCTGTTAATCCCAGTGCTGTTAATCCCTCCCCCTCGTTCATCTCGATAGAGATGAACGCTACAAACCAATATGTAACCAGGCCAAACATTAGTATAAAAAACAATGTAATGCAGACAGATAATCCACACTCATACGTATATCTGCATCTCTCATGTAATAATTCTCTCATTCTACTAATTCTATCCATTGCAGGCTGCCTGTTAGATGCCATGGTAGTTTCTGTTTGAGATATAAAAGTGCATTAAGTGCATGCATGTAAACATTTTGTTGGCACCATTAGTGCCAATATATATATTGACGGGGAATGGAAGCGGGTAGGGTTGCGGGGAAGGGTATTCACAGATAAGGGTGTAAAACACGTCATGGTTTGTTCACTTTATTAATCACATATAAATTCACAAGATAAAAAGAAAAAACGTTTTTTTTTTGTAACATTTTTAAAGGAATGCAAGTATACTTATCAACCATATTCCCAGTCAGGTCCATTACTGTCACACATACATAAGTTCATATTCAGACATCCTGCTCAGTTGCATTGTTTGCTGTTGTCTGTGCCTCCTCATCCACCTCCTCCTGCACGTTACTATATGCTTTTCGTACATCTATTAAGTGCACCCAGTACCTCAAGCCCTTCACTTTCACTGCCGTGGGCGTGCAAAACACTACCTCGTATGGGCCATGGAACCGTGGTGCATTCCATCGACGCACAAAACTTCTGACATAAATTGAGTCACCCGGCATCAGCTGTAGCTGTTGTTCAGGCTCCGTGACAGACCCTGTTGTGTTTCCCTCCTCTCTAGTGAAGGGTGGGGAGAGCTGCTTTGATATTGCGCGCGCTGCCCTTGTTAATTTTTTCAAATAGTCTGTGAATTCTTCTCCCAATATCGCAGCGCTCCTGTGTGCATCTGAGTGTTCGCGCAGTGGGGAGTGTGCTGTGTGCATTCGTCTCCCAGTCACAATTTCGTGCGGGGACAAATGGTGGTCTTTACTTGGCTGATTTCTCAGTTCAAATAGCGCAAGGGGCAGACAGTAAATCCAATTCTTCTTCAATGAAAAGCATAGTTTTGATAACCTGCCCTTTAATAGTCCGTTCATCCTTTCCACTACGCCATTACTTTGAGGATGATAAATCGAACACAATTTATATTTTATTCCCAATAATGTAGTGACTTCCTTGAAGAGTTCATTCACAAAATGAGTGCCATTGTCTGAGCGAATTACGTCACAAATTCCCCAGCGCGGGAACACTTCCCTCACTAGGAACTTGGCGGCGCTTTTGGCATCAGGTCGCGCACATGGTCTGGCTTCCACCCACCTTGAGAATGGGCACACAACCACGATCATGTACCGTGCGCCATTACACCTTTCCCCCATGTCTGCGTAATCAATATGCAGTTCTCTGAATGGGCCAATGGGTTTAGGAATTGTTCCCCGGAGTGTCCGTAGTGTCATTCCTGAATTGTAGATCTGACATGTTGTGCATTCCATTGCTAATCGAGATACGTGCTCCTGGAGACAGGGCACAAACCATTCTTCCTGTATTTCTGCTGCAATGTGCTGCTTGGTATTATGTGCGGGGAAGTGTAGTTGTTGAAACGCAATTTCTAGTAACTGGATGGGCATTACCACTTTCCCTGAGTTATTTTGCCACCACAGCAAGTCTGTTCCCGACCTGCTGCACCCTCATTTTGTCCACATCAATTTTTCGTCTGCACTAGCTCCTTCCTGCAATTCTAGTATTTGTGATATGGGCATCATGTTGTACCCTTCTGGGGGCTCTTCGTTTGTCTTATGCCGCAGCATGTATTCACCTGCGTCATATTTCTGAAAATAGGAAGCCTCCTTGGCGGCAGAGTCCGCTGCCGCGTTCCCCAAAGACACAATGTCTGTGTTGGATATATGTGCTTGGCATTTTACTATTGCTACTGCAGTAGGGTTTTGGAGGGCCTCAATTAACTCTTTCAACAATTCTGCATGCTGTACTGGTGTTCCGTCTGCCCGTCGAAACCCCCTACGCCCCATCTTGCTAGACCTCCATGTACTGTCATTGTCATGTAAGCTGAGTCTGTGTATATTGTCACTGCGCAACCTTTGGCTGCATGTAGTGCTTCTATGAGCGCAATCAGTTCTGCTGCTTGAGCGGAGTAGTGTGATGGGAGGCGGTACTGTACTAGTGTTTCATACTCACCGTCTTCTAGCCTCACTACTGCCATGCCGACATGTTTTTCTCCGGTGTCCACGTCAATCGATGCAGACCCATCCACGAAGTACACTTCCCCCTTGCTCAGAGCGTTCTCACACACCACTGTGTCCTCCCCTCTTTCTCCTGTGTAGGTTGCGCAATCGTGGTCCTGCATGTCCTCTAGTGTGCATGCTTCTGTAATGAATGTGGCGGGGTTCACTGTGTTGCATCTCACCACATGGATGTTGGCGCTAGACAATATAATCTCGTAGGCTGTCGCCCGCTGTGTTGTCAGTGTGCTTTTTGACCTCTCAAGTATTGCAAATAATGAATGTTCCACAAACAATGTCACAGGGCAACCCATTACTATTGTGGCACTTTTCTCAATCGCAAACGCGGCTGCAGCGAGTGATTGCTCGCACGCGAAATGACCTTGCATCACGGCATCTAAAGTACCACTATAGTAAGCCAATGGCTTGTGTCGTAGGTATGTCTTTTGTGTCAGTACAGCTGTCATGAGTGTTTCCTTGCAGTGTGAGAATAGGTAAAATTTGCGTCCCTAATCAGGGTTTGCTAGCACTGGAGCGCTTGAAATTAGCTCTTTTAATGATTGAAATGATGTGCTCATTTCTTCTGACCATTCTATTTTTTTGTTCTCCTGTTGTGCTTCCTTGAGTGCTTGTAGGAGGGGCCTCGTGTATGCTGCATAGTCTAATATCCATGCTCGGCAATAGTTGCACATCCCCAAGAATTTCTGCATGTCTTTCACTGTTGCGGGTTCTCCTACTGATCTTATTGCTTCTACCCTGTCGGGAATTATTCTTTTTCCATCTTTTGATATCAGCTGTCCCAAGTATAAGACCTCAGTCAGGCAGTACTGTAGCTTCTCCTTGTCTACCTTGTACCCCTTGTTGGCCAATAGAGTCAGGAGCGTTGTGGAATCCTTTCTACATGTTACTTCGTCTTGTGCACACACTAATAATTCGTCTACATACTGAATAATCGTACTCTCAACTGATAGGTTTCCCAAGTCTTCATGCAATATGCGGTTGAATATGCTCGGGCTCTCACAGTATCCCTGTGGTAGTCTGCAGTGTTCATATCTTTTACCCCCCAGTGTAAATGCTGTAAGGTATCTACTCTCTTGAGCCAGGGGTATTGAGAAAAATGCGTTTTTCAAGTCTACTACTGTGAAATGTGATGCCACTTTCGGGATGCTGCATAGTATTGATGCAGGGTTCGGGACTAGAGGGAACTCCTTCTGAATTACATCATTTAGGGGGCGTAAGTCCTGTATCATCCTCCAAGACCCTCCTTTTGGTTTTTTTGTTTCGATAAATACATGTGTTACATGGGGAGATTGAAGGCACTATTATCCCTTGTGCTAGTAGTGCATTTATTGTCTCTTTTATCCCTTCTTCAGCTTCACGGGACAATGGATACTGTTTAACTCGGGGTAAAATTGCTCCTTGCTTTAGTTTTATTACCACAGGTTGTACTCCGTGCAACAGCCCTACATCATGGGGGCCTGTTGTCCACAAATTATTTGGTACGAGCCTCATGTCGTCATCAAAAAATGATGGCGGTGCTCCCACCACTGCCATCAATTGGACGGGGGTTTCCCTGGCTTCAATCAAAATGTCACAGGGCATCGCTATTTCCATTACTATTTCACCATCCCCTTCTGTGTCTGAAAAGAGATCCTCATCTGTTAACTCTCGTAGGGCGATGTTGGCATTTGTACACAGCACTGTGCGCCACTCACATCCTTCCCTATCCATCCCAATTGCAGCGATCCTTTTTGCTGACACCTGTACAGCGTGCAAGTCTAATGATACCACCGATCCTGGTGCTGTGTCGGGACACACTATGGGGCGGAAGAGGAACTCTGCTGGGATCCTCCAGTCCATTCTTCTTAGTTCTGGAATTATGAGGGCCAAATTCTTTAGCCCTTCAATAAACATTTTCTCATTTTCCGGCAGCCCTCGGACCTCCTGTGTGGTTGTGTAGGCTTGCACTACCAACATCGCACGCAAGGGGCATATCCCGGGTGTAGAACACACTATTCCTCTCTCGGTAAATGATATGGTCATGTTAAGTTTACTCAGGAGATCCCTCCCTAACAAATTTATGGGTGAGTGTTCATAATACAGTAAGGGTGTCTTTACAGTTTTACCCCCCACTGTTACATCCAAAGCTTCTGTGTAAGGAACTTCAATTACAGCCCCAGAGAACCCCTGCGTCTCTAACTTCCGGTTAGATGAGGGAACCGGCCCTCTCTGATACATGATTTTTCCGCTCCCGAATCAACCATGAATATGAACTGCTTGTCTCCTATCTGCGCCCCTACCAATGGTTCCTCTGCTGCATTGTAGGTTGTAGATAGAACTGGACACGCAAGTGTTCTCTGTGGGCTGTCCTATGCGGGGTGTCTCATCACCCCCCCCTGATTAAAGACGCTTCCTGAAACCACTGACTTGCCGTTGTAAGGTGCTGGTGCGGGGGCCCCGTTTGCTGTTGTCGCGAAGGGGTTGCCTGGCGTATACTGCATATTGTCATTGTTTTGTGGGTGGTTCTGTGTTCTATACTGGTGCCCCTGTTGCTGCTCAGCATCACCTTGGCCTGGGTTTCTCAGTTGTTGTTGTCCCATTGGAAGACCATATGGGCTCCCCGGGTGGGGATGGCCATACTGTCCTACCTCTTGGAACCCATTGTTGGGTCTAGCTCTGCACTCCCTAGAGTAATGCCCCCACCTTCCGCAGTTCCAGCAATTCCCTTGTGCACCTCTAGGGCCCTGCCATCCATTTCCTCCCATTCCCCCGTACCCCGATCCACCTCCTCTTCGGCCCCTGTACCCACCTCGTCCCCCTCGAGGGGTCCACTCTTGCCACTGAGGACCTCCGCCTTGCTCCTGCTCGTTCCACTGCCGCTTTCCTGTTCCCGCCCAATTAGTTGCCACCCTTCCTTGTATTGCTATCAGCCCCTCCTCCTCGTCATCTCCCTCCCTGCTGTGTGGGAGCGCGGCTACTGCTGCTGCAACCTTTACCAACTTTGTCTGTACTAACTTCGCTTCGTCTACCAATCTTTTCTGCGCCACCTCCTTCTCCCTCTCCTTTATTCGCTTACAATGGTGTACTATTATGCTCTGAATCTCAGGCCATCCCTTTGCTTCAATACCTGCTATCTTGTCGAGCGCCTTTTGCACTTCCTTTGGGAGTCCTCTTTTTATAATGAAGTAAAATAAAGATGTCGATTGATACCAGGGCGTATCCGTTTCTGCTCTCCACATCTCTTGGACCCGAAAAATGTAATCCATAGCCTCCTCCCCGTCATTCATTGTACACTGCATTACTGACTGTAAGTCTGCCGTATCTGGGAATGTTTCGCGTAAGGCATCCCACACCCTGGCACGCACTGTGTTAAAGGAGGCTCCGTCATGGCGGTCGCAGTCTAATGTTACTCCCGGGAAACCGGCCTTAACCCATACTCTCTCAGCCTGATCGCCCACTGCTGATACGAGCAAGCTCTTCACATCTCCTATTGCTAGGGGTACCCCAGCAGTGTGCTTTTCAAAGGCGTCTATCCACTTACTTGCCCCTCCCGACAGCGGGGGCAATAGTTTTAATAAATTGGCTTTATCCATCTGAGCCCAAGGGATATAATTTGGCCTCCCTCCTCCCCTATATATCAATGGGAGCTGTAGCCTTCCTTTTGTCGTTTCATCTACACCTGTTTTGGCTGCTGATGTTCCCAGTGATGCCATTTTCCCCACCCTGTTCCTTAATCGCCCTGTCCACTCATCATCCAGGGTTCTCAGTGAACATGTACCATCCACCCCTTCACTTCCCCCTCCCATTGCCATGCTCAACCTGTCGCTTTCTTCGACATCGTCCCTTATATCACATAGTAGTTCCTCTCTGTCCCCTATAGGTCTTTCTTCATTATCGATACCTCCCTCTCGTGCCCCTACTTCAATTATTCGTGTCGGTTCTTCCTCAATTCTGAACAGTATCTCACCTTTTTTCCACCCGTCTTCAAGTGTTCCAGTTTCACTCGGCGCTCTAGACGTGCGCCCTGATCTTGCAGCATTAAGTGCTGTTTGTTCACATATATCTCTTATCCTTGAGAGCTCATCTTTTGCTATTGAGAGCCTTGATTGTAAATCATCTGTTAGCTTTTCTATGTCCACCGTGTGTGTACTTGTCTGGGCTCGCTCCCTTGTGCTTTCATATGGCGGGGCGCCGTTGGTCGGTGGGGTGTAGTAGTTGTCGGGGGAGGCACATAAGTGGGGTCACTGTACCCCGCTGCGGGCACAGGTTTGTTCAATATCGGGTACAAACTTATTACCTCTGTTGGTGTCTCTACTTTTGACACTTCTTTAGTATCTTTCTGTATCATCAGTGGGTTGTCTGTGGTGGATGGTAGGTCAGGGTTTGCTGCTGGTGCCTTAGGCGGTGGTATCTCTTCAAATAATCTCCAGAGATCCAATATTTCCCTCCTATTATGCAAATGCTTCCCCTTGTATTTCAACCAAATGCATGTGGCCACCGTATCCAGAACACTTTTATCAAAGGACCCTCCCTCTGGCCATATCTGGGGTAACCCCTCTCCCTTCAACTCGGTTATCCATTGGTCATGATATTTCTTAATCCGCTCCGCGTACCCTGGTAGGTTCTTACAGATATGTGATAAGGGTGTTTCTGCCCCCATCTCTGTGCCCTCCTAGTACTTGTGTGTTTCTGTGTGTCTGCAACTATAATGTGGATGTATTATCAATATTATTTGTCGTTTTCTACTTCACATTTAATAATAGGCTCCTTTGTGCTCTTCCCCCTTCCTGCACAATACAAAACTGGCTGTACACAGTTTCTACTCTATTCTCTTTGGGGGGCACATACAAGAGCAAACCATCATTTATTTTGACAATATCAACCCGGAAACCAAAAAGGTACCCACTCACTTCACCGCGTCATTTTTATCTTCAAAAGGTTGTATCCGGTCACACTTACCATGACCAGTTAACTACTATACATTTATAGCCGTTTTACACATTCACAACATCAAATTGTCGTCTGACACATACCAGGTGCACACACCTCTTGGTAACACTCTATTCACAATTCAAGCTGCCCTCCCTTTCCTCCCTAGCCGGCCGTCCCTGTCCGTCTTACTTGGATATATGGATGCGCATATATATATATTGATCTGCTCTTCCCTCTTCTAGTAGGACTCTTACTTTCTCCCTAAGTTTGTGTTAATCTCACTTTTTATTTTCCCCCCTAACCCTAAAGAAAAGAGAAGAAAGAAGTAATAGCGGTCACTAATATATTCTCAGTGCCCCCTTTTGCTGAACACTTTTATCTTATAATCCACTTCTTCATATATTCCCAGTACTAGTCAAGATAGCACTATGCAGCGCCGCCTTCCACCCCCTTTCGGAGCTAGGTTCCCGTCACTTTTATCTCTTATTCACCTCTTAATCCTAATGGCCATATGCAAAGAAAAAGCAAGGAAATTTTAGGATGATCCTTAGTAGACCTGCGTGCTCCCTCTTCGTTCCCTGTCCTACACTTCCTTCCCCACTCCCTTTACAATCGCTCGCACTCAATACTCACGTGCCCGTCTTGAACCGATAGTCTCCGAAACTGGGTCCGTCCAGGCAGTGTCGCCGTCAGCTCAACAGTCAGCCCCGGCTCCGGCGAGCGGTACTCAAAGGGGATTTTTCGACCGGGATCCCGTACCCTCTCTCTATTGAGTGCGCACTTCTTAGTGTACCGGTCGCCGTTGGGGGGCAGCCTCCCGGAGCCGGCTCACCGTGCGTATCCCTTTTCGACCGGAGATTCTCGTGCCAAAAGGGGACGGTAATGTTAGGTCGGGAAAGAGTAATAATAATAATAATAATAATCACGCTTTCGGGGTCACCACTGAAGGCAAGCGTCCCCAACCAGCACGATCCTCCCCGCAATGAGAGACAATGAAGGACTCTCCCAAATCGGGAATAAGGCCAAGACAGAGTGCGGGTGAGCTTAAATGGGAGTTTATCAATCAGAATAGGGCATGCAAAGAACTCTGCAAACTCCGAGAGCGCTCTGTCTAACAATAGCAAAGACAGGCGTATATATTTACAAAAAACGTCATAAGAACCTACACACTATAGGGGTCACAAGTTCGATGGGATTGGGTGGCGATGACTAACTATAGGTGCTGCTGCGATGCGGTTGGCTTTGGCTGGAAGATGTCACTGGTCAGCCTCGTGGGTTGGGCTGGGCCTGGCAGGTTGGCTGAGTTCATCCGGGCGGTGTTGTTGTGCCATCGCGGCCAGTGTCAGAGATGAATGTCTTTTCCTGACTTATTTGCTCTAGGCCATGCACACCGCAGTCATTCAGTCATTGCAATATTATCTTCTTTAGTAAATCTTCCAATAGGTTATTCTACAGGTTAATGCAACACAGGAGGAATGTACCTTGTGAGGGGTCTGGAGGTAATACGTCAGGACATGGTTACCAGTGTCCTGTTGACCGGGGCCATAGGTCGAGGGGCTAAGCTTCAGGGCTTGGGACGGGCGGTACAGGTCTTTCAGCCTTGTTAGAAGTTGTTATGGATGTGCCGCTGCGTGTTGTCAAAGTTTTGGGTGTCCTGATTGCACAGGGCCATAGGTCTAAGATGATCCGGTGGGTTATGGGGTTTACGAGGGGGCGCCTTTGGAAGTGTGTGTTCAGGCAGAGGTTTACTGCTGTGCTGTAAATAATGCAGGTGGCGGGCCGCGGCCTTGGGTGCTGCAGAGGGGGCTACAAATCTTTGAAGTGGCTCCAGTCTGGTTGGGGGAGGTGGAATAGCACAGCGCGGGCCTCTGCTCTCATGTCTTGGCAGCCTTCGCAGAGTGGGAGGTATTTCACAAAGGTATCTCCCTCGTGTGTTGCCGACTTTAGGTAAAAACATCACAAACATTTGAACACTCTATAATACTTATTCAAATCACTTTAAAACATGCATTTAAACTTTGCTGGATGTGTCTCGATTATACCCAGTCTGAGCACCGTATCTGTACACTATGTTTTAACAGCTACAGTATTTAGTTATATGCATATACATTTGCAGAAAATGAGGTAGTAGTCGGGTTGGTGGAGTACATAGAACATGACCCGCCACTGCACGTGATGGTGGTGGCACATAAAGGGCTTAGACATACACACATGACAAGTGCATGCTCGCACATCCTTCACATGAGTCCATAGTATGGTTACATTCGTCTTCTCGTGTACTCTAGCAGCATTAGCTTGGTTATGGCGCAAAGCCATGGAGGGTAGGTTTCCCAGTGATACACGTAACAAATAGATCCCTGGAGCGCTCCTTCATTATTAGTACCCAACTGCAGTGGTGTGGGCTCGTCATGGCTTATATCATGGAAGCATACTTTCTTATGTTTATACATTTTACAGGTTTTTGTAATATAAGAGATTTTGTGGAGAAAAGCATACTTTGCAAGTGGTCTTGGCATTAATATGTAGAGACTTTCTGCCATCTGAGGACCATTTTACTGTTCTTGTCATTGCCCATAAATAAATAAATAAATAAAACAATGGATACATTTATGAGCAACACGCTGGAGAAAAAGCACAAAAAACTAGCTAAAGACATTAGAAACTTCCAACTTGAACTCGTATACCCGTACTTATCAGTAGACTACAAGGAGAAAAAGGAAAAAGAAAGATTACGTAATCAATCAGGGCCGTTAAGGAACAGATGTAAAACAGTTTCCTTCTGGAACACATCAAGCTCGGGATCATCGGATGATGACCTAGCTAATTCCATTGATAGACCAAGTAACTGCGGCAATTTTCAACAGCCACCGAGGTTCCCTTTTTTAGGACCAGAGGACCCCAGAGGAGGCTACTGGGGCCCTCCGCAGTTCCACCCCATGCCTCCATTCAACTATCCACGCTGGAGAACACCGAACCCCAACAGGAGACGGAGGAGATTTTAGAGACCATCCCCATCTTCAACCTTTCAGGATATGTACTCACCAGAGAGGAGAAATCTGTACTATCCAAAGGATTGTCATTTGTCCCCACGAATCACACTGACTGGTTCAAACTTGATCAAGAACTCTCTTACTTCTACAGAACCATTAGAAGAAAAATCTTCTTTCAAGACAAAGAAAGCCCCCAAGAAGTAGAAGATTCAGGACTAAGGAAAAAATCAGATTTTCTTCCCAGTGACAACGATATGCCAGCATCGGTCCTTGCTTTTGAAAAATGCATTACGCAGGAGATGTTAAAAGTCCAACTTACGCCTCCACATAAAAGAAACAATCTCTCTCAAGGAGAACAACAAGCTCTTAAATCACTGTCAGAAAACTCTTCCATTGTAATTAAAGCAGCGGACAAAGGAGGAGGGGTTGTTGTCCAAAGCAAAGAACAATACAAGGAAATGGTGATGCTTTTACTTAATGTAGAGGACAACTATAAAAAACTTCGAAAGGACCCTACAGCAGAAATCAAAATGAAGATCAAAGAGGCAACCGACTTTGCCATGATGAATAATTGGATCTCAGACAGAGAAGAAATCTTTCTCAACAATTCGGAGGGACGTACACCGGCGTTCTATGCCTTGCCCAAACTTCATAAAAATCAGACTATACCCCCGGGCAGACCCATTGTGTCAGGTTGTGGCTCAGTGCTTGAACCCATTTGCCAATTTATTGACTTCTTTTTAAAACCTTTGAGTCAGAAAACTCCCACATACCTGCGTGACACCATGGCAACCATAAATAAATTTGAACATCAACCATTTAATCCTGCAGAAGATATTTTAGTGACCATGGACATTAATAGCCTCTACACAAGCATCCCCCAAGAAGCAGCGGTAGACTGCATCAGGCACCATCTCACCCATCACATGTCACAAACAAGAGTCCCGATTAATTTCATAGTTGAACTATTGGAACTGGCCCTTATGAATAACTTTTTCCAATTTGAAGAAACTTTCTATCTGCAAATTCGCGGCACAGCCATGGGGGCAGCCTTCGCTCCAAGTATGGCAGTTATATTCATGGCAGAATATGAATATAACTATGTCCTTAATACATGTAATCCATTCCTGGACAGCATTACGCTGTGGCACAGATATATTGACGATATCATCTTTATCTGGAAAGGAGAGGCCATTACCCTCACAGAGTTCTTTGGATGGGTCAACAACTGCACGGAAGAAATCAAATTTACGATCAACAGTAGTAACATGAGCATCAACTTCTTGGACCTCACTATTAGACCAAGGAACAACACCTTGGAATGTACTATGTTCAAAAAGGAAACTGATCGCAACACAATACTCCATTATAAAAGCAATCACCCGAGCAACCTAAGAAACAACCTGCCTTATGGCCAGTTTCTCAGAGTACGCAGAAATTGCACCAACATAGAAGAGTTCAAAATAAATGCAGCAGCCCTTACAACCAAATTGAAAGCTCGAGGCTACCCCAAAAAACTCCTTAGAGACACCCAGAAGAGAGCAAGATTTACACCAAGAGAAGTGCTCCTCACACCCAAAATCCGGGACATCCAGCAAGACATCATGGCATGTGTCACCACTTTTGGCCCAAGTACTACTAAACTCAGAGGAGCCATTAGAAAATTCTGGCCACTTATACAACTGAGCCTACCCCAGGAACCGCTGCCAAGAATGGCTCTCAAAAGGTCCAAGAATTTAAGAGACATACTTACGCATGCCAGAATAACCAAAACAAGCACTAGATCCACCCTATGGAACCTGAGAGAGTTGAACGGTCACCACCCATGTGGTAACTGCACTGCATGCAAGCAAACAAAGAAAATGAATTCCTTTATGATTGGCAATAAGGAATGGAAGCTTAAGCATTTTTCCAATTGTAAGACCAGCAATGCAATTTACATCATAGAATGCCCATGCAAATTACGCTATGTGGGTCAAACTTCCAGACCAGTACATAAAAGAATTGGGGAACATCGCTCGAGAATACGTTGTAAAACCATGGCAGCCCCTCTGGTTTCACATTTCCTGGAACTGCAACATAGCCCAGACAGCTTCATGTGGTGGGTTGCAGATAAAGTACATAATACCAGCAACACCACCAACTATCTTAACTTCAAAGAAAGCTGGTGGATATACAAACTTCAATCTATTTCCTCAGGTCTTAATGAAATAGAACCCTTCCACCACTCTTAAATACCTGTTTATGCCGCCGTAGGGGTCCTCCTATGATTCCTTGTGGGCATAAGTAGCCCCTCCCGCACGATCACCTCGGGCTTCACATATATTGCCTCTCTGACAGCTATTGGCCTCCCGACCCGCCTTTACTGTGGACCATCTGTGTCACAGGCACAGAGGTAACCCTGTCCCTGGTATGCTTGGCCCTTTGCGAACTTATTTTTGCTAGGCTACTACTTCCCACGCATTCGCGTGTAGAGATAGTAGCTAGTGACTTCTGGGCATGCGCGTTACAGCATGTCTATCACAGTGCCCTTCGTTGGCCCTTTTGAGCCTATTATCTTACGTGATGCCGCAGCTCGGAACTTTTATTTATCTATGTTCCGTTCTTTGAAATTATTGGATCGTCCGCCTCCACGCGATCATAGTATTGTAAGTGCACTTATCCCCACGCGCATGCTCAGTGATCCAGGAGTTTGTTACATCTGAGCATGCGCGGGTCTACACGGCGTTCACAGCTTCACTCTGTGCTACACCGAACGTCTAATCGAACGCATCTGTTGCAGCTCGCACTATACAGGTACTTGAAGTCTCTCCTTTCTGCCTAGGCACTAGCTATTAGTGCACTGCTCCCCTTACCATCTTTGGGTGTCCAGTTGTGTTGCCTTATTTTTCTTAACCGTTGCCACAGACTTGATCTGTCCTTGGTATTTACCCCACAGACTCGAACAGTCCCAGTCCATCGTCCTTCAGTCTCAGTAACCGGCCACTCGGGCTCCTAGATACCTTGACTGCCCAGGCGCCGGGGGCATTTCTTGCGACTCCAGCTAATTGCGTAGACACTATCCCTGCCAGCCTGTTTGTTCACCCGTACATTTCTTGTCTGTAACTACACCGTGGGGGTTTCCCCCCATGCATGAGCTTATATTTCTTTTGTACTTGCCTTCCTGCTTTTCAGCTCCACCTTCTAAGAAGCAAGCACTATCCTCCACTAGTCTTCCACTGGAACTTCTTTTCAGCCAGTTGGCTAGTACCCAGGACCTTGTCCTATGTAAGGTCAGTACATGACCAATAATATGAGTTTACCAGAGTTCACCAGAGCGTCCTGATTTTATCTTTATATACTTGTGTATGCAATTTTATTAACTGTATTTTTGGAGTCTGTTTGTATACCATGCCCTATAATCACATAAGGTGTTTTAACTATAAACACCCCTTCCTTTCTTATAGGGGTTCTTCAAACCTTGGATCCATGAAGAAGGCTGTGATCTACTGTTTAGCCGAAACGTCTAGGGACCCTGCTCCACCTTGGGTCCAATAGGTCCCATTTTTACAATTGGCTTTGATTTATGTCTATGACGTCGATCTATTTTGGTCACCCTCTAGCCTGACTCCTGTTAAACCTATTCAAGGTCCATTGTTACAACAACAAATATGCACTGTTGGTCCTATTAGATAGAGGTACACGTTTTCATCACCATCTAATGGTGCTCAATGAGAAGAACATGAAATGCACTAAACATGTCAAGTCATTTGTGTGTATATAGGCTCATTTTCTTAGAATGTCACCTGATGGTACACTTATGCATCAATCTGTTTTCGTAATCTGTTTTCGTTTTGTGGAATTGTATTATGTAATCCCTGTATTACTTATGAATCCATGCAATTTGTGTTTGTTGAATAGTAAATATTAGACTGAGGAGTGAAAATAATAAATTATAATTTCTCCTAATTTCATATTAACAAAGTATTTGTGGCATACTCTTTCTCCTTGGTGCTCTCCCATCCTGCCCCTGTATATGTACAAATAAGAGAGATAGCAGAGGTTCAGATACACTTCACATTTTATTTGCATCCTAATAATTTGCAAGTAGCTTTGACTGTTCCAGTCAGGACAACCCCCCTTGTGTTCTCTTGTCATTGCCCAGGCCTGCTGGTCGGGTCATGCTGGGAGCGATGATACACTGTGGAAGGTGAACTGTTACAATGTTAATGTATTACGCTAGCTCATGTCCGTCTTGTTCGTGGGAACGGGCTCGCAGCGGATCTGCCATGGTGCTGCGGCGACAGGGATAACTGAAACTTTCCGAAGGTGGGGGCCGCGCTACAGTGCGCTGAGCTCACACCCTTTTTTAGTAGACAAAATGGTTTCTGAGGCCTAGCTAAATTCTATACGTGCGGGCAATGTCTACAGCAGGTGAGCCATCCACCACCTGGGCCCTGGTGGTAAGGAGGGGACGCCCGATGAGCCATGGCCCTCACCTGGGGTGGAGGTGTAGGCAAGGGGGGGGTCTTTTGGACCACTCCTCCCCTACAATACACAACCAACAACCAGCGTGGCACATTCTTGAAGCCAGATTCTGGAAGAAGGTATTGAGACTAACCTCATGTACACTTATGCCCATCTTGCGACATGAATTGGGCTTAGTGTCCTTAGCTTTATATGTAATATGGAAGAAATGTGCCCTTTTCCGTAAGTGTTTATTGAGCCTCCAACTAAATAACACCTGGGGGTAGTAGCACTTTATTTGACTACCTCAAAACATGGTTTTACGCAACAGTGGCGACTAGAGGTTTTCAAAAGTATGTTAGATGTAAGTATTAGTCTCCAACTTTTATTAGAAAACCCAACCATGGCTAAAAAGAAACTATACGAGTTTCACTGGATTATCAATAGAGAAAAGTGTACTACAGACAAGGACTTTTCAACTGAATTGTTTGGTCATAAGAGACTCCGCCAAATGTCAGATTATTTGGTTAAATGATTTAGATTAAACCTATGGTCTACCAATGACATCTTGGCCAGGAGAAAACAGATCCCGAAGAGTTTAAATTTCTGTCGGTTCTGTAAGAACATTATGCAGAAAGAGACTTTGGAACACATTATAATCTCTTGCCCTAACTTGGAAAGACAGCAATTTATTTTTTTTTCCAAGATATATTTTCATGCCAACTGATTATGAAGACATTTGGCGGCGTGTCCTTTGTAGCACAAAATTTGCCATGAGGAAAGCAATTGTCAATTTTTTAAATCAGTTATTTCCAGATTAGTCGTACATTTTCTTAAAAGTATGTGTTGGGTAAATCACAAATTATTTTGTAGTTTTATTCTTAATAAGTTCTAAAATGCAAATGTAACTAAATTATGTGTAAATAGGAGTGTATCAAATAGATTTTTTGTATGTAATTTTTGTAATGATGAATTGACAGGTTGAATTATTTCAGCCAAACAAATAAAAAAAATTAAAAAATAGTGACAGCTCGCTTAACAGATCACTTATAATAGGGACAGCTCGCTTAACAGATCACTTATAATAGTGACAGCTCGCTTAACAGATCACTTATAATAGGGACAGCTCCCTTAACAGATCACTTATAATAGTGACAGCCCGCTTAACAAATCACTTATAATAGTGACAGCCCGCTTAACAGATCACTAATAATAGTGACAACTTGCTTTACGGGTTACTTATAATAGTGACAGCTCGCTTAACGGGTTACTTATAATAGTGACAGCTCGCTTAACAGATCACTTATAATAGTGACAGCCCGCTTAACAAATCACTTATAATAGTGACAGCCCGCTTAACAGATCACTAATAATAGTGACAACTTGCTTTACGGGTTACTTATAATAGTGACAGCTCGCTTAACAGATCACTTATAATAGTGACCGCTCCCTTAACAGATCACTTATAATAGTGACAGCCCGCTTAACAAATCACTTATAATAGTGACAGCCCGCTTAACAGATCACTAATAATAGTGACAACTTGCTTTACGGGTTACTTATAATAGTGACAGCTCGCTTAACGGGTTACTTATAATAGTGACAGCTCGCTTAACAGATCACTTATAATAGGGACAGCTCCCTTAACAGATCACTTATAATAGTGACAGCCCGCTTAACGGGTTACTTATAATAGTGACAGCTCGCTTAACAAATCACTTATAATAGTGACAAGTTGCTTAACTGGTTACTTATAATAGTGACAGCTCGCTTAACAGATCATTTATAATAGGGACAGCTCCCTTAACAGATCACTTATAATAGTGACAGCCCACTTAACGGGTTACTTATAATAGTGACAGCTCGCTTAACAAATCACTTATAATAGTGACAAGTTGCTTAACTGGTTACTTATAATAGTGACAGCTCGCTTAACAGATCATTTATAATAGGGACAGCTCCCTTAACAGATCACTTATAATAGTGACAGCCCGCTTAACGGGTTACTTATAATAGTGACAGCTCGCTTAACAAATCACTTATAATAGTGACAAGTTGCTTAACTGGTTACTTATAATAGTGACAGCTCGCTTAATAGATCACTTATGATAGTGACAGATTGATTAATGGATTAAATTATAATAGTGACAGCTCGATTAACAGGTCACTAATGATAGTGACAGGTCGCTTAACGGATTAAATTATAATAGTGACAGCTCGATTAACAGGTCACTAATGATAGTGACAGCTCCCTTAACAGATCACAATGTGCTGCTAGCATTAATGCATTCATCTCTGGTCCGAAAGCAGACACAGTATGTCCTGGATGGAACCCCCTTCCAAAAAGGACATAGAAGCCACTGTCCCCTGAGGGGCAGGTGCCCCTAACACAAACACATGAATTCCAGTTCAGCCCATAACCATTAGACCCATTGATCCATAGTAGGGGGTGCCGGGGACCAAAGTCTATCTCGAAGAAATGAGTAGCTGGGAATGGCTGACATCTCTGATATGGCTGCAGCCCCTTCATATTGCTTTACACATTTCACATCACAAAGTTTCTTCTGTTGAGTAAAAGCAGAATAAATGCTCATTAAGAGTCCAGGATAAGAAAAGGTTCAGAACCAAATTCACGTCCCAAAGACCTGTGTGTCCTTGGTGGGTTAAGCAAATGGCCTATCAAACGGTGATGCCAATAGATTGCCAATAGATATTCAATCACTGGACACATGACCACCCCAGATGGCTGAGCCTTCATTCTCCTACAGAGATAGACATCCTTGAATGACACAGAACACACTTTCCTAAGGCAGGTAACACAACCCTGGGATCTCAGTTTTACATGGCATACAATAATTTCTTTTGGGGAGGTGCATTACCACTGACAACCTACAGAGGTCCTCGTATGAAATGCGAGGGCCTCTGTGCGGCATTATTTACTGGAGAGGTGCAGTACCATTGACAACATACAGAGGTCCTCACAGATTTGTTATGAGTACATCTGTATGTTAGAAGCAGAACAAGTTCACAAGATGTGGGAACTCACATCCCCTGCACAATGTCATAGGGCTAATACACTGCTGTATTTGCAATTTAGAAAAAATATATTCAGAAATGTTGTTTATCAAATAACAGTACGTAGGTAAAACACATTTAGTAATCTTCTCTTTTCACAAATCACTGTGCTTTAATATAAAACCCAACGCGTTTCGAGCTAACAATCTCTTCATCAGGGGTACAATTCTTTAAGGTTTCTGAAAATAATACTCTCATGAGTGTCTGATTGGAAATGTCAATCTGTCTTAATAGTTTACATCTCTAAATGATTATAAAACTAAAGCAGCATAAGATTCATAACTCACCTCAATTCTCAGGTCCCTGAGGTGTCTGACATCAGGCACTGGACCAGAAGTTATCTTAGCACTCTAGTATTGACGTCTACAATAAAGAAATGGAAAAAAAACAAATGAGGAATGTGATACCCAGTAGACAGCTTAAAGGGGTCTCCAATGCACAAGTAGAGAAATAGATAAAGGATTCCTGACCTCAGAGTTTGCCATTGTGCAGATTGCAAACTGCTAAGTGTCTTAAAGTAGAGTGTACTATCAGGGTGGGCAGAAATAGTTCCCGAGACCCTCTTGGTACAAAGAAAACACAAAATGGCCTATACATCAATTATAGGACTATGGGTTCCAAATTAAGAACAAGACTCAGAGTGCTGGGTATTGTAGCAGTGGACTCATCTGTCAGCTGCAAGCTCAGGGAGGATGGTTGGAAGCAAGCGAATGGGGAGCCGGAGTCTGGTGGAGCTCATATTCCCTCTCTCTAGCCGGTTATACTTGATCCCCTTCCTTACAATAAACCCCCATTTATTCACCTACTCTCTGTGTCTTTTGAACACTACTGTAGTTTGTGGTCAAAATTGTAGAATTGACAGAAGGACATCCCTGTTGCTGCACTATTTAGGTCCCGTGGGTCAAGACAAATTTGAAGACCTGCCAAATCTCCCTGAGGTTGAGGGTCTCAATTAATATGAGAGGACAGTCAACAAAAATTGGTAAGCACTATGAAAAAAAAATCTCAGCACAATTTTGGAACGCAATACATTTGGCAAAAGAGCACAAGAGGAAAGGGAGAGTGTAGAACAGTACATTGTCTGTTTAAGAAAATTAGCAAGGACATGCAACTTCAACTATCAACTCGAGGAACGGTTGAGGGATCAGTTTATGCTGGAGTGCAAGAACGCCAAGGTCAGGGAGAAACTGTGGTCGGAAGATAACCCATCATTAGACAAAGTACTGCGTGTTGCAAAGGAAGTACAACACACAGAGAAGTGTGTCAAAATGTTAGAGAACAGAGTAAAGGTGATGAATATAAAAGCAGAAGACACCAAAACAAGTGTTTCGCCCTTGAATGCACCCAAAATGAATGACACGATTGCATTGATTAATGATGTTACTGCCAAAAGAAAAATCTCGGAGAAAGCACGCAGGTCATCCAGGAGGGATGATAGAAGGGGTAGGCCGTCATTTCGTGGACAAAGAGCGAGTAGCCCCAGGAGAAACAGCCCAGGCAGATGTTTCAGATGTGATAGTGTTAATCATTGGTCAGATGATCCCGATTGCCCCGCTTTGAAGATCATTTCCCGCACATGTAAAAGGAAGGGTCATTTCTCAAGGTGTTGTGGGGCTAAGAAAGCATCCACACATTGGAATGGAAGTGATCGCAGCGACGAAGAAGGAGAAGAATGCATATCCATGATTGCTGACGATGATGATGATGAGACAGACAGTCCCAAAGCCCCGGTATTCATAGATGATGCACAAGTGTACATGATGATCAATTCGGGTGCTAAATATACCTTATTGCCACAAAATAATTGGGATCAGTCGAAACATGAGTATCTCAACAAAATTTATATCAACCCCAAGGCATATGGAGGGGTGGAAATTGAACTAATTGGATGGTTCTGGGGTATGCTAAGATTCAAAGACAGAACAGCCAGAGGAAAGCTACATGTAACGAAAAAAAGCAGGACCCCACTGTTGAGTTGGATACATCCACGTAAACTTAAAGTAAGATTGTTTAAAGAAAAAATGGCTTAGTGGTACAGCTGGTCTATTGGGCGACTCTTTCAGTATTAGGTTGAAACAAAAATAATTTAAGCCAAATCAAAAGGAAAAGTTTGGGGACAGGAATAACCCCTTATTTCCACATATTTATCGTGTTTTGTCGCAGGTCACTGGATTCACGGTAAGCCAGAGGGAACCCGTCATAAATGGTAATAAAAATATGCACTAGCATCCAAAAAGATCCAGGACATTGCACCTTTTAGAGTTTGAAAAAGATATATTTTATTATCATCTGTAATCATAAATTTGCCCTTATGATAACACGTGTTTTGGCCGCTGCTGGCCTTTTCCAAATCAGGGCTGGTGTAATCAAACTAGTGAGAAGGTACATTAGAATATATATGGTGCACGAAAGAATATCACAATTTAAAATGCCAATCCAACAAAGCAATTATATAAAGTCATGTATTATGCCATACATTTCAAGAAGAAAAAGCATTTGCCATATGAAAATAAAGAACATCACATTGCAAACAGAAAACATCATATACAAACATAAACATTATTTTGGTATCAGCAAAACGTACATTAATACATTTTGTAAAAAAGGGGAGGGCTTGGGAGAGAAGAAGAGGAGGAGAGGGACATACAGAAAAACAGGAGACAAGAAACGGATAGTATGTTAGTCACGGTATACCTCATACTTAAATATATAGCTAAAGCCACGGCTACAACATGTCATAACTTACCCACACCGGGGATCAATAGCTCCTCAGTCAATCAGTAATGTATTGGGTCAAATCCCATTACAATATAATCTGTTACCAAAAAACAGATATAAAGAAAGTTTTTGAGTCCGATGTCATTACCTTGTAAAGCGCTACGCTCCAGACTTCGCTTCATAGTCTCTGAATGCTTAAATATACCATCTAGTTTAAGTAAAGTCATACATAAACTACTGTCCTGAAATTAGCTTGTTTAAAGGTCCAATACTGTGATTAAGTAATGCACGTATGTGCTAGCACAGCCTGATTCTCTCCTTTGCATAGCGTCTCTAATTACTCCCATTCTAATCAAAAGTGTGTTATTATTGCTACGTTTTCAAGCCTCTTAGTGTATTTAGATCCAGAACCAAAGTTCAATATATCGCTGGTGTACGAGAACAAGAAGCGCCACTTACTTTCCAAGAACTCTAGTCGCTCGCGTCGGCTTCAGAAATGAAAGTGGACGCCATCTTGGGACTATTTTATTCGTTCCCATGGTGACGTGACACTATGTCCGCCGCTTAGCCTAGTTGCCCAGCAACTAGCGCGCAAATTGCTTTGTTTGAAAAAATTATTATCGTTCCGAAATCCGATTCTCCCAATGAAGGGTCACAGGACCGAATATAATATGTATAGAGTTTAGAGTGTCCAGTTTCATTACTCGAACTAATTGTGAAATGAAATGTACCATGGTGTATTTGCATAGGATCACTTGAATTAGTCATCTTAGTCTATAATAGTGGAAACATTAAAGGCATAGACCCACTAAATTGTTAAAGACAATTAACGTTAGTCGTGTCTCATCTGTAATATATGGGCATTACCCGACTGTTGCATACTATTTTCAGGCAGTCATATCAAGAACACTAATGAGTGTTATTGGTAAACAAGCACATTATTCTCCTCTATAAAATGCGGGCAAAACCCGACTGTTGCATACCATTTACAGGGAGTCATATCAAGAACGTTAAGGAGTGTTATATGGGAATAAGCACATTATTCGGCACAAACATTTCTGATGAAAATCACAAGCAATAAGTGCCTGTAGATACAAAACTAAAACAAAAATTATCCGTGAATAATATGGCATCATTATCATACATATAACGTTATTGGAACCACATTAATGAAATTCAGTGCATCTTTGTTTTTATAAAAATGATGCCGTTTCAGTATCTAGATTTAGACCCAGCACAGTTGTATTGAAGAGACAAATTATTGTAGCTTCTGCTTGTCGTAATGCTTGAACTCTGTCTCCACCCCTTTTATTTATTGTAACCTATTGCAGACCAATAAATTGTATGTTAGCCTTGTCATCCAACTGGTAAGATTGGATCCCAATGCAGACGAGTCAGTGCTCTCAGTGGAAACATCAACATGAAGGAAGGTGTGATGGAGGAACTAATGAAGGAGTTTTTCATGACGAGATTGGGTGTCTACGCAGGTTCGTGCATAAGATCAAAATGAAGAAAGATCATCAGACTGTGGCGCAAAAGTTGCGCAGTATTCCTCTGTTGATGAGGGAAGAAGTAAAGATGGAGTTAAAGAAATTGGAAGACCAGGGCATCATAGAAGGCATTGATGCTAGTGAGTGGGAGTCACCACTTGTTCTGAGGAAGAAAACTGGGAAACTCAGGATATGCGATGATTTGTGGGAACTTAACAAATGTATAATTCCAAAAAGGCATCGGCTTCCCAATATACAAGAAATCATATCTACAATCGGCCCAGCAAGGTTTTTTCTCCACCTTGGATTTAGCATCAGCATATCATTAAGTTAAATTACATCATGCATCTAAAAGTTTGACCGCCTTCATCCCACCTGAGGGTCTATTTCAGTATAAAAGGATGCCATTCAGACTCTTCTCTGCAGTCTCAGTGTTTCAAAAGATCATGCATAGACTGTTTAAGGGAGAGGAAGGTAGTATATTTTTCCAGGATGACATACTAATATAGGCAGATGACCTGGAACTTCACAATGAAAGGTTAAAATATGTGTTCCAGAAATTAAGAGTGGCAGGAATGACTTTGAGCAAAGAGAAGTCTAAGATCAACCGGCCAGAAATAGAGTACTTGGGCCACATCATTTCAGCTGAAGGTATATGTCCAAAAAAGCAACTTGCTGATACTATAGAAAATATGCCCAGACCTGTCTCTAGGGAGGAGGTTCAGAGTTTCATAGGAATGGCAGAATATTATTCTAAATTCATCTGTGATTTTGCTGGGCACACAGTGTTCCTACGTGAACTCTCCAAAGGGAAAGCAACGAGGAATCTATCAAGTCAGCATTGCGAGAGCTCCCGCTCTAAATCATTGCTGAAAGACTATCCTATCTGCTGATGTCAGCAATGTAGGTCTGGGTGCGGTAGTCACTCAGGAGGAGAACGGGAAGGAAGTTCTCATAGTGCTTGCCTCCAGGCTACTCAAAGGAGCAGAGAGATCATATGCTACAATTAAAAAGGAGGCCTTGGCAATTACATGAGCAGCAGAAAAGGTCATGAACTTCATTGGGGGCATAGACTTTGAATTTCGTACCGACCATAAACCGGTTAGTTAAAATAATTATGTCAAAAGGGCTGGACAAGGTTTCAGGTCGCATCAGAAGATGGGTAGCTCATCTGCAAGAATTCAATTGTACAATAAAATATGTGCCAGGTGCAAGGAACGTCACTGCAGACTGTTTGTCCAGACTCACAAGTGTGACATAAGTAGATAAAGAGGAAGACAACCCAAAGGTGGGTTTCAGTTTAGCTGCCGTGCCTGTGCCACGAGAGGAATGAGAGGAAGCATTGGCACAAACATTTCTTTGAATAAACCTCAAAGAGTGTTAGAAGGAGGTGGTCCTCGAAGGAAGGGTCATTTTGAGGATCTGGATTTGTTACCATATTGGAATGTCGTTGATGATTTAAGCATCCAAGGTGATATGTTGATGCACGGTGACAGGATCATTCCACCATTGGGTGTGCGTCAGAGAGTAATAGACGTAGGTCATGAGGGTCATCAGGGCATCATCAAGACAAAGCAGAGGATAAGAAGTGATTATTGGTGGCCGGGATGTGATCTTCAAATTGAAAGAACTGTTCGGGAGTTATCAGTGATAAAGTTTGTGTGAGCTCAAAATATCCCATGGTCATGACAGATATCCCTGAAAGACCATGGGACAAACTGGGTATGGATGTGCTGCGCCCGGTGTGGAGTAATGGGAGGCAATATTTCTGTTTAGCCATAATTGATTTATTAACTAGGGGGTGGAGGTGTTGATTAGACCATGCATTACCACCAAATCTGTTATTGATTTCTTGGATGAAATCAGTGAGCGAGAAGACTTTCCGAAAGTGATTATTACGGATAATTGGACTCAATTTCACTCAAAGGACATGAAGAACTATTGCAAAAGAACTCCATTGAGCATAAACGGAGTGCTATTTACCACCCCAAAACAAATGCTTCAACAAAGTTCTCAAAGAAGCTATTCGTTGGGCGTGGTTTAATGGTTTGGTTTGGGAGAAGGCTGTGAGAGATGTGATTGTAGCCCACCGTTTCACCACGTATTGCACAATGGATGTATCCCCTTTTGAATTTAACAGGGGATGGAAAGCTAACACGAAACTAGTACTTCCTTGAATGGGGAAGAACACTGATATAGGAAAAAAGCTGGAGGGTGTTAAGAACATCAAGGGCAGCTTGTACTAGTAATATCCTTCCGGTCGTAGGAGGCACGGTAAGGATCAAGCTTCCTCCAGTTCTCAGGAATGGGCCGTGCAGATGGTCCAAGCCCATTGGGGTGACCAAAGTGTTTAAACATGCTATAAGGGTGGAAGATGTATGTGTATGTAACATGGAGAGAGTATTTGTGGTGAAGGGTTTGGATGGAGGTGTGAGAAGTGGAGTTGGTATAAATGGTGGAGTGAGGAGTCGAGATTCTGAGTTTTCCTTGCCTAGCAATACAGCTGGATGTGTCAGCTGGACACATTCTTGAAGAACCTAGCAAGGACCTCGACACCTGGCCGAATTTGTGTAGAGGGACGAAAGACATTTTTGGTGTTTCGTTCGTCTGTGAAGAAGGGAGGATGTGTAGCAGTGGACTCATCTCGCCAGGCAGGATGTGCTGGCCGCTGTGAACATCGGCCCGTGCTCCAGAGCTCGGTGACATGCGGGCGTGCGAGCTCAGGGAGGATGGTTGGAAGCAGGCGTACAGGGAGCCGGAGTCTGGTGGGTTTCATATTCCCTCTTTCTAGATCCCATTATACTTGATCCCCTTTCTTACAATAAACCCCCATTTATTCACTTACTCTCCATGTCCTTGTAGCATTCATTACACTACAGGTATGTCTTCCGTGTATTCTCACCTCAGTCTCAATCAATGGTCTAAGGAAAATCAGTACCAGTCAGGAAACTCTCAATACGTGGAAAAGCAACAAGCGGCATAAACTCCTCCTCGGAATGTAAAGTGATGAGTACAAGCCGTTTCTCTAGATACTCCGAAACATACTAAGTTGAATTGTGGTTGTGAGACGTGTCACATTTGCGCTAGACACTACTATTGTAACATAGCCAGTTGTTTTTTCGGATTGTCTAACTTACTAAGTGAATGGCTTTCAGTGACTCAATGACTGTATGCTGTCAATGGTACTACAGCTCTACAAAAACTAATGTTTGTATTGTAAGAGTACCCAGAAAGGGAAACCTGCCTGTAGCCCAACAAGCCAGGAAAGTAGCCCAAATATAGCCCAACTCCCTCTAACTCAGAAAACAAAGATCACTAAGTGACCTCAGCTTTGAAATTTACATACACACACGTGACATGTTACTGTGGTGAAAATGTTAGCTCAGCACAGTAAAGAGGTGTGAATTTATCAGCTGCGGGATTAGACTATTGAGAAGGGGTAGGGGATTTATTGATAGCCACTTAGTTCTCTGCACTAGGCTGGAGAATGCCCTAAATAATTGAGTTTTAAGCAAACAACATACAGGCAATAAAGATGGTATCTACCCAAAAGATCGTACCTAGAGGGTCGTAGATACGGTTTTGCCGCATTCGGCATAGGTATACATTACTGAATCCGAAAATACCGAGGTAGGTGAGCAGGAGTTGCGGGGGTGTCCCCTGCACTCCTACTTCAGTATTTTTGGCTTTGGGGGTGAGGGGGTGTCCGGGAGCTGAGGGGCTGTCCCCCGCATGCTGGAAACAATGTAGGGGACAACAAATAAATAAAGAAAAGCTCAAAATGCAAAATGCGGCAGAGTGGGCCTCGGTATTTTGCAATTCGAGCTTTTCATCTACGTACTTTTAACGTACATCCGATAAAGATAGGTGACGGGCATTACATTAGATCGAGGTACTGTAAGCAGGCCTCGAAGCCTGCTTTTTCACTAGAAATACTTTTAATTTGCTTAGCAGCCACAGAGGCTGAAAACACATTGGCCCTCATTACGACCCTGGCGGAAAGTGACTGACCGGACCGCCACAGCGTAAATAGCGTTTCCGCCATTGCACGAAGGAGCAAAGTGCGGCCAATTCCGACCCATCGGGCACGAGCACCACGGCATGGCGGAAGTGCAAAGTCCGCGATGGCGGAAATGACCCCAAAACGGCCCACACCGCCGCCGTACGGCGCCCTAGGTGCAATACCGCCACCCATCACAGCGGACACCGCAGTGTGCGCCTACCGGAAAGTACGGTGACCGGAAATATACGGAAACGGAAGTTAAAACATGGGCCCGGAACGGGAAACATCCCGCCGTACACCTATAAAACCACTAAAACCACACAACCACTAAAAACACTACCCTGAGACACACCCCAACCCGACATCCACCCTAGCGAAACCAAGAAAAATGGGAAAAGTAGCGAAGAAAGCGTGCGACCGCAAGCGGCAGGTCCACTTCTCCCGTGAGGAACTCACCGTGCTAACAGAGACCCTCCAGGAGAATGCTGCCGTCGTCTTCTCCACGCAAATGACCAGGACGGCACTTGCAAACAAGAAGGCCATATGGGCTCTGGTGGCACAGCGGGTAAGTGCGGTGGGGACCGCACCCCGCAACCCACAGCAATGCCGAAAGCGATGGGACGACCTGCGGATACGCGTCCGCAGCATGCTCTCTGCCAACCGCAACATTGCCACAGCCACCGGGGGAGGTCCTGAATCACCCATCAAGTTGACCCCCTGGGAAGAAATCTGTGCCTCCACCATCGGAATGGAGAGCATAGAGGGAGTCGGAGGGATGGAGAAAGGAGTGCAGACATCCGAAGATTCAGGTAGGTGGGCCAAATTAAACAATGCCAAACTCACAAAGTCCATCCATGTGAAGTACCATGTGTCCACATAGTGCAACAGAAACACATGTCCAGGAGAACGTCCACACACATCGGCCTGATAGCGCACGTTAAAACCCACAATAAATACATAAATAATTAAAAACCCCTAAAACACGCACTACACGTGCAGCAGGCACACCCTAACTGCAGGCTGCCAAACAACTGCACCCTCACCCCACACACAAATGAAAGCACCTCCAAGGCCCCGACCCAAATCACCCTCAGGTACCACCCCAATGCATGTGATACAATGCCATTCCAATACCCACAGACCCATTAATAACCCTCGCCCTCCTTTACTCCACCACAGGGTCCGATCCAAACGACGAGCATCAGGACACCCCTACCAGCACACCTGCAAAGAGGGCCAAGACCAACGGCCAAAGACCCTCCACCTCAGCTGCACGCATCAAGACACGGCAGCAGCACAAATCAGGTGGCAGCACAGAGGAGGGAACATCAACAGGCACCCCAGCAGCCAGCATGCCCACAACACCACCACCACAGGTCCCCCCAATGGATGCCACAGAAGGCACTGCCTCTGGTGGCAGCAGCACCATAGGTGACACCCCATTGATGGCAGCATGCTCCGACACAGAAGACGGGGATGTCGAAGTCAGATCCATCCATGACCTGTCCCAATCCCCCTGTCTGTCCCATCCCGTACAACATGAGGATACCACGCAGGGGCACCCACAAGACGACGACTGGCCATCCCCCACAAGCCCTGTGGCAAGGCAACATGAGGACAACAGCCCCTCTGTGACACCCCCGCAAATGGCCATGGCCCAGCAGAGGCAACAGTCCCTCGACCAGTTAATCGTGCAACAGCAGCAACTGGCCACGCTCCTCAAGGACCATGCCGATGAATGTGGGGGCACTAAGGCAGACATAGAAACATCAACTGAGACACTTAGGGCAGAAATGGAGAGAGGTACAGAGACACTAAGGGCACAAATGGAGAGTAGCACCGAGAGCCTGAGAGTCCAAATGGAGAGAAGCACCGAGAGCCTGAGGGGGGAACTGCATGCGACGTCCAAAGACGTATGTGCCGAACTTGCCGCAGTGCGCCGTGTGCTCACTGAGCTCTCGCAAACCCTTAGGGACATGCATGGACGTGAGCAGGCAGAGACATCATCCGTTGCAAGTTCCGTCCAGGGCAGCCCCCAACGTAGATCTGGGAGGAACCTGCGCTCCACAGGCAGGGGTGCCCCTGATACCCGCAGAGGGGGCTTGCAATAGCGACAGCCCACTGACAATGAGCATCTTTGGACACTGGTGTTCGGGGGGGAGGTAGGAGGGTGGAGGGGGTGTGTTGGGCTCACTTGGGTGGCGGGTCGATAGGGTGTACTACATGATATCACATATGCCATAAACAGTGCACGATCAACCAATGAGATGTGTGGACATTGATCTTTGTGTACTAGGCCATCATAGGCGTACAGTCCATATTGTGCATGTCCCAGACACACACAGTGCCACGAGTCCCGTGTCCATGTATCAGCCACCAGGCGTGAGTGCTAGAAGCATACATCAATGATATGCTGACGAATGTCACGGCCCTCCGGTGCCTCGCAGACTCCTTGAGGTGCTGCCACATCCCCACCCTCATCATGACCATCATCAGGTGCTTGCAGTTCTGCGTCAGGGGGCATGGGCACATTTCTACGTACGCACATGTTGTGGAGCATGACACATGCCATCACCATCTTTGCAACCTTCTCATGGCGGTACAGGAGTGCCCCGCCAGACCTGCTGAGGCAGCGGAAACGACCCTTTAGTAGGCCGAATGCCTGTTCAATGACTACACGGGTACGTGAGTGGGCATGGTTGTAGTCCTCCTCATGCTGGTCCCGTGGGTTCCGGACTGGTGTGAGGAGCCATCTCTTCAGTGGATATCCAGCATCACCTGTATGTGGACGATAAACGTATGATGTGGAATGCCATTGCTACGTACGCACACCCCCCCCCCCTTCCTGCCAGGTCATTGCCGAATCACATACCCCACATTATCATGCATGTAATGAGACTCACCGAGTAGCCAGGATCTGTTCCCTGCGTGTCGCTCCATGTAGCGTGGTATTGTAGAGTTCCTCAAGACCATAGAATCATGGGTTGATCCAGGGAATCGGGCACAACAATGTGTAATGATCCTGTTGGAGTCACACACCATTTGTACATTCAGAGAATGAAATTGTTTTCGGTTGCGGTACTGGGCCTCCATGGCATGTGGGACGACCAATTCCACATGGGTGCAGTCGATGGCACCAATGCAACCCGGTATGCCGCCAAGTGCATGGAATCCCACTTTTGTGTTGGTAATTTCCTGCTCCGAGCGTGGTAGGGAGATGTAGTCGTCTGCGTGCTGCAGGAGGGCATCGAGCACTTGCAATAGTGTCCGTGAGAACAGTGGCTGAGAAATCCCATGCAACTGTCCGACTGTGTGCTGGTAGGTGCCTGTGGCCAGGAAGTGTAGTACAGACACCACCTTCAGTAGGGGTGGGATGGCGGTTGGGCTATCTATCATGCTGACAAGGTCAGCCTGTGTCATGTGCACAATGGCGGCTATGGTGTCCCGGTCCAGACGGTAGAGGGTGTGGATCTGCTCATCAGTGAGGTTGAACGGATGTGCTCGGAGGCGTGGGATTGCGGGCTGCCTGCGTGGTGGTAGTGGCTGTGCTGGCGGCCCTTGCTGGCCCTGCCTTGCCCTCCTCCTCCTCCTGCGTCTCCTCCGTGCGGCCGGTTGTAGTTGGTGTTCGTCTTCTTCTTGGAGTTGGAGTACTTGCAGTGCTATCATGTCCCCCAGGGCCAACATCGCGAGTCCTGCCGGTAGCATTTCGGTGTGGTTGTGGGAGGAGACTGGCTGTGCAATTTATGTGTTATCAGGCTGTATGGCCTCCACCTGTGGAGATTCATTCCACCTGTGCAAACTGCTCTCCCCTTTGGCCGAGCACGTCCCGCGCACAACGCTGCAATTCGGGGAATGGCATCTTGCTATTGCAATCATGTATTTGTACCCGATGGCCGTGTAACATTGGTTGATATGTTCATTCTGCTGTGGTCCCATTGTTTCACATACTATCTGTGCAGTCGCGAACAGACTTGTGAAGGGTCAGTGGAACGTAGTACTCGAGTAACGGTGGGCCCTCATGCATCACTGTACCGAGTTGCAACGACGGGCGGGGCGTCCCATTTGTGGGTGAAGGCAGTTGCCATTTTCACACACAGCCGCACTCGATGGATTAATTAGTGATTTCAAACGGCCACAGATGCCTCTTCGACGTGATGTTGCAAATGAGGAATTCGAAGGCCGGCGCTTTCGGTTTTCAGCTGGCGGCGAGGAAATGCCCACAGGTCTGACTGCTAATATAACGTACTATTGTTCAATGTCCTTGGGACAGGGGCCATGGCGAGGATGCAATGATTGATATGAATAGTATGGGATGCGCAATAGCGACGTGGGCGATGAGGCCGGACGTTCCCAAATACATGTCACTTCACTACACTGGAATTACGGGCTGGGGCACTGTGGATTTTGCAGGCTGCATAACGCACAGACTCAATGGATATTTCTAATGTTATGTGAGTAAATATTCAGGCGTTTTAATCCCGGGATGAGGGAATGATGAATGGATGCATGGGCAGGTGATTTGATACAGAGTTTGCCATGTACAGGGCTTCTTGGGATCTATCCGCCTCCCCTACGCTATGTGATGCAGGGCTGCCATAGTGGGACCATCGTCTATCTGGCCTTGTTGAGCCCTCCCTGTCTCGACGCGCCCTCAGACACTTGTGTCCATGCACGTTACCAATCCCATCTGATGGATTCTGTTTTGACAGACGCATGCACAGGTACACTTGTTTGTGATGGTGTTTACACCTCGATATAGATGGTTATGAGTCGCAAGTGGTTTTTGGGTGGTGATGGACCTTTGGAGTGGGCTAGCATGCATATGGCTGTGGATTTAGTGTGATCATTGAAGTGAGTTGTTGGAATGTAGTTCTGATGGCCATTCTGTTCTTTTTCTTTTCTTTTGGTTGACAGGTATCTCCTCCCCTTTTGCCACTGCCATCTGTATGCCACTCCTGCAGATGGGTTTTACTCCCGACACCTGCTGCTTCGTGTTAATCAGTGGAGCAGCATTACGATCTTATGGGACGATCGCCAATGGGCCACATGCCCTTACGCAGTACTGGTGGCTCGGAGCAACATTTCGGCCTTTCAGCTGGACTAGTGCCTCCCCATTGGGCCGGCCCTGCGGTTCTGTGCGCTTCCATGTTGCCTTTTCGTACGTGAATGTGGCTCTGTGTACCAGGATGGAACAGGGCGTCACACAAGTAGTGGCTGGTCATTTCTTGCGGATGCAGCCCACAATGGTGAAATGTGTTTTGGAGTTCATGGCCTGATGGCTGTATGGGCTTGGTGATTTTGTTGTGCATTAAATTTCTATTCTGATTTGGCCCGTGTAGCGTTCTTCTTTGCAAGTGATGTGGCATATGCCTATTTGTGGAGCGATGTATTGTGAGGAGATCTGCATTGGGTTCCAGCTTCGGAGTTTAGTTGCGTGGTACTGTACTGGCCGCGTTTGCCTACGAAGCCCGTGAGGTCAGGGATGGGGGCTGCCAATATGACTGTTTGAATGTTGTCATGCTCAGGGGCGGGGGATTGGGTTTTGTGTGACAGATGCCGGTCAGCCAGGTGGACTGGTGTAATGATGTGATTTTCGGAATATTGCTGGTCACAGGTGCCTGTGTTTGCGTGCGTTTCTTGGTGGGGGACTGTGGTCATGTCCATTGGGATGGCTTCTGTATTCGTGCCATCTGTGCCCTGCAGCTCCCATTGGCCCCTGTTGTGTTTTTTTGTTCGTTGGCATGCATGGGTGACTTGTACATTTCACTGGTTGCATTGTGGCTTCATTGCACCTACGGGGAGTTGTACTTTGTGGGCAGGGAGCGGTGTACAGGCACTCAGTGGGGCCGTTTACGGTTGATTCGCGATGCCGTACTTCTCACCATGGCGGAATGGTACATTCCGCCATGCTTGATGGCGTTAGGTACATGTCCGCTAGGGTCGGAATCGGCGTACCCTTGCGCCATGGTGGTGTTTACGGTTTGGCATGGCGCGCGCGCGTGCTTGGTGCAGTTGGCGTTGGCGTTCACTACGGTGTCGCTAGTGGCTTCGTACTTTGCGGTGACGGGTCATAGTCGCACCGAGCGCTATTCGATGGCGGTATTGCATTTCCGCCATCGTTTTCCGAATTCCGCCAGGGTCGTAATGAGGGCCATTGCAAACTACTTGTTCCCAGGATCATAGGGAAAGGAATTAACAGCTTTTGATACTTTCGAGATCAGGAAGCCAAATTCACGGTTGCCATGAAAGACAATGAATGCAACATCAGTTTATAATTCAGCATATCAGTTATGAAACAGGTCTATTGGCAGATTTAAAGTGTCCCATCGTGGTTTCAAATTGCCCCTTAACATAAATCAGCCACATGCACCACCTGCAGGCAGCCCATGTTAGGGAGAATTCTCTTCTGAGGCTAATTTCCCTTACCTATAGAGTCCCCCAGCAGCCTTGTTGGATTTGAAGGGTTTCTTATTTTCTCCTGCTAAGAGTGTGACTCTTTTTCCCACTCTTAGACATATTGCCGATGTGTGTTTTAGGCTATTTTTGTGCTTATGGTCTATGGGGTTTTTCTCACCCTCATAGGTATCATCTTTTTACATGTGTGTTACACAGCACCCTCCGTGCAGTAACACAGGGGTGTCATAGTGACTCCCAAACATAGACTCCATACCCTGGGACTGACTACTGTCTCCCCGGGCATGTAAAGTCCCAATTGACTTTACTAGTCAATAATTATGAACAACACCAGTACAACCCATCTTACTATGGAAGTACTGGAAAGGGTTAATAGTTTTTCCCCGGTGTTCATTTTCGAGAGGGTACCGTCCAGTCCCTCTCTCCAAAGTTTCTGGCTGGTGGCAGTGGTTACTACCGTAAATATTCGACCGCAAATATTTCTCTATGGGATTTTCCCATTGTTCGAGTCTACCACTTTTACTGACAGCCTCTAACATACTGCCGGTTTATTTTAATATTAACTTTACTCCGGTAGGTTTTAATTGTCAGATCTTTGATAATATTTCTTTCTCGTGTCTTTCTCTGAAATCTTAACCCAGGTCAGGGATCCTTTGTTCGTCCTTTTGGCCGGCTTCTGCACAGGAGCCCTCCTTTCGGCACCACTGAGTCTGGGGTAGACAGGATGTGTGGGAGTGGGAATAGGCACCCTGGACAGGGTTGCCTACGCAACCCAAGTCGCACTCTGCCCTGATAGGCTGGGGGTTTCTCCCACCAGGAGAAGCACCCCACTGTGTGAGTGACAGCTAGGCTGTATGAATGGGGATCTTGCTGCATAAAAGCAAGGTCCTGAGGATTGGAGGACAATACGTTGTCACTGCAACTACAAACCCGAAGAGGAGAGAATCTGAAGAAATCTGCAACGACTGAACCACCGGTGAAGCCCTGCTGCAGGTCCTCACCACTTTTCTCCAACGACTCGAGAAGATCTTCGCCTGCAAGAGTATTCTTCCCTTCAGCTGGTGGGGCCAAGCAGTTCACCAATCGCCTTCCATGACCTGCCTTGGTCGAATCACCAGTGCCCTGCACTCGGAGACTGGATAGCCAGACACCCGTCTACCACGACCGCATTTAAAGGAGCGTACCTTTTATTCATTTTGGCAATAACGTGGCTGGCTTCATCCCTGGGCAGTGCAGTAACTCGAACCTTCCTCCATGATGAGAGCCTCTCTTCCTCTGCTGGATATCCTGAACTGCAGGAACTGCCAGGAACTACCGCCACCGCAGGAGCCTCTTCCACTTTTAAGGTACATTGTTCCGCCAGGCCTCCCGTTTCGTTGTGTATCGCTAAAGGTGTTTTAAATCCTTTACTTACCTACTGGGTTGGCCGCCCCTATCATCTAACATTGTCTTTTACCTTCTGCAACTGCCTTTTCAAATCATTAAACAAAGACTTGACTGCAGCTACTAGAACAGTTTGATCCTGGGCACATTGCCTGTACCATTGACTCTGGCACAGGCCTACTGACTCTGGCTAAATCTGTTACAACTGCCTTCTCTAGATTGTTTCTCACCTAGAAATGTGTTGGTGCACCTAACTCTTATAACCACCTTCTTCCTTCCCCTTTTTAATATTGTGAAGTGCCATGTTGCTCGGTTTTCACCTCAGTATTGCATATGCTAAAGTACTGCCTTGCCTAACTTGTTCACAATCTACTTGGAAAGTGTTGCTGGTGTGTTGAAGAGTCTAACCCTGTATAACTTGTCCTTTCCCTGCCTTCTGGGAAATTGTTAGAGTGCCATTTCTGCTTGGTTTACACTGTGCCATTTTGCTCAGTTTTCACTTTTGCTCAAACTTGTCTACAATTTAAATAGGGTGATGTGTATACTTTTCTTGACTGTTTTAACTTACTTTAATAATGGTGTATTGTGTATGAATATCAGAGTGTGTAAAATAAATATATATTCTTTTAAATACAAAGCTTTGGTCAGTGTTTCCTTGTTCCATAGTACTGAAGCCCTAATGTGTAAACCCTGAATACTGCTCATCTCCCTCTTGAGATAAGTCTGACTGCTTAGCCACAGCTACCAACTAAATCTTTGTGGTACAGACTGATACCAAAGGGGATTTATTGCATATACCTGTAGTCTTAATCTTCCATAGTGCTCCCTAAGTGAACTGCACAGGATTCTGCCTAACAGCCCACACCACAGGGGACCCCCCTACAACCCTGTCCCTGCCCCGCAGACAGCCCATAACCCCTGACCATGCCCGCAGGCAGCCCATCAACCCTGGCCATGCCACGCAGGCAGCCCATCACCCCTGACCATGCCCCGCAGGCAGCCCACACCACAAGGGACCCCCCTACAACCTTGACCATGCCATGCAGGCAGCTCACACCACAGGGGACACACCATCCCCCCTGACCATGCCCCGCAGGCAGTCCAACACCCCTGGCCATGCCCCACAAGCAGCCCATCACCTCTGACCATGCCCCACAGGCAGCACACACCACAACAGAGCCCCCAACACCCGTGAGCATGCCAGCAGGCAGCACACACCACAACGGAGCCCCCCAATGACAGCAACCTGCCAGCAGCCCCTGACTCATGTCCCCGCACCCACACTAGTGATGGCAACCTGCCAGCAGGCCCCGACTCATGTCCCCCCACCCCGGTGATGGCAACACAGACCCAAGCATCGTATGCACACCTAAATGTAGCCCCATATCAACCCCCCACAATGGAAATCCACGACCATCAATTGTTTCCACTCCCCACCACATGCCCCATCCCACGTCAATCACAGAAGCACACGTGCATGCACCCCTAGACATGTGCAACATAAGCACACAGCAGTGACACATGACGGAGCCAATGACAACTAACACATGCATCAAGCAAATAATAGCAGACCACACCAACACTGGATATGAATGAAATGTATTAATAATAAAAAATGACGAAATGAAAAAGAATCATGACTATGAATAAACAAATAATGAACATGTAAATGAAAACAAAATCAGAAACTGAAAAGAAATCCATGAAAAACATGACAAAGAAAAATATGGTCCATTGTCCTTCACCACTTCCGCATATCCACAAGTAAAACATAAATAAATAAACCATTACCTCATGGCAAAAATAAAAATGAAATCCACTGAACATCCAACTATGTACAGGTAATGTCCACCAGGGTCCATGATCCCCCAAAAAAATGAACAATCCAGGAACAAGGTTAATCAAAAATCCAACTATTTACAAAAAGTGGAGTAATGTCCAATAACTCCAAAATAAATAAACAAAAAAGGAAACTTATACCTAAAGAACTATTCACAACGGTGGCGGGCTAGTCCTACGGCTCACTTCTGTTGTTAACGTCTCTGGCCGGGGCATCATCAAACTCCATGTTGATGTCCCGGAGGCGGGCCTGGGCTCTGTCCTCGAGGCCTCGTAGGGACGTTGCCATGGTCTCCACCAACTCCCTGCGAGTTTCCTCAAGGAACGCTGCCCGCCTCAATGCCCGGCGCATGGAGTTCTCCGCCCTGACCATCGTGAGCTGTGCCCTCTCCGCCCGCTGCCGCTCTGCATCTATATGCTGGCTCAAGCTCTGCCACACGGAAGACACACTCAGACCCCGGTCCTCCTGCCCGTCGGCCGATACCTTCCCCCAGGATGTTGTTGGCCCCGAGTGCTGATGCCTCCCACATTGAGGCTGTTGCTGCACCAATGCCATCTGCCTCTGCCACCACTATGGCCTCCGGGACGATGGAATCCCCTGGTGCCGCCGTGCTCGGGCCCTGCGCGGAGGTGCCTGCACATCCTCCATTGGCACGGGGCCAGTTGTTGGGGTGACCACCTCTGCTGGTCCTCTGACTCCCGACTGTGGCAGGGATGTGCTCTCCACCACCCTGGCCACGGTGGATGGGGCAGGTCCACAGGGTCCCCAGGTGACACATGGGCGGGAAGATGACATTGAGAACGACTGGCATATGGTGCGCAGATGAGGAGGGCGGTCACACGGGCGCCCAGCACACAGAGGAACCCTGTGCCAACGACCTGTCCTAGCAAGTCAACGCGGACACAGGTGTTCGAAATGATGTGCGTTGTCCTGCCTGGAACAACACACATCATCCTGAATCACCCGTGTGCGCAATGCGACACCGACTAGGACAGGCTCAACCCTGTCATGGATTGCCACGTCCGCAGGTAGAGGAAGGTCAGTTGACATAGACACATCACCTACCAGCGAACAGGCCTGGACAGAGGTATCCCTGCTGGTGCAGGATGATGCAGTCACAGGATGAGGGACGGGATTACACACAGGCACCTCCACGGCGACCTGTGCTGCCTCCTGCCCCAGACTCTCTGCCGTCTTCCGTAGTATGCCCCTGTGGGTGCTCACCTGCCCCATCTTCTGTCGAGGAGTCCACATCCAACCTTGGCCTCTTGAACCTCCCCTCAGCAGCTGCGGCCATGGAAGCAGCACCAGTCCCCTCCCGGAAGATATTATTACCTGGGAGGGGGCAGGGTCTTGCGTCTCCAGCTGGCGGTGGCATCCCTGCTGCTGGGCTCCACAGTGCCGTCTCCGCCCTCTTCATCAGTCGATGCTGCAGACAGGGAGAGACAGAACACAGGCATCAGGACACCGTACAATGGTCTGCTAGACACATAACTATTGCACATGAGTGGCAGTGTCAAACATCACAGACGGCATCACACTCCCCATCACTCAGGTCAATTGAACCCACAACCATGCACAAACAAGCAGGGAACGTGCAACAGGTATCTGCATCCATTCACATGGAACTGCATGAACATTCTAAGGGTGGCATGACGTCACAAGCATCATGGAGCATGCCATTCACATGCACAAACGCCACCAGACAGACATGCACCTGACCCTTCCTCCTGTCACAGTGCAATCATCATCAACTATGTCACATCTGCCAATCGGGTACCTAGATGTCCGTGTCACATGCATTCATGGCGTCTCACAGTCACACACATATCATACAGACACACATGTACACCATGCACATACATGAAGGGGGGATTAGCA
Organism: Ambystoma mexicanum; assembly: GCF_040938575.1. NCBI lineage: Eukaryota > Metazoa > Chordata > Amphibia > Caudata > Ambystomatidae > Ambystoma > Ambystoma mexicanum. Next base: position 1,298,994,121 of record NC_090928.1, read on the forward strand.
GCCATGTGTCACACCCCATGGCTGAGTACATACAAAGGCATGCAAAAATGTGTGCATCTTCACATGTAGTTGTACATCATGCATCGGAACACATACACTATTGATTTGCAGCACACAAGACTGGACTACCATGCAGCACGGTCATGTCCCTGCACATACACATCCATACATGGGCCATGTCAGATATAGGTCCAAGCTGCACACTCCTGCCACACTTCAACATGCACTGGGCCTCATTACGACCCTGGCGCTAAGGGGTCTGCGCCAGCGTTAGCTGCGCGGACCCCTTACCGCCAACTACGAGTTCCTGGAGCGCCATGGTCATTTTTCCGCCCGCTTTTTGCGGGCGGAAAAATCCATGGCGCTCTGGGACCTTGGTGTTAATTACGCCACCGTATTTTACGGTGGCGTAATTAACTCCTTCCCCACTCCCATTGAGCCCTATGGGGCCGAAATGGGAATGGGGAAGGGTAAATGGGTCAATGGGGACTTACCGCCCCGCCGACCTCGGAATGGGGCGGTAAGTCCGCCATCCGCCATGGCGTAAAGGGACTTTGCGCCATGGCCGGAAAGTCCGTCGCTGGCGGAAAAAATCCGCCAGGGTCGTAATGAGGGCCACTGTGTCGATTGAAAACGAATGGACACTTACTGCTCGACTCCAGATGGGTCTGTCTCTCGAGGACCTGGAGGTGAAGCGCTGGGCAAAAGCACTCCAGGACCCTCATCTGGTCGGTGGTTAGCAGGACCCAGCGCCCCACTGCATCCGCTGCGTCCAAGAGGCTCCAGGCCTTCTTGAGGGTCCTGGACTTGAAATGCTCCCAGCGCTTCTGGACGTGGTTGAAGTCGCGAGGTGCCACCCCCTCCGCGTTGATGGCACCCACGATGTCCAACCAGATCCTCTCCCGTCCATCCTTGTCGGCGCGTGCTCATCCGAAGAGGGCATCATAATGCCCCAAGACTTGATCCACCAGGATGTCAACGTCTTTTGCAGTGAAGCTGGCAGCCCTCTGCCTCGCTGCCGGGGGGTTGCCACTGGTCCAAGATGGAGTTTGGCCCGACATGGCAACCCCTGAAGCAGGTGTGGGTGGGCAACTGGGTCCTGGGGCTGGGCTGTGGAGTGATGGAACACCAGTCGGGAGTCTCCTGTTCCAGCAGGGGTGGTCACAGCAACTGGACCCCTGATAATGGCTTATGTGCAGGCACCAAAGAGCAGGGCACGTTGGCAGCAGGCAGGCAGGCAGCAGCAGATGACTCGTAGAAGGCTCCCTGGGGCTCTGGGGGGCAGGTAAATGGCCTACTGGTCAGGAGCATGGTCTTCCGTGTGTTGTCACATGGCCTGCTCGATGCAGTGATTCAGCACGTGGAAAAAAAGCATGCAAGCGTGTAATTTGGGGAAAGGCCCTTAGCGTGGAAGCGCGTAAGTGACGGGACGCGCACAGGCGTTTCCCTCGGCACATGTTAAAGATGAGCGCGGGCCAGCAGTTTGCTGTATGTGCTTTTCGTGGAGACCGATGTGTGTGTTTACTCCTCTTGTGCTTTCACACACGATTACTTCACAGCGGATAGAGTTCATACTTCTTCTTTTGGCGAGGGTTTTGCCTACGCGCACAAGCATTTGTGTTTTTCTTTTCCACACAAGGCAGACGGTGAGTTGCGCATGCTATTTTTCCCACTGTGGTTCCCCCTGTGCATCGCATACCCATTTTTGAGTTCATAGTAGCCTGTGTGTTCTACGCATACGAGTTTTTTGTGTCCCTGTGTGACACAGTGTACTGCTGGAAGTTTATTTCACGCACGTGGGCTACCGGGGGTTGTGTGCATGTTCATGATAATTTTTTGGGGTGCCTGAGCGTTGTGTGACCCGTCATTTATCACCAGGGATCACAGACAGCCTTGCAGAAGCACAGGGTAGCGTCTAACATAACGTACCCTGCCCCCTTCACCCCGATTGCCCATGACAATTGTTGAGTGCAGCTCCCATTGGCAATATACCATCTGTGCCATGGTTGGGAGGCCACCAAAGGTAACAGGCTGAAAAGGTGGGCGTCCTCCCAGTGTTGTGCATGGTCGGAGACGTGGCCAAGGTGACCTTGGGGTACAGGGAGTCCAGGGTGGCCATGGTGGCTGCAGAGGGGGAAGACGCAGGGGTGCACCAATGGGGCAAAGCGATTGCTGCTCAGGCAGAGGCACACAGGGAGGCATTGAGGGAAGAACACCAATCAGTCAGATCTACTCTGGGTGTGCTCATGATGACCCAGAAGAGGCGGTCAGAAGAGAGAATAAAGCAGCTTGAAAACACCATCTCGGCTGAACTCGTGCAAGCCGGGAGGTGCTCCTTATGTCATGTGAGGCCATGCAGACAGAACTCTGTCATACACGTGAGACCTTGCAGGAGGAAGCACGTGTATCTCGTGATGTGATGCATGCAGACCTATGTGCCATAGCCATGCAGGACCGGGCTTACCAGATGCGCAGGCTTGCTGTGGATAGGCGTGGTCAGGCAACTGTGCCACGTCCACCTTCTGATTTACATACACAGGGTGACGATGATGACAAATTATCTCTCACACAGGTCGGGCCGTGCAGGCATTGAGCCCATGGAGGAATTTTTTTTTTAATCTCAACATCAACACATGTGGGTGTTCAGGTGCACCCTGTACCTCCCCCCTCCTGGGTGTGGGTATTTTATTATTTTTATTTTTTATTTTAGTTTGAACTATTTACAAACTGCCATTTTTATTTTTATTTTCTATTATTGTTTGTCTATTGTGCATTCATGTGACAGTGTGGTGCTTTGTGACATTTGAAAGCATCCACTGTGTGTTCCAGCTGGGCCCATACAGGCTTGTCTCGTGTATGTGTTTGTTTCTTGGGGTCCGGACACATATGCCACTCCTGCTTCCCCTTACTATGAGCTCGCAAGGATGGCTCGGTGTGACAGCATCTTACACAGGGACATTGGGCTTCCGTCATATCTGTGGCCAGTCTGCAGTCCTACTTGTGTATACCCTCCTAGTGGGGATTCCGGATGGTTTGTCCAATGCATGTGTGCACTTCATTTTGGTATTTTGTTGACTGTGCATTTCATCATGTTGCTTGTGATGTTTTTTATGACTTGCCTGTCTATGTTGTGGATGAACATCCTGCTGTAGGTGGTGCCGTGCACCATTTGGCTGTGCACCACACACTGATGATGGGAGGGGTCCGTGTGGTGACAATGTCACATTGGGACACTTGGGCTACAGTGATTGGTCACTGTCTGACATTGTCGATGTGGGGTACTCTGTACATGATGTGTTCTGCTGGTCAATGAATGATCCTGGGTTGGGTTTGCTTTTGAGGTGTCAGGGGATTGCTGTGGTTTAACACACTAGTGGGTCCACAAGGGCAATGTTCACATGTGCTGTGTACAGACCACTGAGGCTCACTTCATTTCACATGCATGTATTCAGTGCATGTCCCTACTGACACAGACATGTAGACAATGCACCCCCACACCAACAACGACAACAACATGCACACACGTGCACCTAGATTGCCTTCTAAGGCATGCTGTGCCCCTGCAGTACATGATCACTTTCAATTCCTTGATCGTGTACATGCATCACAGGGTACTTTTGGTTGATTGTACTTATTTTTGATGATGCTCATGGGGTTTCACCAACGCAAAGCACACTCACTGTGATGTCTGGTTAGCGGTGTGTTGCAGCACACAGTGTTTCTGTTGGCAAATTTGTATTGCCCGATGTGCATGGCAACAGGCATTTTGACTTTTGTTGCTTGTACCGCTGGTGGCATGCATTTGTGCCACACATTTTATGAGTGGGAGGTTTTGGTCAGTCATTTCATCAGATTCCATGTCAGGTGTAATTGTCTCGTGCCTGTTCACATTTCTCACGTGGCACTTCATGACGATTGTGTCATGTGGTGTGCATTTGGTTTGCTGTTTTGCCATTGCATGCCATGGTGTGGCGGACGGGGGTCATGGGTGTTGGGAAGGTTTAGGTGACATACCAGTATTTTCATGCCCTGTTTTGCAGGGTGGTGGTGGGATATGCACCTTGCATGTGTTTATTTTGGTCACACGGGATTGGTAATGTTTAGGTAGCTAGGGATGCACACAATGTAGCACTTCCTTGGACACATTCTCAGGGTGGTAAGGTTGTGACAGTTGACTGTCCCTTTGTCATCATCAATTGTCACCTGGTATGTGCCAGGCCTGTGTGCACCCCACAGGGGTGGGAGTTTAGGTGAAGAATGTGGCCACAAGCTGGGTATGGGCTGCCTTGCCACATGCCCTTTCCCCTCACATGCACAGTGCCTGTGCGTGTAGTTGGGGATATGCGGCACCACCATGTCCACCGGTATGCCCCGCCGTGTTGCAACATTGTGCAGGACACATGCTGCCACAATGATCCTGCACACTACTGAGGGTGCATATAGTAGCTGCCCACCAGAGCGGTCAAAGGAGCGGAAGCGTGACTTGAGCACTCCGAATCTGCGCTCCACTATGGGCTGGTTGCTATATGGGCTGCATTGTATCTTACCTGGGGTGGTGTGGTGGGGTTCCGTATTGGCGTAATCATGTAGGTGCTCAGAGGGTAGGCACTGTCCCCTGCGGGGGTGATAATGGTTGTCATTAGTTGGCTTGGTGTATTTGTCTGTGTGTGACATGCATGCATGTGCACAGAAATTTGTACTCACCAATGAGCCATGTGTTGCCATGCTTCCCAGCTTCCAGGTCCCGGCTCAGGGTAGACATTGGCCTTCACTATAACTCTGGTGGTAGCCGTGCCCTTATTAAGGACACGGCTGCCGCCGGAGTTGTTTTTTTACCGGCACCCGCGAATGGGCAGTAACCGGGTGTGGCGGACCCGGTAATTGCCCATTCGCGGGTGCCATTATGGCCGGCCTCCCGATCCCCATTCTGCCCCATTGGGCACAATGGGGGTCGGGAGCATGGTTGCACCGGCATCGTTTATAACGGTGCTGGTGCAATCATGAATTCCGCTCGCGGGTGCCGGTATGCACGCCTGGTCAGACCAGCCGTGCAGTCCGGCACCTGCGAGCAGAACTCATAGTGTGGTGGAGAGGTAACAACGGCGCCGGTAGCACTACCGGCGCTGTTGTTGCCTTTCCGCCACACTTATAATGAGGCCCATTCTGTATATGAAACTGTCATGGGTGGACCCTGGATAGTTTGCATAGACAGAGGTGCTGGTTCCCTTGGCATCGCATACAACCTGCACATTGATGGAATGTCAGTGCTTGCGGTTGCAGTAGATGTTCTCAGTGGGTGCAATCCATGGCACCAAGCACTTTGTGGAAGTGTGCCACCCTGTAGAACTCCAGGACCACGGCCTGCCTTTCTGTGGGTGTTCTGGGCATGTATATGTGCCTGCGGACTGAGGGGCATGCAGTCATGATTGCCAACACCTGGTGTAGGCAGCGTGACTGCGTGGGCTGTGAGACGCCCCGGACTATGGCAGTTGTCAGCTGAAATGACCCAGTGGCCAAAGAATGCAGGACATTGAGCAACTTTTCCAAGGGGCTCAGTGCTTGGGAGCACAAGGTGGGTGATACAAGGTCATCCTCCCACTCAGTGACCAGGTCTAGGATGATATGAGGTGGAAACCTATACCCGTCATAGACCTGGTCATCAGGCATCCCAAAAAGGCTGGTTCTGGGCAAACAAAATGCAGGGCCTGGCTATTCTCCTCCTCCTGCGGTGTCCCACGATCACTGCTGCGAGAAATTAGACATTCATCGTAGCTGTATATGCTTGTTTGTTGTTTGCGGGTACTTTTATACTGCGCGGGGGCGCTTCACCTGCTTTCATGTGGCGGACGTATTTACGCGTGTCTTTTGGCGTGCACAGGTTTTCCCTATTTGATATCATGAACACGTGTTGTTCACGGGTGTGTGGGCGTTGCGTGTATTTCCCAGGGGTGCTTCCCCCGTTACGCCCATATTTTCACGTGTTGTTCCCCATTCCGTGTGTTCCGCCCCCTTTTTAGGTGTGTGTGCTAGAAGTTGTGCGCTTTCGCTGTGCGTGTCGCGCACAGCGTTTGGAAAGTCGCAGTGACGTGTAAGGTTAGCGAGGATTCGGCAAAGCTCCCGGGAAAGCTACTTGCAGAGCCTTCCATGAATCGCTTGCGCGCGGATCGCACATGTGGGCTGGCTTTTTCACGCTTGCGCCACCCATTTCAGCGCACAATCATTAGAAGAATTATCCTAAAAATATTACAACACCACTTTTAGAGGATGAATGAGAAATAGGAAAGTGTTATCAGGAATGGCCCGGGGAGGGAGCATTTCAAAAAGATATAATCAACAGTAGGTATTCATACTTGTTAGCAACATATAAAGGTGCAAAGTTTAAAAAGAGGCAGTTTATTTTAGGTCTTGGGAAGCTTTACGGAGAAACGAAGGGAGAGAAAATGAAGGAAGAAGGAAAGGAGGAGAAGGGCAATGATCCACCCCCTCCTTACAGATTATATCCTTTAGTAAAGCCGGCAACAGGATATATAAATCCTTGCCAGGCATCTCCATGGAGAAGACAAATAAAAATAAGACAGGACAAGAAGCTCATTCAAGAGACAAACAAGAGAAAGGGAGTAAAAAGTATTTAGCAGATATTAAGCAAACAACAGCAACTGGACATGATGTTTAGAGACGCAGAAAAAGTAATGGAGAGGGAAATAGAGAAGAAAGGAAAGGGACAAGGAAAAGGGGAAGATCACAAGGGATGTACAGCGGGACGCATACAATTTAAAATTGATAGTTCGGGACAGGACATGAAAGAGGATGAGCCAGACACAACAGAAGGTGACAGTACTGCATAAGATTGGGAGGACAGTAGTGGCAATGACAGTAAGGATGGTGAATTCGACCCTTGCGATTTGACTCGTGTGGACAAAGGAAAAGAAGCAGAAGACGAAAAAAGAGAAAAACAGACATGGAACTGGGGAAATAGGCCCCAAAGTAGAAAAGCAAGAATGGCAGTAGCAAGAAGACCACGACGGTGGGTTATACACGGAGCATGAACACAGTTGCCCCTTCTACAGAAGGCAAAAGGGGAAGTACAGTATGTACCCAGGCAAACAATGGATAGGGACAATTTGATTTACAGTTTACCTTCACTAATGCAGGGGACAGAAAGTGGATATATGTATTAGAAAAGGAAACGGCAGAGATCCCACTGGCTATAGGGGACATTAAGAGTTTATTGGCAGTTCTTGTAGGGGAGCAAAGTGATACAATTTGGCAGCAAGCAGGGTATGCAGGAGTAAAACTGAGCACTAACATACATGATTGAGCACCTTTTAACAAATAGCGAGCACGCGTGTGGAAGGCTCTGAGAGAACTGTATCCAGACACATCAGACATGGGATCAATATTAGCACGTAAAATGAAGGCAGATGAGGACCCTGCAGAATACATACGATCAATACAGGAGATATGGTCACAAGAGAATTAACTATCATAGGACGATAAAATACCGTTATTCTATCACATTCCAGTGAGAGGACTCCCCACAGATGTGCAGGCTTCTCTAGAAAATATTGTTGGGATAGAAGCTTTCAGCCTTTTCATGGCCTGAAATACAAGCAACTATTTACATTATTATAAAAGAAAACAGAAGAAAGAGAAGGAACCATTAGACAATGCGGCAAAGGAAGAAAATTAATCAGTACAAAAAGCATTGAAGGGGCAGTGCTCACAGTGCCAGTCAGTGTTCTACCCACCCAACAGGGGGGATTCCAGTGGCTACAGTAGTGCAGCAAGGGGGATACGCACAGGTACCATATAACCCACAATGGGGAGTACAACAGATACAACAGCCCAGATTTATAAATGCACAGCAGCCTGGGTTTGTGCAAACAGGGGGAGTGAATACATACATGGGACAATATTGGGTCCAACTTGGGTCCTTCCTCTCTGCTATCTTTTTCTCTACCTGTGGAGTCGGTGTCCCCCAGGGGTCTAACCTCTCTCCCTGGCTGTTCAACCAATGCCTGGCACTCCTTGCCACCTGCATCGCCGCTCTCTGCCACAACTTCCAGTGCTATGCGCATGACACTCAGCTCATTTCAGGCTACCCTCGGCCTCCTCCTCTCCTTCCCTCATCTCTGTCTGTCTGCTATCCAGGACTGGTGTGCCGCCAATGACCTCTGCCTTAATTCCAGTAAGACTGAGATTCTCCTCATCAGCACGCCCACTCCCTCCTTTCCTGTAACCCTCTGGCCGGCCTCTCTTGGCCCTCTTCCTGCTCCCACCTGCAAGGCTAAAAACCTCAGGGTCATCTTTGACTCCACACTCTCTTTCTCTCCCCACATCTCTAATGTCTCTAAGAAGTCACACTACCAGCTGCACCTCCTCAGAGGTAGTCTTCCTTCTCTCCTTCCCCCAGAAGCTCACTGTCTCCAGAGCTCTGGTTCTCTCTAGGCTGGACTATTGCAACAGCCTCTTTCTAAATCTGCCTGCTTCTACACTCCGCCCTCTGCAACTCATCCAGAAAAGGACTGCAAGACTTGTCCTTGGCCTCAAGCCCATGGATCTTATCTCTCCAGGACTGAAATCTCTGCACTGGCTCCCAGTGTCTGTGAGGATTAAGTTCAAAACACTCTGCATCGTCCACAAGGCCTTCGGGGGCCTGGGGCCTCAATACCTTCAACTCTCTCTTCCTAAATATCTTCCTTCTCAAGCTCTTCGCTCATCCGCCTCCAATTCCCTCAGGGTCAGTCGCTTTTCCAAGCAATGAGTTTGTGGTAGATCTCTCTCTTCGGCTGGGGCCTCCCTCTGGAACAGTCTCCCTGCCTCCCTGAAACTTGAGGAGAACCACCTTTGGTTCCGGGAGCACCTTAAAACCTCCTTCTTTGCTTCTGCTTTCTCTCCCCCTCTCCCCTACTGAATTCCTGGCTGATACTGAGACTGCACTGGTTACCTGGCCACCCTTCTGATCTCGGGCCCAAGCCCTGCCAGTTGCACGCCTGCACTGCCTCCCTGGTAAGCCCTGCACCTGGGGACTGTTGCCTGTATCCCTACAGTCCCCTTACCAGAACCTACGCCTGCACTCACCCTGCACTTGCCACCTGCTGGCCAATTCTTTTATTTATCTTGTTTATTTATTATCCCATGTACTGCAATTCCCCTCCCTCTTCATCCCCGCACTTTTCCTTTTTCCCCTTTCCCTTGCACTTGCGCAATCTGGATGACACCTGGCCTAGTAGGATCGTTGTCTGTCTCCCCTTGTTCCTCCCCTCCCTGCCTCGTCGCGCCTTGAAACACTTGTGTATGGGCACGTTATAAATGCCATATCATATCATATCATATCATTCAACTGGAAGAGGATACTATCCAAGGGGCAGGGGATTTGGATACACGGGAATGGGGCCTCAATTCGGAGGACAGTGTTTTGTCTGTGCAAAATTGTGGCCACTATGCCCGAACATGCCCACTCATTCAGCAACCAGTACAGCAAGGAGGAGGGCAGCCACAGCAGCAATACACACAGACTTACACACAACCTCAACAGGCACAAACAACACAGCAGCAACAGATGCAAACTCAGCCAACACAGACAGAGGTCACACTAACCCAGGCAGAGGGGCAAGCTCAAGGGGGAGTGGTAGCTTGGTCACAGGAAACAGTGAGTGTCCCGAGGCACCAGTACAGACACACACAAAAGAAAAAGGTGACAATATTGGGACAGAATGAAGGGCCTCATTTTGCAGTGGTAGGTGGAAATTCATTCACATCACCTGTCAACACATTTTCACAAAAGGGGTTCCAGCAGGAAGTATGAGTGTGTTCCATCCTAGCAGTAAAGGAAGACCCCAAACAAGAGCCCGGGGCAGCAGTTCAGACAGGGAGGAGGGATGTTTCCTTTCTAAAAGATTCTGGAGCAACCCAATCCTGTATAAAAGAAGGGGGATTCCCACTATCCAACAAGAAATTGGACATGCAAGGCTTCTCAGGGACCATCCAAGCGGTTCCTCTAACAAAAGATTTAGCACTGACAATAGGGACGCAACATATTGTAGCGCCATTATTGTATTCAAAAGATTCACCTATCAATATATTAGGAAGAGACCTGCTAAGTAAATTGAATGCCACAATTTCATTTTCTGAGAAAGGGATGGTCTGAACCACACCTGGAATATATCCAGCTAAGGTGGTAGTACTGATACACGCGTACTATGCACACAGTACATTGAGAGGGGTACCTGCACACACAGAGGTATTTATGTATGGGCTCCAAGTGCTGCTAGGATGAGTCCCAGGAATACAGGGAAAAGTTTTCTGACTATCAAATGAGTTCATATTCAGACCGCAGTATTCCTCAACAGCCACACCAGATACACACACAAAAAGCTATACATTGAGGAAGTAGTGGTGAGAAAACATATGATTATACTGACTGCAACAGACGACGATGACATGGAATGGTGAAAAATACTTTGTATGGCTCCGATGCTAACGCTGACAGGGATAACAGACAAGGGGCCTCATTACGACCCTGGCACTCCCGTAATGAAGGGTGCCGGTACGGGACCGGCACCGTTCATTACGGAATGCCCTATTACGAGGTCCCCTTGAGGGACCCGCTCAGAACGTCTGGTCAGACCAGACGTCCTTAGCAGGCCCCGCAAGGGGACCACAGAGCTAATAACGGGCCCATTATTAACGGCCCTTTATTAGCTCCCTCCCCATTACCATTGAGCCCTATGGGGGCTCAATGGGAATGGGGATGAGTTTTTTCAATGAGGAATTACCGGGTCCTCCAAGCCCAGCCATGCCCTTATTACTCGTAATGAGGCCCAAGGAGTTGTTTGCTACAAAAGATAAAGAGGAAGGGGGGATAGGTTTTCAATTGAACATACCACATCCAGTGGAGATAAAGGAAAGGGCAGTACCCCAGATGACACAAATGGTAAAAAAAAAGAGACAAAATAATTATTATTCTTTATTTGTATACGATTCTTAAAGAATCCTTAACTTAAAGAAAGGAGCACTGCTGCCATGAGTGAAGCAATACCCCCTCTCATGTGAAGCAGATTAGGGCATATATGAGACATTGCACGCTTTTCTGCACTAAGTTATCATACAGGAGTCCACATTCCCATGCAACACAGCCATATACCCAATAAAAAAATCAAAAGGTGGGGTGTAGCGTTTCATAAAGGATCTCTGCCCTATTAAGCATGATTATGTCATTGAAGCAGAATTTGTGCTAGTTCCAAATCCACCAACAATTTTCTGCAGCATTCCAGCAGAAGCACGCTACTTCACAGTAGCGGATCTTAAGAATGCTTTCTTCTCCATTGCCCCACATCCAGACTCCAGATACCTCACTGTGTTCACGTATCGCAGGACGGGATTTGAACACACGAGAATGCCTCAGGGGTACTGCTAGGGGCCCAGCATATTTAACAGAGTAATACAATGGATTTAAGCAATGTACAAGTAGCAAGTACAGTGATACAATATGTTGATGTTGATGACTTTTTGGTGTGTAGCACAACAGAAGAAGAGTGTAGGAAGGATTCCGTGACATTAATAATGTTGTTAGCTGACAACGGGTACAAAATGGACAAAGAAAAACTGCAGTATTGTCAGGCTATCTCAGCAGATGGGAGGAAAATAACACCAGAAAGAGTTGAAGCAATACACAAAAACTCCAACCGAAGACAGTGAAAGAAATGCAACAATTCCTGGGTTTATGTAACTACTGTAGAACATGGGTTTTTGATTTTGTCACATACACTAGGCCACTCCTCCAGGCACTCAAGGAAGCTTAGAAAAGCAAGAATACTATAAAATGGACAAGCTCAAGAATGAGCTGGCACATGCACCAGTGTTAGTGACACCAAATTACAAAGAGAAGTTTCATTTGTTTTCTCACTCAGGCCCCAATTCTCATCAAGGTGCTAAGTACCGAAAAGGACGTAAAAGGGTTAACAACCTTTTCGGTACTTAAGACCTATTCTGAAGGTGGCACATTCTTTCGAAGTCGGAAGGAATGCGCCACTTTCGGAATACATGTGGCGGTTGCTAGGATGGGTTGGAAACCAACGTAGCAACAGCCACATTTGTAAACTGGCTTTATGGAAGCCTATTCTTGTGGCACTCCTCTAGTTTAATATGTGCGCTAAACTGGTGCACATATTCGGTACCCTTTTGGTGCCGTTAAACTGGAGGAGTGCCACAAGAAGCCTTGTTTGGTGTAAATGGAAGTGTCCATATACACCTGTGTTGTATATGGACACTTTCATGTACACCAAAGCAAGCAGCTTCAAAGTTGCTGCAACGTTGAAGCTGCTTGCTTTGGTGTACATGAAAGTGTTCATATAAAACATACGGGTGTATATGAACACTTTCATTTACACCAAAGCGAGCAGCTTCAACGTTGCAGGATGCACCGTTGAAGCTTCTCGCTTTAAATGAAAGTGTTAATATACACCGCACGGGTGTATAGGAACACTTTTATTTAAACCAATGCGAGCAGCATCAACGTTACATTCTGCAACGTTGAAGCTGCTCGCTTTAAATGTAAATGTTCATATACACCACACAGGTGTATATGAACACTTTCCTATACACCAAAATAAGCAGCTTCAACATCCTGCAATGTTGAAGCTGATCACTTTGGTGTATCGGCAGCATTTTCGTTAAATAACGATTCCCTCGTTATTTAACGGAAATGCTGCCGAGATTCTGCAATCCGCCTGTTTCCATTAGAAACAGGCAGATTACCACGAAAGCACTGTTGTGCTTTGCAAAGATGCCCAGGTCCACATGAGAATAGCAGTGGTGCCTTGGCGTCAAGAAATGGCGTAGTGAGTTGTGCTATTTATCCCGCTCACTGCGCCAAGATGAAAATTGGGCCCCAAGACGGTAAAGTAATGAAAGCCGTACTGACAAAAAAGAAGGGACAAGCACAAACCACTAGCATATTACAGTGGGCCATTGGATTCATTAATGCAAGGACACTTTTCGCAGTTGAAAAAGCATCAACAATAGTAATGCGATGCCCAGTAATTTTGTATGTGGAACATGCATTATTTGCAGTATTGTACGTTGACAACTCAGAGAGCATCAGGGTATGAAATTATACTGACAAATCCTGCAATAGAAATCGTCAGATGCAGGACAGATAACCCAGCAGAATTAATGTCAGAACCAATAGAAGAAGGAGATTATACACATGATTGTTTGGCATGCAAGGATTTTATATTTCAGGGTAAAGAAAAAGCAGACAGAGCAGCAAAAGAAGCAGGATATTTGTCAGAAGGATCACATGTGCTATTCTTTCACAAAAAGGAATAAATACCACTTATAGCATTGATGAAAATAACCAAAGAACAAACTGTACTGCCAGAGGGCTTTAATGCAACACCGATAGTGCAGATAATAGAATTACGAGGAGAAGCACCAGATGGGGAAAAGGTGCTTTGGAAGAAAAAGGGGTGCTCTCTGTTTCCAACAGATCTGATTTGGCAGCAAGACAGCGCCAGCAAGGTGGTAATGCCAGAAAGGTTGTTAAATGTGGCCTTGCAACAACTTCACTACCCTGCCCACCATTCGTAAAAGCATGTGGCTGCAGGGATAAGTGAGGATTGGTTTGTGCCAAATCTATCTGAATATGTGCCTGAATTTGTGAATAATTGTCTGATATGTCAAAAATTCTCACGTAGTCACACTTTAAAAGTGGTGCAAGGAAGTTTGCTGCGACCTGAAGAGCCCTTCTGGCACTTGCAAATAGGCTATGTCAATATGCAAGACAGATGTACCCCCTATAGGTAAATGCTTACTGTTGTATGTCCGTTTTCACGTTAGCTTGAGGCTGGTTCCGCTGCCCGCAATGACGCTCGTATAGCAGCTAAATTTTTAATGAGGGAAGTGTTTCCAAAATGGGGGATCCCAGATGAAATTCACACAGATAATGGTCAACACTTTGCCAATGACTTGATTGGGGAAATAACTGCCCTTCTGGGAATAAGATGCACTTTATGTACAATAAACCACCCACAGGCCAATGGTGTGGGTGAGAGAATTAATGGTTTACTAAACGAGCTTCTGGCTAAGTTAACATCAATGCTTGGCAAGTCTTGGCTGTGCTGTTTGCCTCTTGCCCTTTTTGCTTTGTGCAATTCGCTTGGAGGAGATCATCATCTCACTCCACATGAAATTGTTACTGGTCGGAGAAGGCATGTGCCTATCTCTCTGGCACATAGGATTTCTGATGCTAATTCTTCTTCTAACATTCTGGGGAGAAGTTCCACATGTACCTTACAGAACTTATACAATTACTTGCATATATATCCCAATGGACAAACCCAAGGGTACGAACTGAGCAAGCAGGTGAACAGGCAGGGGATTTCCCACAAGCAGCACTTCTCCATCTGGGAGATTGAAGTTTGATAAAGAACCACAACCGAAAGTGGAAGGAGGAGCGTTTCACTGGACCTCACACAGTGACATACACAACACCAACTGCAGTAAAGGTTGTTGGATGCTGGAGATGAGTCCACATCAATGACGTGCGCAAGGACAAGAGTACCAACTCCCCCAGAGAAGAGGGGCAGAGCAAAATGTGGTGGGGAGTATATATGAGTTCTCATTGACTTTTTTCTCCGTAATGTTTTATAGAAGACCAACAAGGCAGGAAGGAGAATGTGTTTTATCAGGACAATGCCTTCATAAAAAGACAACAAAATATTTATATTTTATGGACTGTTATAATATTAATATATTATAGTATACGGCTAATATAGTTATTAAGCATTTTGTTTAAAGAAAAAAGTAATATCTTCTAAATAATAATGTGAAAAGAAACAAAAGAAAAGTTTTAAATGAAGAGAAATTCCATCATAAAACTGAAAAAGGGCAGGAGATAACATAGGGGAATGTCCGGTATGATGAAATGTTACGTCTGGGAAGAGAAAAAATGGCACATGCCATTTCACTTTGAAATCTGGCAACCTGTATCCAGGCCCGTGTGCTTTTAGAGCCTGGTCTATCCGCTGTGACTGCACTATCTATTTGTGCATTTTATTGTTCTTTCTGCACCCGAAGCAACATCGGGAACACGAGGCTTGCCTTTAAGATGGCCGCCGTGTAAATGCGTCCTGGTTGCCAAGCAACCTCACAGAGCTGCTGCTACTCCGTGATTGGAGTTCCCTACTTACTTCTTCCGGTGCCCATCGCCGGATAGGCGTCAGCCGGACCGCCCACCTAAGGACCAACACTAAGGATCATCTCCTGTCTTGGCCTGTCGTGGCCGTACGGGGCCGCAGGGCGGTCCACGCTGCCCTAACGGTATGGCTCCCGTCAGAGGTAAGATCCCGCACACTGTGCTGCGCCCAGACCCTCAGCGCCATTACTTTACTCCCATTGTCACATTTTACCGCTTATTGTCACTGCACCTTGCCTCAGGCGTGACAGACACGGGCACCCTCCTCACCTTTGGCTCTCAAATATCGATGTCCTAGAGATCTGCTACACTACAACATCTCAGGACTCACTATCATCCTCACTTGACTTTATTGATGCTACCCATACTGTGTGCCTCTGCCTGTGTCTTTGAAACTAGGGGTCCCTTGGCATACATTTCTCTGTGTCACTAGTGTAATCTGCTTCACCTATTAATTCTTATATCTAGGGGTCCTATTGTAGCAGAACAAATGTGTATTCGTTGTGTGAAAACAGTGCATTCAGGCCTCTGGCGGCGATTCGAATCTAGGGGTCCCACGGTATGACCTCAGTGCATTCCGACCTCAACTAATGTTCCAATTCTAGGTGTCCATTGTATCACCGTACATGCATCCTACTCAATGTGTGGCACTAGTGCATTTCTGCATCTATGACCTAGAACCTATGTGCCATATTGCATCTCGTCAATGTGTGACTTCTGCGCAGGGCTGCCTACACTGTGACTCTTAATTAGGTGCCCACCCTGTTCATCACCTTTAGCTACTTATTTGTGCTACCACACTGTTAATTTATCCTCCTGATTAAGACCTTTACCTTACGTAGAGTCTATCACCTCACTGTACGTACTGCCTAAACTGCATAACCCAACCTCTGCCTGGTGCGCTCTTCATTGTTCTAACTGATGTGCTTGATATCTGAATCTAGCTATGCTGTATCTTGCACTGTATTCCCTGATGTGTTTGATATTTGAATTTAGCTTAACTGATGTGTTTGATATCTGAATTTAGCTATGCTGTATCGTGCACTGTATTCCCTGATGTGTTTGATATTTGAATTTAGCTTCACTGATGTGTTTGATATCTGAATTTAGCTATGCTGTATTTTGCACTGTGTTCCCTGATGTGTTCATATTTGAATTTAGCTACGCACTACCTTGCACTACATTCCCCTATGTGCTTGATATTTGAACTTAGTTACGCTGTATCTTGCACAGCATTCCCTGATGCGCCTGACATTTGAATCTAGCTGCACTCAGACTGCTGTAAACTGTGAAACGACACCTGGCCTATCTATATCCTCCTAAAAACCTTCAAAGCCTGCTAGTCACAGCTAGCCTGCCAGTACCTAGCCTTCTTAAAATATACTGAGATATCTTAAAACTGTACCTAGCCAGTCAGGCACATCTAGCCTGCCTACACTAAGCAACTTTAAGTACACCTGTTATCTAAACTGCACCTTGATTGTTAGTCGCATCCAACCTGCTTGTACTTAGGCAGTTAGCATGTACTCTCTAAATCTAGGCAAACAAACTATCGCTGCCCGCTTTAGGATAGCTAAATTACCTCTCTACATCGCCTCCTCCATCATATTAGTAGCACTATCACTCAGCCTAGCTACCAAAGCTAGCATATTGCTCCACGGCACCAGGTCCCACCCTACTCACCTCTATTACCTCACCATGCCTGTCCCACAACAAATCACAGGACCTATTGTGAACCTGTATCAAGAAGATACTATTATACAAAGGCCTTATAGTACCGCAGACAGAAACCTTAAACTTCGCGCATGCCTACCTAAACTGCACAAGCTACCAGCTAAGAAAATTGAACAACTTAATCTCCTAAAAAAAAACACCTACCGTCGAAGCCAACTGTAGAGTATACTAGGAAAGATTGCAATCCCAAAAGACTCACACAAAACTGTCCCAAACCTACCGCTATAGCAAGTCTCAGTACCACGCACCCCAACTCTGAAAGCCACAAATATCATCTCAAAGGTGCGCTCATAAACGCTAGGTCTCTAGTCGTACACGCAACAGAAATCTCAGATATCATTCTCGCAGACCACCTCGATTTCCTGGCTATCTCAGAATCTTGGCTTCATGATGCGGCAGGCCCTGCCCTATCATTAGCAGTTACTGACAATTATACCATCCTACGAGCAGATAGACACACCTCTCGAGGTGGGGGTCTAGCTATCATAGCCAAGATCAGTCTTGACTTGAGAATTACCACAACCCCTATCACGAAATCCTGTGAATGCCTCTGGGTCAAAATTGCCACCGCTAGCTCCCAAACACTAAACCTCATCCTTATCTAAAGACCTCCAGGTCCTATTGGAACCTTCGCTGAGGATCTCTCTACAACCCTGTCCAACAACTTAAAAAGCACCTCCCAAACAATAGTGCAAGGTGACTTCAACCTAGGCTACAATGACGTTAAGGATATCCAGTCTACAGCTACTGCTCTGATACTAAAAGAACTGGGTTTCTCCCAGAAAGTTAACCTTCCCACCCATAACATAGGCCGTATCCTTGACTGGATAGCGGAACATAACTATGTAGTAACCATCACTGATACTGTACCCCAGATCTGGACTGACCACCATCTACTGCTATTTACAGTAGCAACGAACTCGGCCACGGGCCAGTCATCACTTACCCCTCCTATGCCCACGAGGAACAAAAAATGTATGACAGCGGAAAAACTGTTGCCCATCATACTACCACAATTAAACTCGCTCCCAGACAACACGGATCCCAATGTGCTAGTTGAACAATTTAATGAAACTATTAATACAGCCCTAGACCACATAGCTACGGACCAGTAAACCGAAAAAACATCTCAACTCATGGTTCACTCCTCATCTAAAAAATCTCAGGTTAATTAAAAGAAAACTTGAAACCACTTGGAGACTCTCTCCCTCAGCCGAAAACAAACTTAACCTCGCCAAGGCATCTTCCCAATACAAGAAAGACATCCTACTAGCCAAACAGGAAACGTATAATACCAGAATATCTCAATCTAAATCTAGTGTCAGAGAATTGTTCAGCATCCTGAAAGAACTGGAAACACCTATTGCTCCCCAAGAAAACTGTACCAAGGATAAAAAATGGTGCTCCAGCATACAGTCTGCCCTAACCAACAAAGTAGCCAACCTACAAACCAAAATTGCCCTCAAAAAAGCATCTCTCTCACCTCATATCCCACAGACTATAGCACCATCACCAAAACCCAAACAAGGATCGCGTTTCTGCTTCTCCAAGGTATCGACCATTGAGGTAGAAAAAGTTATCCTGGGACTTAAACCGTCCAACTGTAAAGGCGATCAATGCCCTGCCCAACTAATTAAGGATACTGCGAGAGAATTATCGCCATTCATAACTAAACTCATCAAGTCATCCTTTACACAGGCACTGTACCAAATAACCCAAAAGAGTCCTGGGTACTGCCACTCCTAAAGAAGCAAACCCTTGACCCGGCCATTCCTACTAACTTCAGGCCCATCACGACCGTGCCCTTTCTTCTAAAAATTTTAGACAAAGTGGCATACATGCAAATACAAAACTTCCTTGAATCCAACCACCTACTCGGAACCCGCCAATCTGGATTCCGCCCTCAGCATGGGACTGAGACAGCCTTAATTGATCCCAAGGCCCAAATAGATCAATGCAGAGACAATGGCCAAGCAGCTCTACTCCTCCTGTTAGACCTCTCAGCGGCTTTTGATTTAGTCGACCATACAGTCTTATGTAGCCACCTAGACTCTGCCGCTCACTTCTCCAAAGAGGCCATAATTTGGATCAAGTCTTTCTTGAGTAACCGTACTATGAGAGTCTTCTCTCCATCAGCCTCAGCTGACCCGATCCCCATAACATGTGGTGTACCTCAGAGATCTTGTGTGTCACCTACCCTCTATAATGTATTCACAAAGCCGCTCTTTGACGAAATGAATCATCTGGGTATCGCCTACACCAATTACGCAGACGATACCCAGATCCTCCTTCTGCTTTCAGGAGACTACGTCAGGGATCTGGCATTAGTGAATAAAATCTACAGCATCGTTCAGGCATGGATGGCACTCACGGCTTATGCCTGAACGATGACAAAACTGAGCTCATTATCCTAGGCACCCCGACATACATAAACAAACTCAGCCCTGATTATGCCAATTTCATTATCGATGGGAATAACATAAAAGTAGCGAAGGAAGTTAAGACCCTAGGTTTTCACCTAGATGCCACTTTGAACTTTGCTAAACAAGTTAACTCCCTAGCCTCAGCTACTGCATACACATGCAAACTTATCAGAGCCAGAAAACAATTCCTCTCTACAGACAGTTGCATCACGCTTGCTAGAGCCCTCATACTATCCAAATTGGATTATTGCAATGGACTATACATTGGGGCTAACAAACAGACGATCCACAAAATCCAGGTCCTCCAGAATAATGCCTTGAGAGCAGCTCTCAAGATTAACAGAAAGGAGCACATATCCTTTGTAAGAAGAGAATATGAATGGCTATCCACTCATGATAAAATTCAACTCAAAATTGCCTCCCTTACCAACAAATGCCTCAGCAGCAAAGCACCACCCTACCTCAAGGATGGGTTACGTATAAGAACCTCGACCAGACCCACAAGAACAGCAAATGCTAATTGCCTACAAGTCCCGCGATTTAAACTCGCTACTATAGGAGGCCACAGCTTCCCTGTCAAGGCAACGCAGCTGTGGAACTCACTACCCCATGGCATTAGAGAACCCCAGCCCTTAGTGAAATTCAGGCAGAACTTGACCAATTGGTTGAGAGCAAATGACACATAACCAACCTGACCTGTTTGACCTGATTGTATCCACTGGCGAACTAACCTAAAGTGCTACCTGCACCCCTTCACCAGACTATTTGTATCAGCCTCTCTCTTTCTGCACTGGAATGTTCCTGGTACCTGTACATTATTACTGTATATATTATTGTATATTCCCTCAAGTATACCTACACCTGTAAAACCTTGTTTCTGGACCTAGATCCGGCCTTGTATATATCTGCCTACTGTATATTGTATTATGACCTTGTACTGTTCCTACTTAACATGTACCTGTAACTAAGTAGAGCATATTATTGTCCTGTGCACCCTGATGCCCCAGGGTATGGCGCGCTTTATAAATAATAATAAACTAAACTAAACTAAACTAATCCTACACGTAATAGGAGTACCCACGTTTTTCCTTCCTTAGGCTGTATTATACGAGGAAGCAGGGTCCCTAATGCACCTATCCCTCTTCAAAACTAGGGGTCTTTTTCAAGGAGCAATTGTTTTTCGGTCCAGTGGGTGGATGAAGGGGAGGAGGTTTACGTAGACAACTTGATCGCATGGGCAAAAAAAGAGAACCAAAAAAAATGATAGTGGAATATATAACAGATGGCTCTAAAAGGGTGGAACAAATGCTCAGTGAACACAAGTAAGTGCAGTGTGTAGATAAGGAGGGGCATAACATTCTCTGGTGTCACACAAGACCATTAATGAGAATAAAAGGAGCAGTATGGTATGGTGGCCAATGGGAGGGGGAAACATGCAATGTCATGCTGAAGGGCTGCAGAGATTTGAACAAAGTGTGGTGTCTAAGGTGAATAATAGCTGCAAGGCAGCTTGGGGAAAATATTCACATGCATGCACTTGGCAAAGTGAAACTCACCAACCCGTTTACATGAAGAGCTTTACACAATTGACTCTGTGTTTCAGATCCAGTGGTCAATTAATTTGGAAACTAACATTGGCTGCGCCAAGATGATGAGGAGTGCGGTGATGACGCAGGAGACAGCTGTCATCATGGACCTGTGGTGGGCATGTCATTTGAAGGCTTATGCTCAGCTACCTCCTAATTGGAGTGGGCTTTGTGCAATCGTTACACTGCACAGTCTTCCCTGGTGGTGACCCGAAGCAGCAACAACAATATGGGGCTTTTATTGAAAGAGGAGTCTGAATTGATGGAAAAGGTGGGGCAGCATGATAAGGAACACACAATGCAAGGACTGCGCTGCAGAAAAAGACAAGCTTATAATTACTGGTCCGAGAAGAGTGCAGAAAGCTTGTCAGCAATTCCAGCCAAATATAGGTTATTTTCAAAAGCCACCACTTTCTTTGTTTCCTTATTGCTATCAGGATTGCAAGCTGTGGCCAACGCCAAGTTGGTGCAGCTGACACAGTATGCTCAACAGCAAAAGGCCTAAATTCAGTAAAGGAAGAACTGAGGGGACTGCGTTTATTGGCACTCCAGAATAGGTATGTGTTGGACCTACTTACTGCCATGGAGGGAGGAGTTTGTGCTAAGATTGGAAGCAGTTGCTGCACAATAGTGCCACTGAAGACAGATCAGATGGAACTTTGCTAACAGCTATTAGTGAGATACAGACACTCCATGAAAGAATGACGAATTAAGCAAATGGAGTGCAATTGAACACCATGGTTGGACACCTTTTCTGCCTGAGTGCCTGCTTCAAAGTAACTGTCCCCACATTGGTCCTCATGCTCCTCACCTTCTGCATTGGCAAGAGTATTTTGAGACTTTATACTAACCAACGGAGAGAAAAATGTACGTTGCCCCTGAATGATGATAAAAGTTAAAGAAAAGTGTTCTACTAAACTAAACACGCGTAATGTAGTTGATGATCTTGATGAGTGAGTTACAACACAGCCCAGACATATAAGGAATTATGAGGAATATTGGAAATCATGTGACAAGGATAGACATGGGCGTATATTGATAGATGGATCATAGGCGGATTAGGAAGAAGATGGGTGTGACACAACTAGACTAATAAAGGTATGTAAAACAATAGTAGCAGAATGGGGATTGGAAGAGAGTTAGTTATAAAAGGGGGGAATAATGAGGTGGGAATGCAAGTTAAGTGCTGTAAGGTGGCGCAAAGCTATCAGCTGCAGGAGTAGACTATTAAGAAGGACGAGGGGATTTAGTGATTGCCATTTAGTTCTATGCACTAGGCTGGAGAATGCCCTAAATAATTGAAATTTAAGCAAGCAACATATTGGCGATAAACATGAGCATCATTCATGCAGTTCTGTTCTGCGTTCTGTGTGAATCTTGTTTTCCCAGCTGCATCTGGAGCCCTGAACAAACTGTGTTACGTCTTGCCTGGTGAACACTCTTTTTTGGATTATTTTAGTAATTATATTGGTGAGGTTTAAAGGCAACCCGCAGAACCTTAGAGTACTCCTTATTGTGAGAAAACGAGTTAAACAAGCCATGATTGGATTACATTGGTGCCGGGAAACAAGAAATAACATTTAGTGCATTGGCGGATTATGCCACAGCATTTCCAATTGTCATGCCGACCTCAATGTCTGCTTTCTGGCCTCCTTTTACTGTGATATTTTGTTTGCGCAGCCACCAAAAGGTCTAAAAACCGAAATGCTACCACCCTGACTGGTGGCATCATAGTGGGATCCAAGCATCTGCCCACACACACTCAAAGCCAAATTCCCCCAGACGTTTGATAACCGTTGGAAGTTCCGGGAGCCCAAGACTCCCTGATGATGGAAATAGCTGTAGCCGAAAGGTTCCAGATATCCCAGGAATCCCTGAAATCTTCCAAACCACACACTAAGGTGACTCCTGAAGAACTAACTTGTGAGCTGTCTCTTCCTCATCTGTAGCCAAAAGGTTCCAAATATTCCAAGTGTTGGGGTTGTCGATAATGGTCTCAATGGGAAAGAGTGCACCATATTGGTGACTGGGGAGATGGCGATTTTGGCATGCTGTTGCGATTTAGCATGTATCTAGGGTAGTTAATGAGAATGGAACAAGTGTTACTATTAGTGTTACTTTGTGTTTAGTTGATACATTTTAGATTTGCACACACACATGGCAACATAATATCAACTCTGGCAATGCAATAGGAAAACAATGTAATCAAGTGGTGTACCACATAGCCCCTAAAGGTGGGTGTTAGGACTGATTTTCTATACTCTGGCCTGCTGGACAGATGTATAGAAGGCAACCTATATTGTGACAGGGACAACTCTGGGAAGCTGTAGCCAAACCAGTTTAGGTATCAGTGACAGGCGGTTTAGGCTAAGTTCTTCAGAGGTGGTGAGCTTGTAAAGGGTCCACAATGAGGTCACACAATTTGCATAACAAATTACACTTAGACAGGATGTATACAAATACCGTTATTTAATTATGGCCTAAACACACTATAGAAAAATGAATACAAGCAGGTAGACCTATCACAAAATACTATAACACTAAATACATGTATACATTCACTTGGTTCAAATGCAAAATACAAATCAAGAACTCCTGCAAAGGAATGGATAGGTAAGTATTATACACCAAAAGGTCCACAGAGAGGGTCCCTAGCTTTTATGCCCTATTGTTCAGGATACAGTTCCACAGAACATAGGATGCAGGAAGAAATGCAGGTAAGGTCTCTGGGGTCCAGTGAAGGGTTCTTAGAGTTAGGGTTCAAAGTAGACTAATGCCCAAAATTATCCCCAACAGTCAGAAGTCTTGCCAAGGCAAGTAATGGCCAAGCCAATCGGGTAGAAATAGGATTATTATAAGCCCATTGCATTATAATGGGAGTATAGGGGTATGTTAAAAGCTCAGTAACTTACCCCCCCTTACTCTGAATCTTCCCCATTCTTGGTAGAACAAAGGAAGGGTGCCCTAGGTTGCTTTTCCCACCGAAATCCGTGGTCCTCAATTTTCAGGGGTTGCAGGTTCGAGCTTCACTCTGTTTAGTATCTTTTGCTGGTACAAGGACTCTTGGTTGAGTAATGGAAAAACTACAATGCAGCACCCCTATCAGGACTGGACTTGTGTCGGGTGCGCAGGTTTCAGATGGTGCACGCTGTGCACAGCAATGCAACAGGACTCAGTAGCCGCGGTCGGACTTTCTGGTTTTCCTCGGGTACCCGTGATGATAGGATGTCGAAATGTCGCAGAGGGTATCCTTGCAGTGGCAGCTGAGTGTCCATGTCCACCAGGTTTCAGGCCGAAACTCGGGCGGTGACGAAGTTAGCATGGTAGCCCAAAAACGAAGCTGGTCAGCCACAGGACGGTTTCAGGGCACTTCCAAAGGCATTTTTTGTGCTGGGCACTGAGCAGAGGTTGGGAATTGATGGTCCCTCCACTCCAAGTGTCATAGACAGGGCTCCACCAGGGCTACAGCAGAAGTTGGTTGCCAGGCCTCCTTCAGTCAGGTTTCAGGTTTCTTTGCGTGTCTCACAGCTGGACAGGATACTTGGCTCCTTCATGTTTCTCCAGGATCTCTGAAGAATGGGTGCAAGGGTCCTCTTCTTATCCTAAAAGCCACCTAGGAGCTGAAACTCCCACTAGCCAATAACAGGACTAGCCCACACACACACCCCAGCAGTGGTCCAATCAGGACCACCGGCGGGAACATTCATGAATACCAGTGAGACACACAAAAACCACAATGTGGATTGGAGTCAGACTGACCCAGCCCACATCCTACCTGCAAACACACAAAGCCCTCAAGTAGCCCGCCAAAAGCTGCTGCTTTCCCGAGCGCTGGAAGTCATTATAAGGATTTTCCTGGCCTCTGAGGCCAGGAAGAAGGGTAAACAACAAGATGGAAAAAGAACAGACTAAAAATCTCGTGGCACGGCCCTGTTTGACCAGTAACAACAGTTAGTAGCCAAACACTGTAAAAGCGGTAAAGCCAAAATGGAATTCCCCAAAAAGTGGGGTAAAGTCACTGCTGCCACCAGCCCATCTTTTAAGCATATCTAGAGTAACCAAAAATCCTCTTAGTGTTAGTCTAGGGCAAAACAAAAATGCACCCCATTGCACTGCAGTTTAAGCTGCTTTGTGCAATGGTAAAAAGTTACCACAAGTGATACAAAAGTAACCACAAGTAGCAACACAGTAACCCGACTAAGGGAAACACTGTTTCTCAGTACTGATGGCCTGAAGGACATATCAGTTTCCGCATAACATATGAGCAAATGCCAGTACAGTGAAGCTTAAGACTTCACTGTACTGCAAAATGTACAGGTCATATTCAAAAATAAAAGCAAAAAGTTTGGGGGGTCCATAAAGATGGAAGGAAAGGTGCAGTAAAGAGAATCTTTCCTAACAGTGGGAAGCAAGGAGCTTCAAATGCACACATGAGAGTGGAGATTTGCGGATGGAGAAACCACTGTGAGGGTATGCAGTAGTCTTAAACATACATTCACAGACATACCTATATGAGGCTCTTTCAGGAAATGTGTTTGGGACAGTTGGGGTACACCGGTACATGGCGAGTACACAAATCTGTATTCCGCGAGGTCCCTCCAAGCTAGGGGTTCGGTGGGCCACAGAAACCCAGGGTGGTGACAAAAACTCTCTGCACCTGGAAAGCTGAAGCTGGTTGAGCGAGGTTGAAGTCTGGGAGAAGGCAGATAAAGGTATTCGGGCAGTTAAAATAATATCAAATGGTCAGCTGTGGCCAGGCTTGGCTTTAACGACTTGGTACTATTGTGGAGAGGTACATGTGAGACTGTTATTCAGTGTCCAGGGAAGTCTGGACACCTGGTAGGGCCATTTCGGGGTCAGGTAATACACCCTGGGCAAGGGGTGCTTAAGGGCAGAGTGTACAAATGGTTTATAGGTTTTCAATCAGGTTCTCAGGAATGACCAGGATGTGACCAGAGGCCATGTGTGCTGAAATGGGAGTCATATAGATTAGCGTGAAATGAGGATGACAGCAAGTCTGGGCAGGTAAGATGCTTATCGCCAGTTCAAATGGAACTTATTTGTTTCTCACCCTCCTCGTATTGTTGATGTATCCTTGGTAAAGCCATGTGCATCATGACTGGGGTAGAGGCCCCTGACCAGTTGGAGCTTGTAGGGAATTAGGATTGTTGTGAATATGTAACCATGTGATGATGTCATGACCTACTACGGAAAGATCCTGAGAAGGGGTGTGTTGTAAATATGAGATGATGCAAATGTATGTTGAAAGGGGGAAGTGGTTAAATAAATGTATTCAATGAGAGTGTGGGAATTAAAGTGGATTCAATTTCTTTGTATAGGATTGAGCAATCATGTTGGGGTGATGACTTTGTAACACAATATGTGGGAGTGTGTTAACTGTTGCATAATGTATATAATGTGAGATCGAGGAGAATCCGTTTAGTTTGACTCTATAGCATCATCTAGCCCCTCTGGCAGTTTCTACAATAAACATACTTTACGGATAAATGTGCACTCGCTTCTTAAGTGGTTGGCCTATTTTGGGTTATGGAGATCGGGGGTCCATCCCCACACAATATTCCCTGAAATCCTCCAAATCACACACTGGAGTGATTCCTGAAGAACTAACTCATAAGCCATCTCTCCCCCCGTCCGAGACCTTCAGGACGCAAAGAAACATGGCAATGAACCAAGGAAAGTCTATAGACTTATCTATAACAGCCGTACACCAAGCCTGAGATGGCCAGAGAGGAGTCATCGGGAACAGTGAGTCCCACTGCATCCTCGCCCTCTGAATCAGTCTCAGAATCAACACAAAGGTAGGAAAATAATAACCCTTTGTAGAGGAGGAGCCACGTACCCCCACCTCAACCACTTCACCTATATTGCTTGTAGACCTTATACCGAAATATGAGACATACACGGAGCAGTTGAATCGTGGACTTTGTGCAGTGCCAGCAAGACTCCCAATACCTAAGAGAATCCTGGAAGCAGGATTCCCACTGAGAAAGCCATACCTGCACGCGAAGAAGTATGACAACCATTTAAATGAAAATCCTGAAGAAACAGAGCAGATAAATGGAAAAGATGAATGGTGACATCACACAGAGTCGAGCCGACGTGTATAGAAGAGATGCAGAGACCAGAGAATGCAGATATTCTATAAGGCATCAAGAAAGTACCGAGGATAAGTGACATCTTGGGCTCAAGGTGAAAAAGCTTATGCCACAGAAACAATGAAGATATCAAGTTAGTTTCCACATGTACAGATGCAAGTAACGCAAGCAGCAAAGTAATCATGAAGCGAGCCTTATGCCTTATAGTGAATAGATTGCGGCGAGCGCCAATATATACATATATGCAGGATGATCAAGTAAAGGATGGATGTTTCCACTACGCATTATAGCAGTGCTGCTCTTTAACAAGAAGGCCTCCTTTCAAGTGTGTCGCAGTTAAAAACAATTGAATTACAAAATTAATCTCAGCAGACAGAGTTGGATTAGCCAAGAAGCCAATGTCTTATCAAACTGGAGCAAACTGACTTTGGATACAAATCGTGTGAAAGAACAGAACTCCTGTACTGAAGGCATGGACAAAAACAAAAGACATCAGAGGTCTATTAAGAATTAGTATTTTAAATGCACCAGAAGCTCGATTCCATGGTCTCTAGTCACGTGGAAGGATGAAGTTGGACGAATGAGGTGGTCACACCTATGCACGAGGACAGACTGTGCTTTCACTCCCTGAATTTCTCAGAGTTAAGAACACTCTCAAGGACGAGCTTCAAAGCCCTAATTGACACTGGGGTGATGATGGATTGATATGCTAATTGGTGGGAAGCTGGCGCTAAGGCGATCCCACCAGCACCTGGATGTTCAGCCTGCCTGCTGCTAGATGTTGGTGGAAAGTACTAACGGAGGTTAGAAGCCAACCAATTGTAGGGGACCGCATAATTAAGAGTCTTATAGTTTTGTAGCCAATGGGACATTGTACATTTAGTGACGTTCATAGTGGCCATTTTAAGGGGAGAGCTTAGTTGACCCACCTGATGTTAAGTACCCTTTCACTTTCGTTCACTGACTCATGCTAGTATAGAATGTATGCTTAGATATTCACTGAGACCCTATCATTACTGCGCATAGTTTTTTTTTCATTTGCCATGTAGGATGTTGTTGGTGGTGACGCAGGTTAAAGTCATTCATGACGAGTTTTGGGTACAAGAACCTTGCTTTTTTCTAAATGCATTGAGTAAGATGATCGAGCGAGTGTGTTGATGTTTGTTGTACTCCCTGTTTTAGATCATTGAAAGTAAACGTCTTCCTTTTGCCAAATTAACTGAGTTGTTTCGATTATTAATTTATGAATAACGTCTGCATCCCCATCCATCTCCAGGGTATTGCTACCCGCCTTAAAAGGCTGGAGGGATTATCCAGTTCACCTTTTATCTCAGTCCAATTATGCTTCTGGGCCCAGACTCTGACTGAAAAGCTTTGTGAGTTCTGCATTGAGGTGAGACGCAAGCTGTCTAGGTCCCTAGGGCTCCAAGGATCACAGATGATTTGAAACACTGAGGGGTGGAGGCTCCAATCACTGGAGGCCTGAAGGTGTCTGGAGTTCCCGGCCACTTCAGTGTTCTGCAGCCTCACAAGATTTTTTTAATTTTTTTATTATTAGGATATTCCACCTGAATTCCAATTCTTCTATCTAGACAAAAATGTCCAAAAATAATTTGCTAACTCGGCCAATGCACGAGTTTGGATAGCCCACATCTTGTTGATATACTGGACTTCTGAGGCCTTGTCTTTTCTGAAGAAATCACAACAGTTCAACCAATCGTTGGCCGAACTCCTGAGAGCAATGAAACCCACAGTCAACTCTAGACAGTTTATGTGAAGTTCCATCTCCCGGGGAGTCCCTCTCCCTCCCGAGGCTAGGGCACCCTAGCACACTACATATCCCAGAAGCCTGACGCCCAAGTCTATAATTACATCAGAGCCATGGCAAACATTGCCGTGCAATTTCAGCATGCATGTGCTCCAATCATCACTGAAGTTCCATCCTGGCCTCTATGGAAAGAATAATCTTGCCCGCTTAACCCAGGACCTTCCTGTTGTGTAAAGCCTCTGAAAGACTTGATAATGAAGGGAGGCGGGAAAAATCACCCAAATCGATGCAGACCGCAGACCCACAATCAGAGCTAGTGTTCTCAAAGAGATCACTTGGGCCACCAGAATCATTCTGATCCCCTTCTTGATCTGCCTTATCTTGGACAAGGCAAGTTGAAGTGAGGCTTACAAGGAGTCTATCTGGAAATCCAGAAAATCTATGGTGTGGAGTGGATCTACATGGGATTATTTCCAGTTTTATTATTAAACCAAACTATTGTATGAGCAAAATCTTGGATTTCCATGTGAGGGGATGCTGTGGCACTGGATTAGGACATTAGGAGAATGGGGTCTAGATAAATAAGGAGCCACATCCCCCTAGCCTGGCAGACTATAGTCCTGGAATGACAAACACCCCCTTCTTGGGGTCCCAGAAAACTGCGGGTAGTTCTGATGGTGGGCTTCACAAGGAATGGTCAGATACGCATCCATGAGCTTCAATATGGTCACCCAGGCTCCTGGAAGAAAGGTGTCCCTCAACAGAATAATGCTTTCCTAGGGGGAGCTTGGAAACCAGATCCATGCAAGTGACTCTTACCTGACCCAGGCAAAAAAAACTCTGCTAAATCTTTTCATGGACGTCTGAGCTTTTTCTAATGATGCATAAAGCCTTGCATACTTAGTCATACCATTGATGAACGTCTCCCTAAATAAGTGAGATTTAAACACCTACTTCCCTAGAAGCCAAATCAGCCACTTTAAGATCTAAGGGTGGTATAGCTCCCTTCCAGCAAGCAGCAGCGATGGTCATATTGGAATTACCAAAGAGGGCAACCGGCTCCACTGTACCCCCATTATACAAGGCCTCCTCAGCCAAATCAATGTATTTTATTACTAGTCCATTAATGTGCAGGACTTTATACTGACACAGTATGCAAGCCGTATCAAAAGCGCTCTTGAGGTCTCAAGCTGACTGAGATCAAAAGGTAATTAACTGGATCTAGGGGGCAGTAGATTATAACTCTATCTAGCTCAGGGGTACAGTAGCTTATAACTGGATCCAGCTCAGGGGTACAGTAGATTTACAAAAGGACAAGTGTCTTGGGCATTAAGTCTGTAACTTGTTATTCCCCCGCTTTTCCAAAGGCCTCCTCAGTGTAATATCCACATTTCTTGAGGCAAAGGGGCCATCTCCCTGAACCTGGGGTGAGTCACCACCGAAGGCACCCAGGGAGTCTAAAGCACCCTGTGTAGCCTGAGAGACTTCTATTGAAGTGGAAGCCTCTGGAACACCCTTAAGAGGTGTAGTGTCACGTATACAGGTCAGAGGAATCATATCCTGCCTCCCCCGCCAGGTCAGAGGAATCATATCCTGCCTCCCCCGCCAGGTCATAGGAATCAGATCCCCCCCGCCAGGTCAGAGGACTCATATCCTGCCTCTCACGCCAGGTCATAGGAATCAGATCCCCCTCCCCCGCCAGGTCAGAGGAATCATATCCTGCCTCCCCCGCCAGGTCAGAGGAATCATATCCTGCCTCCCCCGCCAGGTCAGAGGAATCATATCCTGCCTCCCCCGCCATGTCAGAGGAATCATATCCCCCCCACCAGGTCAGAGGAATCAGATCCCCCCTCGCCCGCCAGGTCAGAGGAATCATACCCTGCCTCTCACGCCAGGTCAGAGGAATCAGATCCCCCCCGCCAGGTCAGAGGAATCAGATCCCCCCTCGCCCGCCAGGTCAGAGGAATCATACCCTGCCTCTCACTCCAGGTCAGAGGAATCAGATCCCCCCCGCCAGGTCAGAGGAATCATATCCTGCCTCTCACGCCAGGTGATAGGAATCAGATCCCCCCTCGCCCGCCAGGTCAGAGGAATCAGATCCCCCCTCGCCCGCCAGGTGAGAGGAATCATATCCTGCCTCTCACGCCAGGTCAGAGGAATCAGATCCCCCCCACCCGCCAGGTCAGAGGAATCAGATCACCCCCACCCGCCAGGTCAGAGGAATCAGACCCCCCCCCACAAGGTCAGAGGAATCAGATCCCCCCCCACCAGGTCAGAGGAATCATATCCTGCCTCCCCCGCCAGGTCAGAGGAATCAGATCCCCCCTCGCCCGCCAGGTCAGAGGAATCATATCCTGTCTCCCCCGCCAGGTCAGAGGAATCATGTCCCGCCTCCCCCGCCAGGTCAGAGGAATCATATCCTGCCTCTCACACCAGGTCAGAGGAATCATATCCTGTCTCCCCCGCCAGGTCAGAGGAATCATGTCCCGCCTCCCCCGCCAGGTCAGAGGAATCATATCCTGCCTCTCACGCCAGGTCAGAGGAATCATATCCTGCCTCCCCCGCCAGGTCAGAGGAATCATGTCCCGCCTCCCCCGCCAGGTCAGAGGAATCATATCCTGCCTTTCACGCCAGGTCAGAGGAATCATATCCCGCCTCCCCCGCCAGGTCAGAGGAATCATATCCTGCCTCTCACGCCAGGTCAGAGGAATCATATCCTGCCTCCCCCGCCAGGTCAGAGGAATCATGTCCCGCCTCCCCCGCCAGGTCAGAGGAATCATATCCTGCCTCTCACACCAGGTCAGAGGAATCATATCCTGCCTCCCCCGCCAGGTCAGAGGAATCATGTCCCGCCTCCCCCGCCAGGTCAGAGGAATCATATCCTGCCTCTCACGCCAGGTCAGAGGAATCATATCCTGCCTCCCCCGCCAGGTCAGAGGAATCATATCCTGCCTCCCCCGCCAGGTCAGAGGAATCATATCCTGCCTCTCACGCCAGGTCAGAGGAATCATATCCTGCCTCCCCCGCCAGGTCAGAGGAATCATATCCTGCCTCCCCCGCCAGGTCAGAGGAATCATATACTGCCTCCCCCGCCAGGTCAGAGGAATCATATCCTGCCTCCCCCGCCAGGTTAGAGGAATCATATCCCGCCCGCCCGCCAGGTCAGAGGAATCATATCCTGCCTCCCCCGCCAGGTCAGAGGAATCAGATCCCCCCTCGCCCGCCAGGTCAGAGGAATGAGATCCCCCCCACCCGCCAGGTCAGAGGAATCAGATCCCCCCCGCCTGCCAGGTCAGAGGAATCAGATCCCGGCGGAGTCACGTAGAGTCTTGGAGTCTTTGGAGCTCTGTGCAGTCCTGTGGTGGGGTTCCCCATTACAAAAATAATCATGCCCCCTCCTGGCGACTCGCCTACTGCACGCCTTGCCTTGGCGGGTGTTCGCCGCAAAGAGAGGACTTTGTCACATCCATCAACACTTTGCAATTGCGCTGTGTAATTGAAGGAAAAGACCACCTCCATACGAAATTTGACCAGGCACGTTCCACCCATGTAAGTTCATCTGCCTTGGTTCCTGCCTTCGTTCATGATGAACATTCGTCTGCACACTGTGACACTTGTAAAATGACTAACTCAGCCGGGAATATGCGGGTCAGCAGGAATGGCGGCAATATTTCACCCCCGTGTGTTTTTTCTGCTGAAAGAAACCCTTTACTCCACGATGAGCCCTTGGTGAAGCAGTTATGTTTGCACACAAATTGCCCGTTGTCTTCACTTGATGCGTCCTCAAGCGCTGCGCCTATTATGCGCTCTGTGAAGCGCTAGATGTACTGGCTCGCGCTGCTTCTGCATTGGTATCATGTCCTGATCTGCAGGTGGTGGCAGTTTGTCTATTTCTCTACAACAGCACCCTTGTCACCAGAGCGGTTCTGGGTAGGAGGTGGCTTCTGCATCGGCCTTGCCACTGGCTGCTCCTCTTAAGGGGAGTTGGCCATTGCTTCAAAGTTGATTACAGCTGGTGGCTTGCTTCTTGCTTTTCCCTCAGCTGTCACCTTGCCACGGCCTCCTTCTCCTTCCACTGATGACTTTAGGAACCAAATTCCTATAGATGTGCAAGAAGCTTCCCCAAAAAATACTCCTTTGTCTCGAACCAGGGCAACTCCATTGAAATTGTCAAAAAACTCTTGTTTGATTTGGAGAAAATGAACACTGCCCGCTCTAATTCTACACAAAATGCAGCTCTATTATTGGCCTCAGTACCTGATTTAAATACCGAGAATGTCCAATGTAGCCCCGCTTCTGTGGTTGAAAGCAATCCTTCTGCCGGACCATTCAAACGAAGGCGGCTAGAGGACAGTGGTTCTCCGGAGATGCTTTGTTCTTAATCTCGATCTAGACTTTCTAATGTCCATGGCAACTCCAACAAAAAAATTCCATCTGATTTCTCCTTTAAAAACCGGCAACAAACAGCCAATATAGGCATTAGGAACAGTGCTGTACCACCTACAAGACCAGTTGATCAAAATGCTCGCAATCAAGTGTCTGATTGTTCATCTGACGATGATTCTTCTGAATCCTCAATCATGGAACGCGAATTTCCTAAAATCCGACATACATACATGAAAACCGCTCCTAGACCATGTTGTGATCAGGACCTTGAACACATTATGAAGGAAACAGCACAAGAGCTGCTGCCTATTCTGATGTCCTCTATGTCAATGAAAATATCACCATTTCTAAAACTATACGAACAAGTCCAAGATGGCGTGTACGATTTGACAACAAGTCCACGATGGCGTGTACGATTTGACAATGCTAGTAGCACTTTTAAATACAAAGATGAGTGCCTTGGAGCATGAAAGTGTCATGTCTAAGTAATTACTGAGTAAATTGACGGAAAAAGTTGACTGTTGTACCTTCATCTCTAATGAGCAACGGTCAAAGGACTTGGAGGACAAAAAACTGCTTGCTGAAGTCGCCAAATAGGGCTTAGGAATCCTATAACAAACTCAGAAATCTGGTGCAAACCTGTTGGCAGAAGATCCATCTACCAGGATATGTAGCCTCATAAGGGATCCCCTGAATCCACCGAGCTGCAGTAAGGAACCAGACATGGATGCACCTATATCTGGCGTGTCGTCTAGGACTGAAGATATCTTGTCTTTTCCTGCTGACAAGACTTGTGTAGTTGAAGGCCTCGAAACAGCATGCAAGATTTGCTCCTTCTCTACTGCCTCACAAAGCCTCAAACAGAAAGATAATGGAGCCAACTTTGATGCGCAGGAGTCTACCACCTCCAAAACAATCCTTGATGCTACTGATGGCCAGGAGCCTGCAACTTTTGGAACAGCTCCTGAGGCCATTGACATTTTGGATCCTGAGGAAGCGTTGTTCTCTATTTTTAACACCAAGATCAAATCGAATACAAAACAATTAAACGCAAAAGTTAACCAACAGAAAAAAACAAAGAATGTAACAAAAAAGAAGACTTGCTCCATGAATGGCTCTCGTAAATTCTTGCAAAATTTGAAAACCATAAGTTTCACCCTAAATTCAGAGCCATTGAATTCCGGGAAAACTGTGGATTTGACTATGCCGAATAAAGATGTCCTTTGTCCTGCAGTTGAAACGATAAACATTGATCCTCCCGAATACACAGAAAACCTTCTGGACCTTTAAACCTATGATTAGGAAGAGGAATCGTACCAATCCATAAGTAACCATGGCAACTGTCCAAAAGACATTGTTACCAGTGCACTGGGCAGAAGTCTGTCTCATAATGTCCCTTGTATAGGGCCTAAACAGAGCTCACGCCAATGTGTTATTGTGTGCACGAAGGACATTCCTGAGGCAACAAACATAACACAAGAAAGTCTGAAACTACTCACTTTAGGTGAAAGATGGAAAAATCTGCATGTTATCGATTCTGGTATATTGCGTGACCTAGGATCTAAGCATTCTAACAAAATTTCCAATTAATCCAGGAACTCTACTTCTCTCAGTCCTCTTGTAAACGGTAATAGGTCAGACTATGTCTCAAACCTATTAAGTAACGATAATATCACCAAGCATGTGCATTTTGCAAAGAGTAAAACAAAGCCGCTAATACTCAAGAAACAGGCCTCAAAATACCAGCTCATACTGGAACGTATTTCGTCTACCAATGACGTCTTACACTGAATCAGAATAATGTGCTGCGTTTACTGCATTATGTTCCAACCCTTCGTACAATTGAAGCGGCCGACATCAGAACTGTGGAATTCTATAAAGAACCCCAAAATATCGACTCTGGCATCGTACTTAACATCCTTTTAGAATCTGCTTCTGTTCTACTGTCAATGGGCTTCGACCTACGAGATGAGACAGTGTCAACCGGCAAGCATATGCATTCATCAGAAGATCCTCCACCGTTAAAGACGATAGTTCCTTCCACTTCTTTTCAACATAAATGTGTTCTTTCAGAGCCTATTGTTCCTGAAATGTTGTAATCATCAACTGGCTCTCTGAAAAAAGCAAAAATGACCTTTAAGATGCCCTTGAACCCCATGAATACAACCTTAATGGGTGATCAAATCCAAATAACTTTTTCTTGTGATGGATCTACCTCAAAAACTAATCACATCTTGAGCAACAATGGTTTGTATTCGACAAAACCTAATGAATGGGACTGGGAAGCCAGATCACTTGCATTGTCGCACCAAAGTTAACGTCCAACTTCTGAAACTCAAACCTTTCTGGTCATAGCTTCATGGAACTCACGTGGATTCAGTCATTTGGTCCAATATTCTTGGCTTGCTGGGTTGGACATTGTGTGTTTACAGGAGACATGGCTTGTTCAGTCTCCTGTGTGTGATGAATTCGAAATGTCTATAAACCCTGCCATCCTTAAAAAAACAGGAAGACCCATGGTTGGTCTTCTGACCATGATAAGAAGAAGTTCTGGCTACAAAATTATAGAATCCAGAAATATAACATCTTATATTCAATTGGTCACTGTTAAATCAGAGCACACTGTGAAACAACCCCATGATATAATTGTTATCATCAAATTCATTGATCATGCTTCCATGACTATCGACACTATCAATGAAAAGAAACTTTCACCTAACATCTTGCTATGTGGCGATTTAAATATTGACTGCTTAAAGGCCCAACTTAAGCCGTCGGACAGTAAAACGCCAAATGCAAAAGTTGCACACTCTTGGACAGCTGAGATGTTCTCACGAGGAATGACTATGCTGAAAAGAAGCATAAAAGGAGACGTTCCAGCAAAAACTACCTGGAAAAGGCTGAATCAGAAATCTAACCTTGGCTACTTTTAAGTTTCAGACGAATTGCATGTTCGTGTTCAATCTCTTACTGTTATCGATAAAGATGAAAGTGACCATAACCTCTTAAAATTGACAATTAGCTCGGACGACAAAACATACATATACTGGGATCATAACGTCTCAGTAGAATCCAACAGAATTCGTCTGTGTCTTGTAAACAAAGAGGTCTGGTCACTATATCAAGCCTTTTCAGTGGAACCTGACCAAATTGAATATCAACACCTTTTAAAACAATATAAGGAAACTAATAAATGTCTCCGGCGTCAAACCTTTCAATGAGCCCACTCATTTCATCTGAATATTTTGAAACGTAAACGTCAGATGAGAATGGAGATTCGGCATTGTTCAAGAGTTTCGAACACATTTTACCTTGTGCAAAATAAAAAAATAAAACAGTCTTACAAAAACTGGTTAAAAGTACATAGGGCGCATCTCTTTCAACAAGATGCAGAAGACATGTTATCCAAATTGGCAAACAAAAACACCCGAGACTTTGGGAGCATTATAAATAACTTGAGTAAACCTGGGGATGCTCTGCTCGAAAATATGGTATCCGAGGAAAACTGGATAAACCATTATGCACAACTTTATTGCAAAAAAGGCAAAATTGTTGAAGTACCCTTTCAGGAACTAAACCAGTGGGAACTAACTTTTGAGAAACCAGATATCTTAGAAATCATCACAAATTTAAATTCATCTAGAGCCCCTGGTCCCGGTGGTTTGACTATCTTTACCTTGAAGCAAAATCCAGTTGAGCAGGCCAAATTTTGTCATCAAATCTTTATGAAGATTGCTTCTACTGCCGCAACTCTAACTTCATGGAAAAGCGCAATCATCGTGCCCAGTCAATACCGTCCAATCGCTTTACTAGATATCTTGGGGAAGATCTCTGCGACTCTCTTTCAACGTGACCTGCAGAGGTGGACTGTGTCTAGTAAGCATATAGACCACAGACAAACTGGGTTCATAAAGGGCTTGGGTTGAAGTCTGAACCTCTTGATAATCAATCTGTTAAAAATGGACAACTTGCAAACTGGTGGTAAAATCTATATTGCATCCATAGATCTATCACATGCTTTTGATAGCATCGACCGCCAGATATTATGGAACAAGCTGAAGAAATGGAACTGTCCAGCGAGTCTATTTTTAGCTATGAAGAACCTTCACAAAAACACTAACATACGAATCAGACTTGATAAGATGGGAAGGCTTTCATCTGCCATTCAAACATTTTGTGGGGTCAAATAAGGCTGCCCCCTCGCCGCCATAATCTTATACCTATTTTTGTCTGACATCGCTTTGAGCTTAAGTTAAGCCGTCTCATTTCCCCCCAAAATTAACAGCTACCATATTGGCCATTTGATCTATGCTGATGACCTCATCTTGGTCGATTCTACGCCAATTGGGTTGCAACGTAGTTTGAATACTCTCGAAAACTATGTGAAAGAAAAAATGCTCTGGTTGTAAATACCATAAAATCCGAGATCATTGTACTACAAAAGCTACAGGGTTCTAATGCCCAAAGCAGACACACATTTCGGTGGTACTTGGGTAACAAAATGCTGGCAACTACATCACAAATCAAATACCTGGGAACTGTATTTAACTCAAACATAAATGACGCTCCTTCGGTTAACAATATTAAAATGAAATGTAAGAAATTGGCAATTCAAGCTGCTTGGCTTAACAAAAAATATGGTAAATTTTCAATTCTACCAATACTGCAAAAAAGAAGTGTCAACAAAATTCAAAACTACCTAATCAAATTCCCGGACCAACATCGAAGGAAACTTTACCTGAAATTTCGTCTGAATCTTTTCCAGACCAGAGAACGCACAAACTTATGGGTGAATGCTGTAGCTTCAACGGATCTATCTAGACTGTGTAATGGTTCGGATGAAACACTTAAACATCTGATAATGTTGTGTCCTGCATTATACACTGAACAGCCAAATCACTTAGGGAACTTTATTAAGGCAAGATCATCCTTAATTCTGGAAGACTGGTGGCAAGTTCTCTGCGATGAAACTGACCGAAAGTTAACGAAAGCCATAACGTTTTTTGGGAAAAAATAATTGCACAGGGACTTTCGACCGAGTCCTTAACTGTAGGAGTCTGATCACAACAGACACAGTCTTTTGGACTTGCTATGGTTGTCTGTAAATCTTTGGGATGGCTTCTTTATGTTCTATGTGGTTTACGTGCAATATGAAATATGAAATATGTATTTTGTATTCTTTTCTTGTTCTCCTTTTAAAAGGTTTGTAACAAACCAAATAAAAAAATAAAATAAAAAATAAAAATAAAAAAAGAATCAGATTCCCCACTCCTGCCAGACCGTAGGAATCAGATCCCCCTCCTCCACCAGGTCAGAGGAATCAGGACTCCACCAGGTCAGAGGAATCAGCTCCCACCACCCCTTCCAGGTCAAAGGAATTAAATCACCCTCCCGCCAGGTCAGAGGAATCATCTCTCCCTCTCCCACCAGGTCAGAAGAATTAGATCCCCTCCCTGCCAGGTTAGAGGAATCAGATCCCCATCCCTCACAAGTTCAGAGGAATCAGAACCCCCCCCAGCAGGTCAGAGGAATCAAATCCCACCTCCCGCCAGGTCAGAGGAATCAGATCCCCCACCCCTGCCAGGTCATAGGAATCAGATCCTCCCCCACCAGGTCAGAGGATTCAGACCCCTCTCCTTCACCAGGTCAGAGGAATCAGATCCCACCTCCCACCAGGTAAGAGGAATCAAATCTTCCCCCTCCACCAGGTCAGAGGAATCAGATCCCACCTCCCACCAGGTAAGAGGAATCAGATCTTCCCCCTCCACCAGGTCAGAGAAATCAGATCCCCCTCCCGCCAGTTCAGAGGAATCAGATCCCACAACCCCTGCCAGGTCAGAAGAATCAGATCCCCAACCCACACCAGTTCAGAGGAATCAGAATCCCCCACCCCCAGCAGGACAGAGGAATCAGACCCCCTCACCCCCACAAGGTCAGAGTAATCAGATCCCACCTCCCGCCAGGTCAGAGGAATTAGGTCCCCCCCACCAGGTAAGAGGATTCAGATCCCACCTCCTGCAAGGTCAGAGTAATCAGACCGCCCTCCCCACCAGGTCAGAGGAATCAGATCCCCCTCCTCCAACAGGTCAGAGTAATCAGACCCCCCTCCCCTGCCAGGTGAGAGAAATCAGATCCCACTCCCCCATAAGGTCAGAGGAATCAGAACCCCCTCCCACACCAGGTCAGAGGAATCAGATCCCCCTTCCCCACCAGGTCAGAGGAATCAGATCCCCTTACCCTGCCAGGTCAGAGGCATCAGATCCCCCTCCCCACCAGGTCAGAGGAATCAGATCCACCCCACCCCTGCCAGGTCAGAGTCATCAGATCCCCCTACCCACCAAGTGAGAGAAATCAGATCCCCCTCCCCCACCAGGTCAGAGAAATCGATCCCACAACCCCGACCATGTTGGAGGAATCCTTTCTCCCACCAGGTCAGAGGAATCAGATCCTGCCTTCCTTCCCATGTCAGAGGAATCGGATCCCACAACCCCCACCACGTCAGAGGAATCAGATCCCCCTCCCCACCAGGTCAGAGGAATCAGGTCTCACCCTCCACCAGGTCAAAGGAATCATATCCCCCTCCCTGCAAGTGGATCTAGGTCACCTGGCCTATGCCAGCCCACCTGTCAATCACTTTAAACCGTTAGTGCCTTCTTGGTTGCCGCTCTTTTTCCCTACTTAAGCAGCCCTCCAGCCTCTTTTCCTTTGCAGCTGGGGAGCAGGTGCAAGAGTTCTTAACTCTTAGATCAAGGGCATCTCTCGAAGGGCAGATGAAGAAAAGGGCAATTCCTGTTGAGACCAGGTCAACCCAAGGCCCGAGCCCCCGCTCAGACCGCAGGTAAGCATGCACCAACATGTGTTTCTCCGTCTGACCCCACAGGCCTTCCGCACCATCATCAAGCAACGCCAACGTCAACTTATCCGGTGCTGGGGTGAGTTCAGGTGCTCCGCGGCACAGTAAGTTGTGTATTTGTAAAAGTTTTATTCTCGTGCCGTAGAGCGTGTGTGCTCGCTCCCTCCTCCCTTTGTCCCGGTGGCTTCCTTCTTTGTTGGCCCTGCTCCCTCCCTGCCTCCCTCCCACCACGCACCCATTGGTTTGCGGTCTCTTTAAATCGGCCACATAAGGCACCCCCTGCCATGACAGCACCCTCGGCCAAGGACCAGAGGCTAAGGACAACTCCAGTGGTGTCTTAAACGCTAGTGTAGGGCTGTGGATAGGAAGTGGAGGGCATCTGGCGCACCCCCTGACTAACTGGCATGCCGCTTGCTCCAAAGACAGTACAGACTCTCTGTCCTCTCTAAGAAGAGAGCCTACGTCCAACCCTGCATCTCTGCGGCATCTAACAACTCG
Source organism: Ambystoma mexicanum (assembly GCF_040938575.1). Classification (NCBI taxonomy): domain Eukaryota; kingdom Metazoa; phylum Chordata; class Amphibia; order Caudata; family Ambystomatidae; genus Ambystoma; species Ambystoma mexicanum. Next base: position 1,299,034,684 of record NC_090928.1, read on the forward strand.
GCCAAACTGTTCAAAATCTGCAAGGAGCTGGCCAATCCTGCTGCAGTCTATACCTCTCTTGTTCTCTCCCAGGCCCTCTGCGCGGCATTGGCCTCTCATTTCACTACTAAAACTCAGGACAACCTGTCCACCCTCTCTTCCTCTACCTGCTCTTCCTCCTCCTCTACCAGTCCTGGCCCTTCTTAGGCTGTCTCATCTCCTCCTTTCTCTTGCTTTCCCTTGTTCACCCCAGGCAATGTTTCTAGACAAGTCTGATCTATGAAAGTCTCACCAGAGCAGGTTCTCACCTGCTCATCCAGAACCATTAAGGACCACATCGACACCCTTGCTCCAGCTTTGGCTGATTTTTGCAATCACTCCTTTGCCACTAGAACTTTCCTCTCCTCCTTAAGCACACTCTTGTGCACCCCCTTCTAAAGAACCCCTTGGCTGATCGGTCCTCTCCAGCTAACTATCACCCGATCTCCATCACTGGTTTCCTGGGCAAACTCTTGGGAAAGCTGACCATCTGCAAGTTTAATCTACACACTTATTCTGTTGGTTTCCTCCATGACCACCAGTCTGGTTTTAGAGCCGCCAGAAGCACAGAAACTGCTCTACTGAAAACCTGTGTAGACTTTCTCTCCAATGCTTGACTCTAATCTCCCTTCTGTTCTCATTCTCCTCGATCTATCCTCTGCTTTTGACATGGTCAACTATGCCATCCTGCTCAATCACCTCTGCGACAACCTTGGTATTACTGATCAGGCCCTGTCCTGGTTGATCTCCTTTCTCACCGACCGACCCTCTCAAGTCCAACTGAGGTCTTTCCTATTTTCTATCTCGTTCACTACTTGTGGTGTTCCCCAGGGGTCTAACCTCTTTCCCAGACTCTTCAACCACTACCTGGGACCTCTTGCCCACCGCATTGCTACTTTCTACTCCAATTTTCAAGGTTATGTGGATGACACTCAGCTCTCTTTCAGACTCCCGTCAGCCACCTCTGCTTCTTCTCTCATACCAGACAGTCTGGCCGCAATTCAGGAATTGTGTACCGCCAATGATCTCTGCCTTAATGCCAGTAAGACTGTGATCCTCCTCATTGGGACACAAGCTCCCCCTTTTCCTCTCTCTCTCTGGCTGCCCACTTTGGGCCCTCTTTCTGCTCCTTCCTGTGAGGCTAAGAACCTTGGTGTCATCTTTGACTCCACCCTCTCCTTCTCTACTTTCCCCAAGAAGTTCACTGTCTCTGGAGTTCTGGTCCTCTCTAGTCTGGACTACAGCAGCAGCCTCTTTCTAAATGTTACTGCCTCTACTCTCCACCCTCTGCAACTCATCCAGAACAGGACTGCAAGACTTGTCCTTGGCCTCAAGCCCAGGGATCGTATCTCTCCAGGACTGAAATCTCTGCACTGGCTCCCAGTGTCTGCGAGGATTAAGTTCAAAACCCTCTGCATTGTCCACAAGGCCTTCTGGGGCCTGGGGCTGAAATACCTTCAACTCTCTCTTCCTAAATATCTTCCTTCTCGAGCTCTCTGCTCATCCACCTCCAATTTTCTGAGGGTCAGACGCTTCTCCAAGCAGAGACTTTGGGGCAGAACTATCCCCTCGGCTGGGCTTCCCTCTGGAACAGCCTCCCGGCCTCTCTCATACTTGAACAGAACCACTTCCAGTTCCAGAAGCAACTTGAGACCTTCCTTTTCGCCTGCACTTTCTCTCTTCCTCTCCCCGGCTGATGAACCTGACAGCTCTGCGCACTGGTCACCTGGTCACCCTCTGAACTTGGTCCCAGGCTCCTGCATGTCCAGTTGCCTCTGGGCTCTCCAGCACTCAAGGGTCTGTATCTGCAATTGTACAGTCCCTTCTCTCTGCACTTATGAGCCAATCTCCGGCAGCACTTATTAAATTACCTGCACTCCGCCCTGCCACTTCTCCCCTCCCTCTTCCCAGCACTTGTGCGATCTGAATGACACAAGGCCTAGTAGGATCAGTACTTTGTCCTCCCCTTGTTTCCCCCTTCTTGTCTTGTCGCGCCTAGGAACACTTGTGTACAGGCATGTTATAAATGCCACATCATATCATTGTATGTACAAGTGACACAGAGCTACCTCAAGGGACTATGAAGTTGTGCGGTCACACAGGGCCACAGCAACTATAGTGCACAGCCAACACACACAATGTAAAGTCTCACTTCACATTGTGTGAGAAGACAGCACCCATTACATGACAGTGTCATTCAAAGCGACAGTCAATGATTGTCAGTCACTTGCTCATGGACAGTAATTGCCTGACACTTCACATGACATTGTCATGTAAAGGGCTCTGTCATCATACACAGTATGAATTGACACCTCTTATTCATGATTTGCACTAGGCATACAGCATGATGCTTGCGCCCACGTACAATCACACACGCAGGGTGCAGGTAGACATGGTGTCATCATTGATATGACACATCAGATGTTAGCAGTCATTTGTCTATTCACATTTCTGCCCAGGACAGTTTGGGCTTGACGACGAGAGTTGTGATTTTGCCTGTGCACTAATAATTGCTGGACACATATCACATCATTAATTGTATGTGGACTACGGTCTGCACAATGCCACAATGGACGATGCTGCCCTAATCAGGGTGCAGAGTCACATTTAAGAAAAATCCGACAGTGGTTGGCATGTTGGGAGGATGGAGAGGATGTTGATGGTGAGTGTTAGGCTGAATGATATGCAGTACCCTTTGGGAACACCACACACAATTAAGACTACACGTGACAGTACAAATTCACCTCTGGTACAAGCCTGTACTAGACCGTAAGAGTGGTAGCGATGGCTGAGCAGCCAGACTTATCTCAAGAGCAAGTGAGCAGTATCAAATAGTTACACAAAGGACAGCAATTACTATGATTCAGGCAAACACTGACTCTATTTTTTCAAGTAAAAGAATATACATTTATTTCACTCTTCAGTTGTATAACAGTTCACTAAAGTAAAGCAGTTTAAAAATCACACACTTAATACACCACACAACTCCCAATAGGTTCCGGACAAGTTAAGCTCAGAAATGAAGTGGGCGCAAAATGGCATTCCAGAAATTTAAAAGGGAGGGAAAGACAAAGTTAGGCAGAAATGGAACAGCACCAACAGGTAAGTAAGCAGGGCAATCTAGAAAGAGGAACTACAGTGATTGAATCAATTCAAAAAGGCTTAGGGCCAAAGTCAATAGGACAAAAGTCTTTTGCTCAAGATCACACAGCTCCGGGTAGTTCGCGGTTAAGTCTTTGCCTAGGGTTCCGGACGAAATTAGTCGGTACAAAAGTTAGTTTAAAGAGTAGAGAAGGACAAGCCCTCGGATTGGAGAAAGATTTCAAACACTTTCACTGTTAGGGAGAATTCTCTGTAAAGGCTAATTTCCCAAACTTAGTGAGTCCCCCAGCAATTTTGCTGGATTTTTGGGGTTTATTTTTTTCTCCTGCTAAGAGTGAGACTCTTTTTCTCCCACTCTTAGGCATGATTTCAGAATGTCTTTTGACTTTGTAATGTGTTTTATGGGCTATGGGGTCTTTTACTCCATAGGGCCTCATGTGTTTTTGGTAAGTGTGTTACACAGCACCCTTAGTGCAGTAACACAGGGATGTCATAGTGATCCCCAAACATAGACTCCATACCCTGGGACTGACTACTGTCTCCCAGGGCATGTAAAGTCACCATTGACTTTACTAGTCTTAAATTGTGAACAGAACCAGTACAAACCATCATATTGTGGAAGTACTGGTAGGGGTAATTCGATTGCCCCTGGGTCTGTTTTCCAAGGGGGCACTGACCAGTCCCCCCTTGTCGAGTTTGTGGCTGGTGGCAGTGGTTACCAGAATATTTCCTATGGGATTTTCCCATTCATTTTAAACGCACCACTTTTTTTGGTGCAATGTTAAAGATACCGCTGGGTTATTTATGTAATATTTATTCCCTGGTTGGGTCTTTTTGCCAGGACTCGGTTTTAAAAATGGCATTTGTGTTCGCCTTTGTAACTCCAATCCAAGTCGAGCCCTTTGTTCCACTTTTGGCGGGCTTCTGCACAGAAGCCGCCAAAAGTGTTGCCACTCTGTCTGAGTCTACAGGATGTGTGGGAGGGGGAATAGGCACCCTGGACTGAGTTGCCTTGGCAACTCAAGTCACACTCTTGTGTGATTGGCCCAGTGGTGAGCCGCCCCGCTCTCCACTTAGCATGTTTTATTGACAGCTAGGCTGATGAATGGGGGTTTTGCTGCATAAAAGCAGGGCTTTGGGGACTGGAACTTCAGAAGTCGCCACAGGACCTAAAGAATCCGAAGAGGGGAGAAGCTGAGCCATCTACAACGACGACCCACTGATGGAGCCCTGCTGTACGAAACTCACCACTTTCCCGACGACAGAGAAGATCTTCTTCCAGGAGAGTCTTCTTGCCTTTGAGCTGGTGGGACCAACCAGTTCGCCTTTTTCACCTTCCTGGATCGTCTCGTGGTCGAATCGCCCGTGCCAAGCTTTCCTCCACGTTGAGATCTTCTCTTCCCCTGGACGAAGCACCAACTTGCACCCACTGCCAGGAAGAACTGCCCCCGCTGGAGCTTTCTCACCATTTCAGGTACTGCGTCCCACCTGGTCTCCCTTGCAACAGACTGTCCAAGGTGTCCCGTAAATCCTTGACTCTTTATCCTGGGGTGACCTCGGACCTGTTCTCTCTACCAGCACGAACACAGCCCAATGACCTGTTCTTGGGTGAATAACCCCTTGGAGAGACTCTACCAAGTCTTTAGCTCACTGTCCTTTTCACAGAGAAGAAATTTCCCCTGCATATCAGCCTTTGTCCTGCCCAGGGGCAGTCCAGCGCCGAAATGCTAGGCAATTCTCCTCTGAACAAGAGTACCATTAGTAACCCCATACACGTGTTTCAGCCTTGTTGGGCATCATCAGCGAGGTGAAACTGTTGCCTCTCTAGGAACAGTGAGCAAGGGGTCCACGTCTGGATTGCCCTGTTAACTTAGGGTGAAACCCAAAGTTAATGTATGCAAACAAAGGGGGGTCTGGGAATCTCTCTACCAGCACAAACACAGCCCAATGACCTGTTCTTGGGTGAATAACCCCTGGGAGAGACTCTACCAAGTCTTGAGAGAAGTCTGACTGCTCAGCCACAGCTACCAGGTAAATCTGGGTGGTACAGACTGCTACCAATTGGGTTTACTGCTAACACCTGTAGTCTTAAACTTTTTGCAGTGGTCCCTAAGGGAACTGCACAGGTTTCTGCCTAACATTGATCATGGCTGAACGAAACGAACAAGCGGATTTGCACAGTACCTTTTGTTAAGAAGGATTTCTGAACTCTGACATGGAGGGGCAGAGGTTTAGAAGGCCAACCTAGTTTCTTGGAACAGGGTAACCTCTGGACAAGCCAGACCAATCAGGCTAGCTATGGCGGCGGTCAAGACTAAGTCTCAAGAGGGGTGAGGGTGACTGAAAGACCGCAATGAGCACAGAGAGCAAGGACACTTACAAATTACTCCAGACAGGTGTTATATTAAAAATATGGACACATTTATTACAAGACCTTTGTAACATAGACCACAGCAAAGAATCACAGTAACACTAAAGTAAAGCAATACATCACAATCAATACAATATATATACAAGACCAAAGGGGTCTAAGGAGTTAATAGCACACAATATGTAGACCACCTAAATGGGGAGGAAAACAGGCATTGCAGGTAATCTTTAGACCCATTTCGACATCAGAATTACACCTAACTAAGAGGCAGTCCAAGCCCTACGAAGAGAGGAGCCTTATGCTCAATAGTATATGCACATGCTTGTGCCAATGGACAAAATAGAGTCTCATCAAGGGTCTCTAGCAGCTCAGGAAGGTGGATAAGGCAATGAAGAACAAGTTCCCACTATTCAAGCAGGACTCCCACTTGAGGGCAGAGGCAGGTTGAGAGTGCGGGATGTAGTCGACTATTTCGCAATAGCTGTGGAAAGGAAAGGGGCCCTCAGGGGCCACTTTGTGCATAAAAATGGGCTCCTGCACTGGGGGCCACCAGTTGGGGTAAGAACTACTCACCAGTCCCCGACACAGGCAGACCCAAACTTCACCAGTACAGTCCACTTTGCTGGCAAGTTCGAATGCGACAATCATGACGTCTCGACACTGTGTAGTTTCCGAGATACAGCGAGGATTCCCAAACGGGACAGTGGCGATTTCTCCGCTACGGGTGGAGGAATCAGCCCAATTCCACTGCAGAAGGCTTCAGGGTCAAGGGGGTCACAAATACAGTGACTTTGCACAGGTTGTTGCTGTAGCAGGGCAACACGGTAACCGCGTTTACTCCGGTCCGGGCGCACTCGTCTCACTTCAGACCTGGCAATTCCAAGTATACGAAATTCGGTGTGAGGGTGCCGTGGACACAGAGAAAGCAGTATACCAAGTTTCGAGGGCCTTCTCGAAACAGTGGCGGTAACAGAGTAAATATCCTGTGTAAGCTGGTCAGCCCACTGGTTGGCCCATGGACACTTCCGAAGAGGCGTATTTGCAGGGTTTGATGAAGGTGCCGAGAATAGTTGATCCCACTATTCCAATGGGTCGAAGCATCTTCGCAGACCTTCTAGAACGATCAGAGGGGCCTGTCAGAGGGGCCTCACAGGACGAAGTGGGCTCAGGGTGCCAAACCTTCCATCGGGTCACCAGCGGTTCTTCGACTCGGCTCCTTGTTGCAAGATACTTGGCTCCTTATACTTTGTTTGTGTGAACTCAGGAGATCGACATGGTAGGGGTGTTTTCAGCCTCCTCTTATCCAAAGTTCCCTTCGTGCCAAAACGGAGAGGACCCAATGGGAGATCTGCTCACAAACACTCACTCCAAACGTGGACCAATCACAGACCACAGTGGTCCCAGGCATTCAGAACACTCCAGACTCTCTGGCACCCAGGATGTGTACTGGGAACAGACATCCCAGCCCACATCCTGGAGGCACACAGACAAGGCATGCAGAAGCCCGGGAAAGCATTGGGTTTCGTGGGAAAGTGCACGACCAAATAATGACTGACCCGGGTCGACTCGACCTGGGGAAGGTGAAGGGGCAAGATGGCCAAAGGACAGGACAAAGAACCTCGTGGCATGGCCACATTGGAGCCAGGACACTTACTTGTGCCAAACGCGGACACATCTGCACAGTTCATAAAAAGTCCAGCGAGAGTTTCTAGGGCCTTTGGAAAGACTAGAGACCCAAGTGTACTGTAAGGTAAGTTACAGTGCACACTTGTTACATTTTGCACAAAAGTTGCAACATGAGGAAAGGACTAAGGGAAACAAAGTCTCCCGTTAATGACTGTCTTAAGGGCATGTCAGTTCCCCATAAAAAGTGAGCGAAATCCCAGAGAAGTGCAGCTGAGGGCTGAGTTTCTCTGGCAAAGTTTAGTTCAGGGTGTTTAAACAGCAGCAAAAAGTTTGGGGGTTGACACAGGGAGGGAAAATTACATACAATTATGAAATCTTTCCTAACACTCGCCCTTCCCAGACTAAGGACAGGGGGAACTAATCCACCCCTGGATGAGTTTCTTGTTCAGGTCTGTTAAACATTCTGGACAACCCATCAGCATTGCTATGTTGGACACCTGGCCTATGCTCAATAGTGAAGTCAAAACCTTGCAGACTTATGGACCACCTAAGCAACTTTGGATTCTCTCCCTTCATGTTCATTCGCCACTTTAAGGGCTTATGGTCAGTTTGCACAGTGAAGTGGGTCCCTTAGAGGTAGGGCCCACACAACAGAGAAACATTCTTTCTCTACTGTGGACCATCTGAGCTCTCTGTCCTTAAGCTGGTGACTAATGAAGCCAGTTGGGTGTTCCTTACCCTTCTCATCTACTTGAGATAGTACAGCTCCTATCCCAGTGTCAGAGGCATCTGTCTGCACAATAAAAGGTCTTTGGTATCAGGGGCCCTGAGCACAGGGGCCTGGCACAAGGAGTCTTTTAAGCCATTGAAGGCCTTCTCACACTCTTCAGTCCAAGTTACCTTCTTGGGTTTCTTTGGAGTTGTGAGAGCAGTCAGAGGGGCAACTATGGTGCCATAGTCTGCCATGAAATGTTGGTAGTACCCAGTGAGTCCTAAGAAGGCCGTCACTCGGGTCTGTGTAGTGGGGGTAGGCCAGTCTTGTACTGCTTGTACTTTACTGGGTAGAGGCTGTATACTCCCTCCACCTACTTCATGTCCAAGGTAGACCACTGATCCTTGTCCAATCTGGCACTTACTGGCCTTTATGGTCAAGTGGGCCTTCTGAAGAGCCTGTAACACAATCCCAAGGTGTTTCACATGGTCTTCCCAGGTGGCACTGAAAACTGCTATATCATCCAGATATGCAAGACAGAATTCATTCAACCCACTCAACACATGATTCCCAAGCCTCTGGAAAGTGGCAGGTGCATTCTTCAACCCAAAATGCATTACCTATAACTGGTAAAGGCCCTCTGGAGTTGAGAAAGCTGTCTTCTCCTTGGCATGTTCTGCAAGGGCTATTTGCCAATAGCCTGCAGTGAGGTCAAACGTGCTGAGGCACTTGGAGGCACCCAAGGTATCCACCAGCTCATCTGTTCTAGGCAAGGGGTGGGCATCTCTCTTGGTGACAGCATTCAGAGCCCTGTAATCCACACAGAACCTCAGTTCGGAAGTACCTGCTTTTGGAACCAAAACCACAGGGCTGGACCAAGGACTACTGGAGGGTTAAATCACCCCAAGATCCAACATTTTGTTGACCTCTGTCTTAATGTAAGACCTTACTTTGTCTGACATTCTGTAGCCCCTACGTTTGGTAGGTACACTGTCTCCTGTGTCTATGTTATGTTTGCACCAAGGTGTCAAACCAGGGGACTGTGAAAACAGGGGGGAAATTGCCTAAGCAAACCTTTCACCTCAGCCTGCTGATCAGAAGTCAGGTGAGGGGCCACTCGGACACCCTCAATGGAGCTATCTGAAGGACTGCTCTGGAATAGGTCAGGAAGAGGTTCAGGCTCCTCTTCCTCAACATCTGAAGCCAATAGCAGTGCTGCGATTTCAACTCTTGGGATGAAACCCTTCAGCCTATTTACATGGAACACTTTTGGAGCCTGTCTAGGCCTTCCAAGGTACACTAAATAGTTGACCTCACCCAGTGACTCCATCACTGTGTAAGGGCCTCACCATTTATCATGTAAAGCTCTAGGCCTTATGGGATTCATGATCAGGACTTTCTGACCAGGTGTGAAGTTGATGAGGGAAGCTTTCTGGTCATACCAATGTTTCATCAAAGCTTGTCCTGCCTTCAACTTGTCACTAGCCAGACCCATCGGGAGTACCATCCGTTTTCAGAGCCCTAGGACATAGTCTACTATGTTGGTAGTAATGGGGGGAGTGGGCATCTCCCATCCCTCCTTGACTATGGCTAAGGGTCCCCTTACAGGGTGACCAAACAGAAAAGTTCAAAGGGGCTGAAGCCAACCCCCTCTTCGGGTACCTCTCTGTAGGCAAGTAAGCATGGTAAAAGAAGATCCCATTTTCTTCTTTGAGGTTCTTCCAGAGCCCCAATCATATTTTTCAAGGTCCTGTTAAACCTTTCCACCAGACCATTGGTCTGGGGGTGGTATGCGGAAGAAAACTTACAGGTGACCCCACATTCCTTCCACATCGCCTGCATATACTTGGACATAAAGTTGCTGCCTCTGTCAGACACAACTTCTTTAGGGAAGCCAACCCTAGTAAAGATGCCAAGTAAAGCTTTTGCAACTGACTTGGCAGTCACAGTTTTCAATGGGATGGCCTCAGGATACCTGGTGGCATGGTCGACCAGCACCAGGATAAACCTATTACCTGAGGATGTTTGAGGGTCAAGGGGACCAAAAATGTTGATCCCTACCCTCTCAAATGATACCCCCACAACGGGGAGTGGTACCAATGGAGCTTGGATTGTTGAGCCACTCTTACAAGATAACTGGCAGAAGGCACAACTCCTGCAGTGGCTTTCTACTTACACCCCCATCTTGGGCCAGTAGAAGTGCATGGATAACCTTTGCTTGGTCCTCTTAACTCCAAGGCGACCAGCAAGGGGCACTTCATGCGCCAGCTGCAGGAGGAAGGGTCTTACAGCAAGGACAACCACCAACCTCCTATGGTCTCCTTCTGTAGACTCTGTAGGCTCACTGTACAGGAGCCCACCTTACCAATAAATCTGATGCTTCCCAGGAGGTTCACGCTCAAGCTGGGAGCAGGCCTGTCTCCTTAGGCCTTTCAGAGATGGGCACTCATGTTGGCCTTTACTGAATTCTTCCCTGTCAGGACCACCTTCGTTTTATTTATTTTTTATTTTTATTTGATTTGGCTGAAATTTGTCAACCTTTCAAAATGACACAGAAAAATTCATATTACTTTTCATATACAGGATACATAAAATGTTACTTAAAAAATTACATGTATTCATAGTTAGATTAATATCATAATTTAGATAGAATTTAAACACATGAAATAAAATAAATAAATGTACAAGCAGCATCCAATCAACAGCAAACAAACAAACAGACAAACTATTAAACTATTAATACCTATGGAGGCATTGCTTACACATTGTCAATTATTGTCATCTAGGTTCAAGCTAACAAGAAAATTAATAGCAGCAAGTTGAATTGCCATATTGTTGCATCCCAGTAGGACCCCCCAACACTCAGAATAGGATAAATTCCCCAAATGTTCACAATGTCTGGTGAATATGAGTTCTCGTTTAGGTCTTAACATTGGGCATTTTGTGATTAGGTGAACAAGGGTCTCGGGGACTGAGTCAATTTTGCATGAATTTTTATCCGCCGGCGTAAGCCCGCGCCTTACTTTTAGTTCACCCGTTATTCACAGGTTAAAGCGGAGGAGTAATATGCCATTATGATATTTGGGAGATGGACATCGTATGAAATAGGGAGGCAACACGCCCACTTTTTTTGGAGGAAAGCGGGCCATATCACCATCACTATAGGTTAGACAGAGTTCACAGGTGTTAATCCAATCAGTCTGCTGAATCTTTAGTTTTGCTTTATCAGGGTTGGATAACAATAAATCAATTGTTATGTCTGCCTTTGCAAGAATATGATAGACTTTGTTTAACCAGGTATTCAGAAACACATGTTTAGCTGAAAAGACATAGTTTGAAAGAATGTTTAACAATACATTGTCAGTAGTGGACAGCAAACATTTCCTGAATAATGAATACAGGCGCCAGCTGTAATGCGCCTGAAGGGAGAGCAACCCCAACTCATATCTCACCCAGGGTATTGGTGTACATTGTGGCAGATGGAGCACTGAATGCGAGAATTTAGCTTCCCATTGATGAAATTTAAATGGGGATTCAGTTGACAAGGATTCAAGACCATAAAGTAATATTGGGACAATTTTTTTTGTCCAAAAATGCCAAGCCGGTAGAATAGAAAATATACCATATTTATGCATAATAATGCGTGCTTGGGAAGTGGCTGATGTTAACTTACTCTCCACCCGCTCCAACTGACCATGAGCTTTCAGATTCCCATCAAAGGTCATGCCCAAGAAGCTATAGTCATGTACTATCCCAATAGGGGTAGAGCCAATGGTCCAGACAAATGACGATGGTCCTGCGCGTCTAGGGGAGTATTGTACAATATGGGTTTTCGTAGAATTGATTGAAAGTTCGTTCAGTTTAACATACTCCTGAAACACGTCAAGTAAGCGCTGTAGTCCGACTTGAGTCCTAGAGATTAGGACCAAGTCGTCGGCATACATGAGAGATTGAATTTTATGGTTATTCAACTTGGGGGAGTCCAAAATTACCTTTGACAGTGGTTCTTTAACATCATGTATATAGTAGTTGAAGACAGCGGAGGCCAACGAGCACCCCTGCTTTAAACCCCTAAATGTAGGAATTTTCCTTGACAGTAGTCCATCTAGGGTGATTCGAATTCTGACCGATGTTGCATAGTGCAATGAATCGATAATATCTTGCAATGCGATCGGGCAGTTGTGTCTTCTTAGTTTATTCACCAAGAGGAGGCGGCTGACCGAATCGAAAGCAGCATTGAGGTCAATGAAAGCAAAAAAGACCTGTTGTTTGGTCTCCTGATATTGAGCTTTTATAGCATTCAGGGTCAACAAATTAATGTTCGTTCCCATACAAGCTACAAACCCCGTTTGGTTGGTGTCACGAAGATGACAGGTCTTTGTCCAGATATTGAATTTGCGAAGTACAAGCCTAGTAAAGATCTTGCCAGGGGCGTCTAGCAACGCTATAGGGCGATAATTCACTGGGACAGATCGATCACCCTTTTTAAAGATGGGAAATATTATAGAACACCTCCAAGACAACGGGATGTAACGTGTGTGTAATATATCTTTAAAAATTGTTGACAATATATGAGCCCATATCTGCAGATGTGTTTTGAACATTTGATTCGATAACCCATCTGGACCTTCTGCCCTCGATGAACTGATCTTTTGAATGATGTCGTAGATCGTTTCATGCGAGGCTTCCATGTGCCAGGATGAGGTGGAAACTGATTAATAGACACATTCAGCAAACTTTTGGTCAGCATAAAGACTTGTGAAATGATTGACCCAAGCGTGCTCCGAGACTCCATTGAGCTGTGCATCTGCCTGCTGATGACAAGTATGATTATTTAACAAGTACCACATGCCAGAAGAATTTTTGTTGCGCATTGCCAGTGCCATGGCTTCGCTATCTTGCTGGAATAGAATTGATTTTCGGGCACGCAGTCAGTCTTATATTTACATTTGGCTGATTTTAGTTCCACCCATTTAAGTGCCGATGTAGACATTAGAATTTGTTTTTTGGTCACCCTGTATTCTGCTCTTCTTTTTCTGATAGTAGGATCAAAGGCATGCAGATGTCTAATGATGTTATGGTGGGGAATTGTGACTGTTTGGACAAAGGAGCTTAGCAAATCTGTATACTCATTTCTCACAAATGCGTTAAGGTTGGCAGTAATCAAATGGTCAAACTCATTCAGTTTGTTTGCGTTCCATCTGAGGCGTGACCGCGAGTTATTGACGTCCATGCGTCCCCTATAATAGGCATTGCTTGTCTTAGATGTCGTAGCTAGATTGATATAAAGGAACAGCATCACTGTTGCAGTGATATTTGATCGATAATAATTCAATCTTTTGAAATAGTTTGACATCCACAAAGATGGAATCAGTTATGCTCATGAGTGAGCCGCGATGCCAGGTATAGTGCGCTGTAACGTCTCCCTCCACTGAACCATTTACCATATGGTAATTTCGCTCACTCATCAATGCCATCCACTTTTGTGTGCTTGGCTATGAGAGCCAAGCTTCCAGCAATCTAAATTTAGATCGCCCAGGAGGATGGTATATGTTATTGAGTTGTCCAATGTGATAAGCTGTAGAATGTCTCTAAGACCAGAAAAAAAGGTTTCATCGGGCATGCTAACCACATTTCTATAAATATTAATCACGCTAAAACTAATGCACCATGAGTGATCTTGACTAGCTGTATGTGTGGTCCTACAGAAGCCCATGGCAAAATATTGAAGCCAGCTTTAATATTTACAGGAACCAATAATCCTGAGGATGGTCTACCACCTGTCGGAATTGCCGGGATTAGGGACAATTCATAGTTGTCCCAGAGTGGGGATGTAGTTAACCACGTCTCTTGCAAGGCTATGATGTGGTAAGAGTCACACATGTCTCTAAATGAAGTCGACAAATGGCTGTGACCTCTGGAATTCCAGGAAACAATACTTAATTTGGCTTGAATAGTACATTTTAGTTGTTATTGTTGTGCGCTCTCAGACACCCAATTCTCTCTGGTTTCTCGACGCGATCCTTGATAGATCTTAGGCAATGTAGTATGTAATTTAGATTTTGGTGTGGCATGTTCCGGGTCTTCAGCTAGCAAGAAGCCCATGTCAAATAGGAGAATTTTATTGCGCCATATTGAGTGCCAAACCACGCCTGATGGAATCCAGAGTCTGACTATCGAAAGTGGTGAATCAGTTCAAAATTCGATCTGATCTATGTCAGACATGGAGATGTTGGACAGATCTTCTAATTCACCAAATATATTCAGCACACTTTGCCGATTTAGGTCATACCCGGGGTGCTCTGCCTCTCTGCATTTTAAAATCAACGTGTGAAACTTTGCACAATGTGGATGTAAATGTCGTGAGTGGAGCCGAGTTTCAAATTTACCTGTAGACCATTTCGGAGCAGTAGGAGTATTAGGGCAATCTTGTGGCCAAGCGTTCTTTTGCAACTGCTTATCCCTAGGATTAGGAAATTTGTTAGGAGAAGTAGAGTCAGGCAGATTACGAGCACCTTGTGCAAAATTAGGCGAACAATGAGACTGACCCACAATTTGAGCAAAGGTTTTTGCAAGATTAGCAGCTAACTAATTGCCCACTCTTTTCCTAACTTCATCAGTTATAGTCTGAGGCACACAAGGGTCTGTTTGGTAAGGCAATTGAGGTAAAGGCGCGAAAGATACTGATTTAGGTTGAGTCAAAGGGGTCTTTATCGGTTGTGATGGCACATGCAATTGCTTGGACCCAGGTGTAGCTATAATTTGTTTATCAATGCCTGACGTCAAGTTGTTATAAGCAAAGGCACTGGCAGTTGAATTTGGATGTTGGCTGGACGTTTTTTGCGTCTTACTCAAAGCGCGGACTAGTTGTGATAAAGGAGATAGAATCACAGGAGACCTTATGCTTGCACTAGGGTTGGAACTGGCAAGTAATGGCTGGTCAGCCACTCCCGCTGTTTTGGGTTGCTCTATTTCACCAGAGGCAGTGCTGCTTGATTGAATTGATATTGGTAAGACTGCCGGTTTACCAAGGGTTTTAAAAAAGGAACTAAGGATGCTTTTTGAATTCTTGGTACCAATCATGTTTTTTGTTTTTTTTATCGGAATAGCAGATATTTTTTTGTTTTGTTCTTAGTAAGCTTCGGGTTTCTAGCTTTCAACAGTTGAAGGTGGCTTTGCCCATCATTTGCACTCGGTTGTAAATTTGGCATCTCTCTTGGTCCAGAGGGAGCCTCATTAGTCAAAATTGGAGTTGGCAACATCGGGGAGGGGTGGTGGATTTAGCCACGTCAGCTCAGGGGAAGAAGATTCCTGGAGGGTCTTCTCTGTCATTGGAGTTCGAGGATTCGGACCTGCAACAGGGCTTCACCAGGCCGTTCAGTCGTGGTAGGGGTCATCTTCCATCAGCTCCTCGTCAGTTCTGGCGACTCTGTCTTTCCAGACCCAGAGACCTGCTTTCTATGCAGTTTTACCCCATTCACACAGCCTGTTTGTCAATCACACAGCAGGGTGGCTGTCCCGCCGGGACAGTCACCACAGCCAATCAGTTCAGAGTGCGACATGGGTCTCCAAGGAGACCCTGTGCAGGGAGTCCTAAAGCCCTCCCTTACATCCTGTACCCCCCAGACATACAGGCGCCTAATGAGGGTTTCTGCGTAGAAGCCAACGAAAAGACGGTGAACAAAGGAACCAAATCTGGTTTGGCGCGCAGAGTGAAACACACGAAAGACATTTTCAACAAGAAATGGTGAATAAACCCAGCCGGAGCCGAAATAAAACATATATGGTCTAGCGAGTTTAATTTGAGGCTACCAAGATAGCCTAAAACAATACTAAGGTTATTTAAGATACCGCGGTAGGAAAAATAGGGTAGTTACCACTGCCACCAGCCAAGTCTTGATGAAAAGGGAGCGAAACAATGCTCTAAGAGAAACAGAGAAAAAGGGATAAGTATTAACCCTTTCCAGTACTCTATGTAAGATAGGGTGTACTGGGTCTGTGGTTTTTACAGAGGCTAATAAAGTTAATGGTAACTTTATATGCTCTGGGAGACAGTAGTCAGTCCCAGAAAATAGAGTCTGAGTGGGGAAGTCTAAAAGACAACCCTGTGTCAGTGCACTGAAGGTGCTGTGTAACACACAGTAAAAAGATGATGCATGTGAAGTAGGTGAGGATTAAAGTCATAATATCGAAAAAATAATGCTGAAATACAAAAATGTCGAAAAAAAATGTCAAACAAATAAATCGAAAATATATACATATAACAGAAAAAGTCAATTATTCGAAAAAAAAATGTTAAAAAAAAGTCGACCAACAATGCTAATATACCAATGTAAAGTGTCATCAATAGTACCATTTAAATGTCCCCCCCCCTCGTCCGCAACACATACCCATTTGTTTTTTTGTAAATGAAATACATTATGACTAACGAGAACCCCACAGAATGAAGGGTAGAAAGGGTTAAGCAAATAGGTGACAACTACGAGTAAAGAACCTTGCCTAAATACAGAGGAACATATGACGGTTGTGAGAAACCGTCATTACCTGACAGAACCGAACGTCAGAGCGGACTACAGTGAATTTAATACAGTTACTTCAGGCTAAAACAGGTAATATTAACACAACAAACATGTAACTAGATATCGAAATATCTTACTATAAATAAATGTGTGACAGGAATAGTAAAACAGTTTTTTTTCTTTCCGTTGTTTTAGACTAAAAAATGACAGACAAGGTGGAGTATATAGCTTCACAAAAGGGAGGAAAACAGATGGTTTACAACGGATATATTTACTATAAAGAAGCAGAAAAAAAGGAACGCACATATTGGAAGTGCACTGAATATGGCAAAACAAAATGTTGTGCACGAGCAATAACTGAGGCTTCTAATATAAAAATAAACGGCGAGCACAACCATCTCCCGGATAAAACAACTATTATAATTAAAAAAACACTTCACGAGCTCAAACGAAAGGCAGTAGAAAACCAAGGTCAAGCAAGTGGTTCGATAATATTAACAGTATGTGACACGTTAACGTTACACATATCGGCATAAAACTGGTGAAAAACTAATGCAGCATACGGTAAACCGAAAAAAACAACAAAAAGAAAATCTCCCACCAGCACCGATGATATACAATGATGTAACAATACCAGAAGTGTTTAAATCAACCACAAAAGGAGACAATTTCCACCATGAAACCATAGAAATAAACAACGAAAAAATACTAATATTTTCAACTGCTACAAACTTCCAGCATCTGAGTCAAAGTCAACAATGGCAAAGTGACGCCACATTCAAAGTATGCCCCCAACCATTTCAGCAATTGTTTACTGTTCATGGAACAATAAATAACAGACTTGTACCGCTTTTTTATGTTTTGATGCCAAAGAAAAGCGAAGAAACTTATAAAATCGTGTTTAACAAAATGAAAGACACTGTACCAGATTCACAACCCACAAATATAATCATGGATTTCGAAATAGCACAAATTAGAGCATTTTCTGCAATATATAAAGATACAAAGATACAAGGGTGTTTTTTTTCATTTTACTCAAAGCATTTGGAGGAAACTACAGAAATTTGGACTAAGCACAAAATATACAGAAGACAGTACTTATCAATATAACATAAAAAAAACTTTTCGGTTTGGTATTTGTTAGAGAGGATCAAGTTATACATTTTTACGAACATTTAATTGACAGTGAATATTATAAAAATCATGAGGAGGAAAATTCAGACTTGTTAGATTACATGGAGAACACTTGGCTAGGACAATTAACAAGGAGTGGAACAAGACGCAGGCCCAAATTTAATGTAAAATTGTGGAATTGCTACCAAGCAACATTAGAGCGAAAACCAAGAACAAACAATGCATTGGAAGGATGGCAAGCCAAATAAATAAAAATGTCAATACAAAAAACCCAAATTTATGGCATTTTTTAAAGGAGTTACAAAATGAACAAACACATCAAGAATTTTGACTCTCGCAAACAATTTCACTAGCAAACGCGGAAACAAAAAGGAAGAAATACAGAGACTATGAGCATAAGCTTGAACAAATAGTACACAAATTTAACGAAGATAATAAAGAAAACTACCTGGATTCTGTAGCATTTAATTTAAAGTGTTAAAAGTACTTACGTTTTCGTAGAATCAGCGATCCAATATGGCAAAACACAAGCGTATCCACATACACCAACCAGACAAATCCATGAATCCCAAAGTCCAAAAAGCAATCCATCGGAAGATCACAAAAAAGAAATCCAAGAAAAATCCAAATCTGCAGTCCAAAACAGTTACATCCAACACAGAAGAAAAGGTGCAAATCCAAAAAGTCCTGAAAAAAAACCCCACAATCCAACATGAAAAATGCATGGAACCAAAAAAAAACCATGATATCCATGGAATCCGGAAGAAAAAAAACCATTGGGTCCAAAAAAGTCCAGTAAAAAAAACAAATCCACAAAATCCTTGAACGGAGACACAGAGACCTGAAAGCAACGGAAACGCTTTCAGAATGAACTTTAAAAATGGCGCCCACGCATACGTACACTCACGCTAACGTACATACAAAACAATAACAAATAACAGCAAAATGTACATTTCCAATACAATAGCGCCACCTAATGGAGAATAGTTATAATGAATGTTCACTGTAGAGAAAGCCTGCTACCAATTTAATATTTAATATTTATTAGTACAGTTATACTTAAAATGAAAAGTTTTTTAAACTACATAATTATTAAAATACTATATAATACTTTTTATTGATAATATTATGTTTCAATGTTAAGTCAAATATGCTTAATAAAATATATATAAATGTTTACCTTGTATATTCTTTATACCTTGCCTCCATGGTCACTAATGGTTTATAGTCATAATATCTGCATGTAATATTTTTTGAAAAAAAGTCAAAAAAAAATCGATTTGTTGTATTTTCGACATTTTTTTTTCCAATAAATATTTTCGACATTATGGGCCTCATTACACGGTAGGCGGAGAACCATGGCGCAATTAGCGCCATGGATCATGCCGGTAAAATACCGGCACCGCCTTGGTGGAAAGGGGAATTACCGCCCCATTCCTAGGTTGGCGGGGCGGTAATTCCCCCTTCCACCATTGCCCTTCCCCATTCCCATTTTTGCCCCATAGGGCATAATGGGAAAGGGGAAGGTGCTAATTACGGCACCGCAAATTGCAGTACCGTAATTAGCTCCCTGGGTCCCTTTGCGGGTTGGTTTTTAACGCCTGCAAAAAGCAGGCGTTAAATTCCCCAACCCGCAAAGGGACCTCGTAGTAAGGCGCTAAGGATTTACCGGTACCGGTAGAATACCAGTACCGGTAAACCCTTACCACCTACCGTGTAATGAGGCCCTATGACTTTCGAAAATATTACATTCGAAAAAATGACTGCACACCGTAGGTGAGGCTCCACAGTCTATGAACACAAACATCTTAAACACACACAGCAAAACACATGTAAGAGTGGGAAAAAAAGGTTCACACTCTTACCAGGTGAAAAAATTAATCCCAGAAATCCAGCAAGTATCTGAGAACCCCGTCTCCAAGAAGAACTCCTTGTTCGTTTTGGGGTAAGCCAAACAAGGAGCCTGGGAAAGGCTTCTATTCAGTTGCTTCACTGGCTCGGATTGTTCTGGACCCACTCCCACTTGCCTCCGGCCTTTAATAAATGGACCAAGCGTTGAGTGACCACTGCACAGTGCTCAATGAACCCTCGACTATAATTAGTAAGTCCAAAAAGGCTTCTTAATTCTCACAGAGTGATAGGGTCTTTTAATTTCAATAAGGCTTCCAGCTTCTTCACCTGGGGATTAAGACCCTCAGGTGTGATCTCGTGCCCTAAGAGGTTCACTCAGGTCTTACACCACTGTGCCTTCTGAAAGGACAGTTTTACTCTGGCCTTCTGTAACTAAGTTAGAACATAGAGAATTTCTGCTATATCTTCCTCCACAGTTGAGCTCTTGATCAAAACATCATCCACATAGGCCAGGTTTCCCCTTTCGCCCAAATCAGGCATGGCCTTATGTAGGAAAATGTTGAACTCATTACCAGAGTTTATGTTCCCAAAGGGTGTCCGAGTCCATGTGCACTGCTGCCCCCCAAAGGTAAAGGCAAGCTTGTACTGGTCTTCCCTACTCAAAGGTACTGTCTAGTAACCGTTGGTCATGGCATTGTCGGTGTACACCTTTGACCCTTGGATCTTGACCAGTCCCTGATCGATGTACGGAAGGAGCCATTTTGACAAGTGGACCCGTTTGTTCACCTCCCTCAGGTCTGCACATAGTCTCCATTTGCCGTTTGGTTTGAGCATCCCAGTACCGGGTTGTTGAAGGTAGTGTGGATTCGACGAATTATCCCACGGGATTCTAAATTCTAAATAATCTCGGTGAGTGACTCCATGGATGTTAAAGGTAACCAGTATTGTTTCACAAATACTGAAGCCATCTCGGGGTCCGAGGGAATGGTGGTTGAATGAATGTGCGTCCGCAGTCATACGAGTCCACTGAAAAGATGTCTTGGAATTCCAGGAAGACCTGTTTTACCTTTTGTCTTTGCTCCTCAGTCTCACAGACATCAGTCGGATTGATCCTTTTCTCGACCATGTGCTTGAAATTTGGAAAGACCTTTGGCATGGCAATTTCAGTGGTATCATCCAGTTGGGTGGAGAGATCTTTTTTGATGGTGTTGACCTACACAGGGGATTTGAGGTAGAGGTCCTTGACTCTGAACACTGTCTCCTCCCTCCTAATGTCACAGGTCACCTCTTCCACACCATTAGGGGCAGGAAGAGTACACCAGGGAATTCCCCCCATGCCTAGTAAAAATGTTTTCTGGAGGACTACCGTCGCTGATGTCAAAACAGTTGTTTGGGATTGGTTCCATGATTTCGTTACTTAAATCTATAGAATAATGTTGGGCATCAACTGCCATTCCAATAAAGTTGTGTCTGTGCCCAAGGTGACACTTTGAGGGTCGCTGTTATCCACCAATATTCGAATGGTGTTGTTTTCTAGGTGTCGGATTTAAATATAACCCTTTTTCTTGGAGATGGGAATTTAGATTTATATATACGTCCTGATGTTTGAGGTTCTGTCTTTGCTTAATTTTGAGGGGAAGAGTAAATAGTTGCACCTGTCCTGAGATGTAGGTAATCTCTTATCACACTTGAACTTCAACCACATGAGGCAGCAATTGAGCTGACCGGAATGATTTTTTAACGTTGTCAAAGCCCATGGGGTTACTCCCCAGTCGGGACCAGGCTTTATTATTAATTAGGTCCAAATTGATTGCGAATTGGATGAGAATGTCACTTCCCAGATAAAAGGCGGTAGGGACATCTCTCACAACCCAACAATTATGGTCTATACTTTTGTTGCCAATGGACATTTTTAGCATACACCTAACCGGGAGATGTTTGAAATTTCTGGGTTTCCAGACCTACTTCCCATTTGTCAATCAATTTAAATGTGGGAATGGTCTGATCTTTTGGGAGTTTCCTGAATAATTCTTCGCTGATGAAGTTCCTTCCATTATTCAAGCATACTCTGGCGAGCACCGGTTGTTAGGCAGAATCACCTGCAGTACCCTTTGGGAACACTACAGGCAATTAGGACTACAAGTGTAAGCACAATTTCACCTTTGGTACAAGCCTGTACTACACAGTAAAGTGGTAGCGATGGCTGAGCGGCCAGACTTATCTCAAGAGTTTAAGTGAGCAGTAGAACAAGTTACACAAAGGACCAACAAATACAGTAATTCAAATATACACTTACTCAAGGTTTATTGGTAAAAGAATATACATTTCTTTACTCAGTCAGTTAGAAAACATTACTCTAGCATAAGCAGCTCAATATCACACACTAATACACCACAAAAATCCAACCGGTAAGTAAATGAACAAGTTTACCTCCAAAATGAAGTGGGAGCAAAATGACACTTTAGATACTTATTCAAGGGATAAAAAGACAAGGTTATAAGAATAGGCAGCCCAAATACATTCATAGGCAGGGCAAAGGGTTTCAGTTAAATACAAGCAGCAATTCGTCTCAATAGGCTTGGCCAAAGTCAATGGTTAAGAGTCTTTTGTATAGGATAGCACAGTTCTGGTATATAACGGTTACGTCTTTGCTACAGATTTGTAAAGGATTTGGCTAGGCTAAAAGTTTGACGAATATTAAGGGAAGGACAAGCCTTCGTAGTTGAGGAAAGTTTCACGCACTTTCTCGATGGCCTAAAAGATTTCCAGACCGCTTTTGCACAGGACCTTGTCAATGAAGAAAGCTGTAGCTGAGGCAGTTGTTCCTGGCAGTTCGAGCAGATCTCGCTGTTCCTGAGCTTCAGTCGTGGGGACAAGAAGGAAGACGTCGGGAGGTTCCTGCGCTGCCTAGGGAAGAGGTCAAAAGCTGTAGCAAGACATCGGCTTAAGGTGTGAGTTCCTTAAAGTCCATGAGCTGGTTTCCTTCCCTCTGGCTATCCGGTTTTCAACAGCACTCTGATAGAAATTCGACCAGATGGGGACGGTGTCCAGGTGGCTTGCGAGTTGGTTGTTCCCACCAAACTCAAGGGAAGAAGTTAACCTTGAAGGGCTTCTCTGTCGTCAGAGTTTCAGGCCATTCGGACCTGCAGCAGGGCTTACCCCGGTCATCCAGGAGTTGCAGCAGTCCTCTCTCTTCCTCTCCTCTTCGGTTCTTTCGTTCCAGTGGTGGACTCTGCTTTCCAAGTCCCAGAGACCTGCTTTTAAACCGTTTCCCCCCATTCATTCAGCCTGGCTGTCAGTCACACAGTAGGGTGGCTGTCCTTGCCGGACAGCCAGCCGGCCAATCACACCAGAGTGCATTAAGGTCTCCTAGGAGACTAAGCACAGGGAGTTGCGGGCACCTCCCTCACATCCTGTCCACCCCAGACACTCTGGCACCAGAAGAGGGCTTCAGTTCAGAAGCCCGCCAAAGGGCACAAACAAAGGGACCAAACCTGGTTTGGCGCGCAGAGACAAACACAAGAAGCACTTTTCCTAAAAGAAATGGCGAAAAAGGTCGAACAGCGCCTGTTTTTACAGATAGGTCTTGGCCGCCATATTGAAAAATATGGTTGACCCAATTTTTAGCTACCGTTGTTAGAGGTCGGGAAAAATCTTGGTAGTTTGATCTAAACTACTGCAACCAGCCATTTAAAGTAGGAAAGGGTAACATTTGACTGTTACATGAGAGTTTTGACTCAGGGGAAGCTAGGCTACCCCTCCAGCACTCTATAGGAAGATAGTGTGTGCTGGGTCAGTACATTTAAAAAGACTAGTAAAGCCAATTTAACTTTACATGTTCTGGGAGATGGTAGTCAGTCCAACAGAAGGTATTTAGACCTTGGGAAGTCTGAAAGACACCCCTGTGTCACTGCACTGAAGGTGCCGTGTGACACGCAGAAACAGATGATGCCAATGGAGTTGTTTTAAAACTTCATAACCAAAGAACACAAAAGTAAAACACACACAAAATGAAAAGTTCAAAGTCCCAAAATATAGCAAAAGAGCTGGAGGGCTCTAAGGTAGAAGGAATTTAGCACATGGGTGAGAAATCTCCCTAACACCGGTTCCTCCCCTCCTTTAACTGAATGGGGATAAACAACTGCTTGCCCTTTTTCTGAATGCCGGTAAGACGTTGAGCGGACTCTTCCTTGTCTGGTTTCACGTGACTCACGGTGTCTTCTGATTTTGGACTGGTGTAAAATGTTAGGGTATTCCCTTCCAGTGTTGATTGCCACTTAAAACTGGGAAGAAGGTTGATTTTCAAGAATGGAGAAGGGTTCTTATCACCAGTTTGTTCTCCTACAGAGATGACAATGATGTCTGGGACTTTTTATTGAGCTCGTAGCAGACAATATATACTGCACGGTGGTGCAGAACAACGATGCAAAGATCACCAAACAACATTTTCAGAATTTGTCCCCCAGAACAAAAAAGTACAGGCAAAGACAGAAGAAGAAGAACAACAGAAAGCGTGAGAGGAGAAATCCCCCCCCACCCGGTTGGGTCCCCCACCCTCCCCACCCCGGGGTCTAGTGTCGAAGGGTTTCGTAGGTGTGACCAATGCTGCCTTGCAGCGATTATCGCTGTAAAAGGGGGCAGGACCACTGACATCAGGGCGCACAAATCGCCCCCCTGTGGGGGCTCAGGGAACCGGGCTGACATTTCTGAGGAACTCCAAGAAGGGCAGCCACTCTATGTGTGAGTGGGATTCCATGACCAACGCAGTTAGGCTCTCCATATCATACATTTCTTCAGCCTTGCATAGCCAATCGTATTGTGTGGGGGGAGCATGCTTTCCATTTAATAGTAACGCACACCCGTGCCGGTAGAGCAAATTCCTTGCCATGTGAGGGAGGACCCTATAGTGGTCATCTCTGTGTTCCACTCCGAACAAAACCAGAAGAGGGAGAGAGGCCTGTGAATGCCCTCTATCAGTCGGATCCACCCCAGAGCTTCTTTCCAGAACATTTGCAAATGGGGGCCGCCCCACCACTGGTGCCAGTACATAGCAATCTGAGAACATCCCCACCAACAGTAAGGGGAAGCATTGGGAAACATCCTTGCCAGGCGCTGGGGTGTAAGGTGCCACTGGACAAGGCGTCTGCAATTGTGCACCTTATATTGCATAGCTATGGAGGACTTCCACACCGCCCTGTATATGGCTTCCCAACCCTTTTGATTTTCGACCCAACCCAACGATGCATCACACTTTGCTTTGGAGCCGGGCAGGGGTCGATGACCCCTCCCCAGGAGAACCCTATACATTTTTGTTATAAGACCCCTAGTACCACTGGGGGAATCCAGAACTGACTCAAACGCCGCGAGCGAGCGTTGCAGTTGGCCCTTCCACTTCTTATCTGTGAGAACCCCCTTGAGTTGTAGGTAAGGGATGGGATTGCCAGACCCTGCTGAGCCGCCTCCAGATCTATCTTAGACAAGAAAACCCCTTCCCTCCACATTTGACCCGCCGTAACCAAGCCCTGCTCATATTGCGGCTGAAAGCGGCTGGGGTCGATTATTGCGTCCCTAATAGGGGGTGCCCAAATGCAGCTAGCGGCAAGGGCCATGTGGTGACACCGGCCATGCCTGGGTTATCAGCTCTCCGAATTGCCCACAAAACCTTCAGGATGGATGTTCACGAATCCTGTGTGGCATGGACCGATATGGGCCCCACAACCATTCGCTCAGGGTGACAGGGGCGAACAGACAGTTTTCTAAAACTGACCCATTGCTTGGACGGCGTTTCCTGGATATGGTCCACTAGGACCCAAAGCTGGGCTGCCTTATAGTATTCCGCCAGGTCATGATAGTCGAGGCCCCCCATTTCTTTCGGGAGGATGAGCGTGTTATACACAATTCAGGGTCTTTTCCTGTCCCATAGGAAAGCCAGGCGTGAACCTTTGACTGTGGCCAGGAAAGATTCTGGCAGCAAGACAGGGAGCGATTTAAATAGGAATAGGAGATGCGGAAGCACATTCATTTTTATGGAAGTGAACCTACCAGCCCATGACAGGTTTAGCTTACCCTAACACCCTATGTCTGCCTGTATGGCTGCCCAGAGTGGAGTGTAATTTGTGCCATACAGGTCGTCCAGCCGTTTGGTAATCGTGACCCCCAGGTAACGGATATTGCTCTGAGCAGTTTTAAGGCCCCAGTGCGCCGGGTCTCCATCGGGGCCACGGGGGACATCTTCTGGGGGAAGGGCAACGGTTTTGTCTCAGTTAAAACGAAAATCGGAACGGGCGCCGGACAACTCAATCCGTTCTAGCAGTGCAGGAATAGACTCCTCTGGGTGTGTGACATACACCAAGATGTCGTCTGCGAATAGCACTAGTTTATATTCTTTAAAGCCCCTGATGAGCCCTTTTATTCTGCTGTCATTCCTGATGTTTTGGGCCTAAGATTCCATTGTCAGGATGAGAGGGGCAGCTCTGTCTAGTGCCCCTAGTCAGAGCAAATTGGGATGACGCAACCCCATTAACTACAACCCTGGCACGGGTATTCCTATAGAGGGCCAGTGCACCCCTATCCCAGTCCGCACCCAGGCCCGCCCACTGCAACACCTGCTCCATGTACTGCCATTCGACGCGGTCAAAGGCCTTCTCGGCATCGACCGAAATGAGAATGGGGTTAACGTCTGCGAGACCTGAGGATGCCATTAAGTCCAGCATCTTCTGAATATTGTCTGCCCACTGCCTCTCCCTGACATATCCCACCTGGTCGCTATGAATGAGCTGAGGGAGAACCAAATTGAGCCTGCTGGATAGGATGCTTGCATAGACTTTAACATCCTCGTTGAGCAGGGAGATCAGCCTATATGACCCACAGAGCCATTTGTGCCTGCCTTCCTCGGGGATCACAATTATTCTGTAAAAGAGGCCAGAGCCACCCCAGTAGTCATAATACTACTCCATAAACGGGCAAGGAATGGGAATAGCGCACCCTTCATTCTTTTGAAATACCCTGGGGTGAACCGGTCTGCCCCTAGCACCGATCCCGATTGAGGTGCGAGATAGCCCAGTCGACTTCCTCTGCGGTAATAGGTGCATTCAGTTCCTCCCAGTCTGCATCCAGGATGGGTGGAAACTGAACACTAGGCGGGGGGCCGGGGAGATATCAAGCTGGGGCGCAGTCTCGGATGTGTACAGCCGCTGGTAATTCTCACCAAAGCAGGCAGTGATGGCCAGGGGGTCTACCGCCATTGCTCCCAAGGGGAAGATCAGCTTGGGGACAGCTCTGTCCGGTCTCTGCTTGCGAAGTGTAGCAGTCAAGAGTGTGTGGGCTTTGTCTCCCTTTTCGAAATATCTTTGCTTCACATATCGTAGATGGGAGAGGGCTTTCTCCTGCCAAACGGACTTTAGTTCTTGATAAAAGGATTCCCCAACCCGCGCTGCAAAACCACTCCCATACATTTGTGAACAAATTTTGTGGAAACGGAAAATATTTGGTGAAGAAGTGTCAACATTAATTGTACTGAGTGGAGATTTTAAACATATAATACGATAATCACCATTAGGCACTTTGGTCCACACTGACTCAAAAGTTATACTACCCTGCTCTTGTATTGGAACAATATACCAAGAGCAACACAATGTTCCTATACAATTGATTTTTCACATTCTAGACAGTAGCTTCCTCAAATTCTGATATTGATCTATAATACCAAAGGGATCCTAGAAAAGGCCCAATTTTCATACAAGTAACTTGTTGGCAAAAACAAAGATGCTAAATTATCTGATGGATTATACCAAAGCAATCATGGAAGATAACCAATTATCATATGAGTGTCTCATACCAAAGACAATCATAAGTAATGACAACACGTGTTTTGACCTGCTATCGGGTCGTCCTCAGGGCATGTACTAGTTATTAATTCTCTGGGTGCTATACGTGATTCAACCCACAAACACTATTCGCATATCTCACAGCTGCATCATTAATATTGCTGCAACTGAAAGCCCTTGAAATAAAGTGAATGCCAAGTGTTCATACTGATGGGATGTCAGAGCACATGGAGAAGAACGAGGGAAAGGGAGGGCAAAGAAAACAGAGGCAAAATGCATGTTAGTCTATTTGGCTGCATCCCAAATATACATAGAGCAACATTTGCACTTTGAACATTCAGAGCATTTTATGACAATGCTGACTTGACTATTTTGACCCCATAGCACTGATCATCGCATGATGACTGATTCATATAGCACAAGAAAAAGTAAGAATTCTAAGCAAAAAGATTATTGACAAACGCGTGATAAAAAGCAACATTGGAGGGTGCAAGGAATAAGCTACCCCAGGGAACCACGTCACATCTCCCATTGTATTTATGAATTTTCTAATTTGTTTAAATTTCATTTACTGTTCTCTGAGTAAACATAACTGCTTCACAAAAAGATCTGATACCAGTCTATGAATTACGTGCCATGTCGCTAATTCCAAGAATAAATGCTTTACATGTAGGAGACTGGAAATAAATACCTGTTCTTACACAGTGGCGAGCTAGAGAAATATAGAGTGCGAAGACCAGATGTAACAAACGGATCGATCAAGAGACAATGGGCCTCATTACGACCCAGGCGGATTTCGCGGTGCTAAATGCACCGCGAAGCATGGCGGAAAGCCGCCGATAGCGCCATGGGGGTTGGCGGATTTACCGCCCCATTCCGACCTCGGCGGAGCGGTAAATCCCCAATCCCCATTCTGCCCTTCCCCATTCCCATTCTTGCCCCATAGGGTATAATGGGAGTGGGGAAGGAGTTAATTACGCCACCGTAAAATACGGTGGCGTAATTAACAACGAGGTCCCGTAGCGCCATGGTTTTCTCCGGCTGGTAAAACCAGGCGGAGAAAACCTCCATGGCGCTACGGGAACTCGTAGTATGGCGGAGAGGTACGCCATGCACTACGCTGGCGTAATACCCTCTCCGCCAGGGTCCTAATGAGGCCCATTTGTTACTGAATGAAGAGAGTGAAGAGAGAGAGAAATAGCCAGCCTTTACATAAAACACTGAGAGTTCATGCTCAAACTGTGCAGTCATATCACGGTAACACACGGTTGCTCACCAACAAGGTCTTAATATCAATCCCACGCCAAAGCGTGCTCCAAATATTACTTCCAGTGTCCGGGTGAAATATGCGCAGTTCACTGCTGTTCCATTAGGCACGTGTGATAATGTAACAGGAAACCGCTGAAAATAATCAATTTCAGCATTGATTAATGGCACTGAACAAAGGAACAGAAACCTGTGTATTGCCACAAGGAAAACACTCAGCATATATTGCTGGAACTATGCCACTCACCTCGAATGGCTTTTATGGTTGAAACTAAGGACAACGCTCAGCGGCGCACATTCCAGAAATGGAGAAAAAGCCAGTGCCTGCAAGTATTGAGTGACCTGACAAATAGAAGTAAAGCAACACTCCTTAGCAACTGCCAAAATAGATATACATCTTTCAAAATGCTAAAGCAGCAAACCCTCACTAATAACACTCCACAGCAAAATGTTAGTTCAGCTCCTAGTCAGCGCCTCGATGCGCTCATGTGTCACTGTTCAGCCAAAAGGTTGGCAAGTAGTGGAGGCACCCTCTATGTGTGTGCATGCACGCCTCACTGCCTCCCCGGGGGCATTCTGGCACTCAAGCTTCTATTGTCCTCGCTGAGGCTGTCACATTACCCTCTATGTGTGTGTGCGCCTCACTGCCTCCCCGGGGGCATTCTGGCCCTCGAGCTTCCATTGACCTCGATGAGGCTGGTACTTTACCCTCTATGTGTGTGTGTATGCCTCACTGCCTCCCCAGGGGTCATTCTGGCACTCGAGCCTCCATTGACCTCGATGAGGCTGGCACATCACCCTCTATGTGTGTGCATACGCGCCTCACTGCCTCCCCGGGGGCATTCTGGCCCTCGAGCCTCCATTGACCTTGATGAGGCTGGCACATTATCCTCTATGTGTGTGTGTGTGCCTCACTTCCTACCCAGGCGTCATTCTGGCACTCGAGCCTCCATTGACCTCGATGAGGCTGGCACATTACCCTCTATGTGTGTGTGTGTGCCTCACTGTCTCCCCGAGGGCATTCTGGCCCTCGAGCCTCCATTGACCTCGATGAGGCTGGTACTTTACCCTCTATGTGTGTGTGTATGCCTCACTGCCTCCCCAGGGGTCATTCTGGCACTCGAGCCTCCATTGACCTCGATGAGGCTGGCACATTACCCTCTATGTGTGTGCATACGCGCCTCACTGCCTCCCCGGGGGCATTCTGGCCCTCGAGCCTCCATTGACCTCGATGAGGCTGGCACATTATCCTCTATGTGTGTGTGTATGCCTCACTTCCTACCCAGGCGTCATTCTGGCACTCGAGCCTCCATTGACCTCGATGAGGCTGGCACATTACCCTCTATGTGTGTGTGTGCCTCACTGTCTCCCCGAGGGCATTCTGGCCCTCGAGCCTCCATTGACCTCGATGAGGCTGGCACGTTACCCTCTATGTGTGTATGTATGCCTCACTGCCTTCCCAGGGGTCATTCTGGCATTTGAGCCTCCATTGACCTCGATGAGGCTGGCACATTACCCTCTATGTGCATGCGCGCCTCACTGCCTCCCCGGGGGTCATTCTGGCACTCGAGCCTCTATTGTCCTCAATGAGACTGACACATTACCCTCTATGTGTGTGTGTATGCCTCACTGCCTCCCCAGGGGTCATTATGGTACTCGAGCCTCCATTGTCCTCGATGAGGCTGGCACATTAGCCTCTATGTGTGTGTGCGCCTCACTTCCTACCCAGGCGTCATTCTGGCACTCGAGCCTCCATTGACCTCGATGAGGCTGGCACATTACCCTCTATGTGTGTGTGTGCCTCACTGTCTCCCCGAGGGCATTCTGGCCCTCGAGCCTCCATTGACCTCGATGAGGCTGGCACGTTACCCTCTATGTGTGTATGTATGCCTCACTGCCTTCCCAGGGGTCATTCTGGCATTTGAGCCTCCATTGACCTCGATGAGGCTGGCACATTACCCTCTATGTGCATGCGCGCCTCACTGCCTCCCCGGGGGTCATTCTGGCACTCGAGCCTCTATTGTCCTCAATGAGACTGACACATTACCCTCTATGTGTGTGTGTATGCCTCACTGCCTCCCCAGGGGTCATTCTGGTACTCGAGCCTCCATTGTCCTCGATGAGGCTGGCACATTACCCTCTATGTGTATGTGCACCTCACTGCCTCCCTCTGGGTCATTCTGGCACTCGAGCCTCCATTGTCCACGATGAGGCTAGCACATTAGCCTCTATGTGTGTGTGCGCCTCACTGCCTCTCCGGGGTTCATTCTGGCACTCGAGCTGAGGCTGGCACATTACCCTCTATGTGTGTGTGCGCCTCACTGCCTCCCAGGGGGCATTCTGGCACTCGAGCCTCCATTGACCTTGATGAGGCTGGCACATTACCCTCTATGTGCGCGTGTGCCTCACTGCCTCCCAGGGGGCATTCTGGCACTCGAGCCTCCATTGACCTTGATGAGGCTGGCACATTACCCTCTATGTGCGTTTGCGCCTCACTGCCTCCCTGGGGGCATTCTGGCCCTCGAGCCTCCATTGACCTCGATGAGGCTGGCACATTACCCTCTATGTGCGTGTGTGCCTCACTTCCTCCCCGGGGGCATTCTGGCCCTCGAGCCTCCATTGACCTCGATGAGGCTGGCACATTACCCTCTATGTGCGTGTGTGCCTCACTGCCTCCCCAGGGGCATTCTGGCCCTCGAGCCTCCATTGACCTCGATGAGGCTGGCACATTAGCCTCTCTGTGCATGTGTGCCTCACTGCCTCCCCGGTGGTCATTCTGGTACTCGAGCCTCCATTGTCCTCGATGAGGCTGGCACATTACCCTCTATGTGTGTGTGTGCCTCACTGCCTCCCCAGGTGTCATTCTGGCACTCGAGTCTCCATTGTCCTCGATGAGGCTGGCACATTACCCTCTATGTGTGTGTGTGCCTCACTGCCTACCCAGGGGTCATTCTGGCACTCGAGCCTCCATTGTCCTCGATGAGGCTGGCAAATCACCCTCTATGTGCATGCACGCCTCACTGCCTCCCCGGGGGTCATTCTGGCACTCGAGCCTCTATTGTTCTCAATGAGACTGACACATTACCCTCTATGTGTGTGCGTATGCCTCATTGCCTCCCAGGGGTCATTCTGGCACTCAAGCCTCCATTGTCCTCGATGAGGCTGGCACATTACCCTCTATGTGTGTGTGTGCCTCACTGCCTCCCCAGGTGTCATTCTGGCACTCGAGTCTCCATTGTCCTCGATGAGGCTGGCACATTACCCTCTATGTGTGTGTGTGCCTCACTGCCTACCCAGGGGTCATTCTGGCACTCGAGCCTCCATTGTCCTCGATGAGGCTGGCAAATTACCCTCTATGTGCATGCACGCCTCACTGCCTCCCCGGGGGTCATTCTGGCACTCGAGCCTCTATTGTTCTCAATGAGACTGACACATTACCCTCTATGTGTGTGCGTATGCCTCATTGCCTCCCCAGGGGTCATTCTGGCACTCGAGCCTCCATTGACCTCGATGAGGCTGGCACATTACCCTCTATGTGTGTGTGTGCCTCACTGTCTCCCCGAGGGCATTCTGGCCCTCGAGCCTCCATTGACCTCAATGAGGCTGGCACGTTACCCTCTATGTGTGTATGTATGCCTCACTGCCTTCCCAGGGGTCATTCTGGCATTTAAGCCTCCATTGACCTCGATGAGGCTGGCACATTACCCTCCATGTGCATGCGCGCCTCACTGCCTCCCCGGGGGTCATTCTGGCACTCGAGCCTCTATTGTCCTCAATGAGACTGACACATTACCCTCGATGTGTGTGTGTATGCCTCACTGCCTCCCCAGGGGTCATTCTGGTACTCGAGCCTCCATTGTCCTCGATGAGGCTGGCACATTACCCTCTATGTGTATGTGCACCTCACTGCCTCCCTCTGGGTCATTCTGGCACTCGAGCCTCCATTGTCCACGATGAGGCTGGCACATTAGCCTCTATGTGTGTGTGCGCCTCACTGCCTCTCCGGGGTTCATTCTGGCACTCGAGCTGAGGCTGGCACATTACCCTCTATGTGTGTGTGCGCCTCACTGCCTCCCCGGGGGCATTCTGGCCCTCGAGCCTCCATTGACCTTGATGAGGCTGGCACATTACCCTCTATGTGCGTGTGTGCCTCACTGCCTCCCAGGGGGCATTCTGGCACTCGAGCCTCCATTGACCTTGATGAGGCTGGCACATTACCCTCTATGTGCGTTTGCGCCTCACTGCCTCCCCGGGGGCATTCTGGCCCTCGAGCCTCCATTGACCTCGATGAGGCTGGCACATTACCCTCTATGTGCGTGTGTGCCTCACTTCCTCCCCGGGGTCATTCTGGCCCTTGAGCCTCCATTGACCTCGATGAGGCTGGCACATTACCCTCTATGTGCGTGTGTGCCTCACTGCCTCCCCAGGGGCATTCTGGCCCTCGAGCCTCCATTGACCTCGATGAGGCTGGCACATTAGCCTCTCTGTGCGTGTGTGCCTCACTGCCTCCCCGGGGGTCATTCTGGTACTCGAGCCTCCATTGTCCTCGATGAGGCTGGCACATTACCCTCTATGTGTGTGTGTGCCTCACTGCCTCCCCAGGTGTCATTCTGGCACTCGAGTCTCCATTGTCCTCGATGA
The DNA here is from genome assembly GCF_040938575.1 of Ambystoma mexicanum. Classification (NCBI taxonomy): domain Eukaryota; kingdom Metazoa; phylum Chordata; class Amphibia; order Caudata; family Ambystomatidae; genus Ambystoma; species Ambystoma mexicanum. The sequence continues at coordinate 1,299,067,750 of NC_090928.1, forward strand.
GGCTGGCACATTACCCTCTATGTGTGTGTGTGCCTCACTGCCTACCCAGGGGTCATTCTGGCACTCGAGCCTCCATTGTCCTCGATGAGGCTGGCAAATTACCCTCTATGTGCATGCACGCCTCACTGCCTCCCCGGGGGTCATTCTGGCACTCGAGCCTCTATTGTTCTCAATGAGACTGACACATTACCCTCTATGTGTGTGCGTATGCCTCATTGCCTCCCCAGGGGTCATTCTGGCACTCAAGCCTCCATTGTCCTCGATGAGGCTGGCACATTATCCTCTATGTGCATGCGTGCCTCACTGCCTCCCCGGGGGTCATTCTGGCACTCGAGCCTCTATTCTCCTCAATGAGACTGACACATTACCCTCTATGTGTGTGTGTGTATGCCTCATTGCCTCCCCAGGGGTCATTCTGGCACTCAAGCCTCCATTGTCCTCGATGAGGCTGGCACATTCCCCTCTATATGTGTGCATGCATGCCTCACTGCCTCCCCGGGGGTCATTCTGGCACTCAAGCCTCCATTGTCCTTGATGAGGCTGGCACATTACCCTCTATGTGTGTGTGCGCCTCACGGCCTCCCCGGGGTTCATTCTGGCACTCCAGCCTCCATTGTCCTTGATGAGGCTGCCACATTACCCTCTATGTGTGTGTGCACCTCACTGCCTCCCTCTGGGTCATTCTGGCACTTGAGCCTCCATTGTCCTCAATGAGGCTGGCACATTAGCCTCTATGTGTGTGTGCGCCTCACTGCCTCTCCGGGGGTCATTCTGTCACTCGAGCCGCCATTGTCCTAGATGAGGCTGGCACATTACCCTCTATGTTGCATGTGTGCCTCACTGCCTCTCCGGGGGTCATTCTGGCACTCGAGCCGCCATTGTCCTCGATGAGGCTGGCACATTACCCTCTATGTGCGTGTGTGCCTCACTGCCTCTCCGGGGGCATTCTGGCCCTCGAGCCTCCATTGTCCTTGATGAGGCTGGCACATTACCCTCTCACCTGCACATATTTCCTCTTGCTCCTCATTGGCACCCTCTATCAATAGCTTCTCCCGTTGCTCTATTCCCCATCTCATTCTATCGCTCATCATTGGCACCCTCTATCAATAGCTTCCTCCGTTTCTCTATTCCCCATCTCATTCTATTGCTCGTCATCGACACCCTCTATCAACAGCTTCCTCCGTTGCATTATTCCCCATCTCATTCTATCAGTCATCATTGGCACCCTCTATCAATAGCTTCCTCCGTTGCCCTATTCCCCATCTCAGTCTATTGCTCATCATCGACACCCTCTATCAATAGCTTCCTCCGTTGCTCTATTCCCCATCTCATTCTATTGAACACCTGCACCCTTTATCACATCCTCCTTTCAAACTCTACACTCTCCTCTTTGCACCCTGGTGCCTATAAATGCCTAATGCAAAGAACAGCAGTAAATGCCAAAACTATTTGCATTGCTAAAGCTTGTTTCTTTTTTTTCCTATCTTGAGAGATTTCTTGTTGCCTTCTCAAGTAATTTATGAGTGGAGTAGAGGACATGTAGCCATGCACAGTGGTGTCAACTGCCATGGTTCGCCTGACTGCAACAGGATCACATGTGCAGGTGACGATCAGTCTAGTGCCTTTTGGAACATATGTGCAGTCTGCTTGATTTTCTCCTATGGCTGGTGAAATCCATTGCTCCATGTTGTTGCAGTGATCCTGATTCATCCGGTTACTGCACTCCATCAGAGGTCCACCCAGCTCATTTTCACCTCCCTACTCCACATGCCCTCTGCCGTGCACTGGCCCTCCATTCACATACGCGGAGGAACAGTTTCCGATGGAGGTGATGTGGGAATAACATCAGGCAGCGCTGTCTGCACGTACGTATGTGCAATGCCACTCATGTCAATGTCTGTTTCAGTTTGCACCACAATATCCGCATGCAGGTGCACACGTTGGATTTACTCAGTTCATGTGATTTTGTGATGGCAAAGGTCAGTGCAGATGTGTGTTGACCACATGTTTGTGTGTCTATGTCCCCATGAACATTCATGCATGTGCGTTGGTTTTCATGTTGCACTTTCTCAAAGGACAGCACACTCATGGGAATGTGCAGCACTTATCACACTTTACCCATTGGCAGTATTTGAAACACTCCATAACAACAGCCCCCTCCTCTATTCGCTGGACATCAAGACTCTGCATTCCGATTGTTCACCTCTTGACTCACTGACCATTCTGTGGTCTTCTTCCTACCACCTTTCGCCCCCATGTGTTGTACGAGATCCTGTAGGTGAACTCTGTGTCCACCCTACTCTTTGACCGGTGCCAGAGCACACTCCACAATCTTATCCACTCACATGACCTGCCCTGCTACGACTACACGTCTTACACACACATCCATTGACAGATCACCACGACCTCGGCTGCTCCACTTCATGTCCTTGCCTTTGGTAATGCAGATGTGCCCATATGTCTCTGTGCACTCAACAGTGCACGTTTGGCAGGCTTGGTGCATCTAGGTTTGTCCTGGTTTGCACATGTGGACCCCTGACATTCATTACCTCTGTTCCCCATTCGAGTCACTTGTTGTTAGGTTATTGTTTTCTGTATGTTCCCTTCTCCAGAATGTATTGCATGCCTTTTGTTTTCGTTACTAGTTATAATCAAGCAATGTGGGTGGCAGCACTGCATGTGCATCTGCGTTGTGATCACTTGCATGTGGTACATTGTCCCCTCCCCACAGCTTCTGTTCATCTGTTGTCCCTGTACGTTATTGTTGTTTAGACTATGATCCCCGCACCCTTCCTGGGAATGGTTTGTCCGGGGTGTGTGATCTGTTGGAGGGGGAGGCAACAGCTGGGGAGTGATGTCCTGTCCAGGAACTGTGGTGTCCAACTGGGGAGTGGGGTGGGTGGGTTTAGCGGAGTCTGGAGTTGTGGTTGAAAGGACTTATTTGCGTGGATGTTGAGAACATGGTTCTCTTTCTTGTTTGCATACCATGGTGTGTTGTGCATGTTGTGTTTGTGATGCTAAGCAGAGGATTTGTTTCCCAGTCTGCCCTTCGCCCTCACCCCATTGTACTTTTTCTCCCCCAACCTGTGTTATTATTCCATCGATGTGCCTTCCAGGCTCTCTGCCCCTGCTGCCTTCTTTTTCTGTCTTTCTGTCTCTGTCTTCCTCTCTCCCCCTTCTCTCTGTCCTCACCCATTCCCCACCAGCTAAACTCCTCCTTGCCCCACAATTCCTCTTCTCTCTCCTCTCCGCAGCTGCACATTCATCACTCTATCTCCTCTGTCTCTTGCCATCGTTTATCCTTCACATCAGCTCTCACACTTGTACTGTCACTCCCCAGATCTTCAATTCCTCACGTGTTGTCTCTTTCCCTCCCCTGCATCCAAGGGTTGTCCAAAGGCACACGAGCCCCTGATAGTGAGTGTGCACAACTTGTATTCCTGCAATCAATGGCACAGCTTGTGCCCACATTCCCAGGGCAGACTAACTCTGGGTCCAGAGTGCTGCTGTGCTCAGATGAACATTTGTTTGCTTCATTGCCAGTGATTACTCTGTCAATCGTTTTTGATTTTGTTATATTCATTGTTGCTCATGCTCTGTGTTTTTGCCTTCCATTCGTTGACACGGGGTGGACCATGGCGGTCAAGTTACCTAGTTCCATACGGGAGAAATCATGGCTGTCCTGATTGTTCAGCTCCATTGCAATGCATGTCTTTGCAAGCATAGAATGTTGTTTCAGGTGAAGCGCTGTGGATGCGAAACAGGTGGGTACCTTGTGCAAGCAAGTTCAAGGCACTCAGGAGGGCACGCGTTGAGGTGTAATCGGTGGCAGGGAGGCTGTGCTCTATGGGGTGTTGTTTTATTGTTTTGGCCTGAGGGTATCTTCTCTGGCTGCATGGGTGCAGAGACACATGCTGATGGGAGTGTAGCAAGTAATTGCTTGTAGTTTTTTAATGTGTCATGCCTGCCACACAGCATCCCGTTTCATGGCATGTCTGCCCAGACTGACAGTCCACTCCTGGCACTTCACCTCTGTCTGAGGGTGTACTTCCAGACAACTCCACACCCAGCATTGCATTGCAGGCCATGTGGGGGCTGCCATGTTCCCCCAATGCCAGGCATACACCTTAGGCCCAGTGTTGTTTGTCATGTACAGTGCACAGTACATCAGCAGCTATTATTCCACCTGTTCACAGCTGCTCAGTGCATCTCAACGCACCCTTCACTTCCAGCTCATTGGTCCACGTTCAGCCCAGTCCCTCTGAGATCTGCCTTCCCTTCCTCTTGCCTGTTCCCTGCTCCCTTATGTGTGCCAGTCTCCTTGAGCTCTGCTTCACATTCCTTTTTCGTTTGTTTATGTTTCTTTATTGATTTATATAGCATGCCATGTGTTACATTATAATGCATTACATTACATAATTCTTTTTTTAAACAGGGAACAAACATTTTATTCTTTTCACATAAAGGTTCCTATGTTTTCAACCGATTTGTTTCCTTTAGAAAACATATAACATATTGTAGTTCACACATTCACAATCACTTTCATTTATTCTAGTTTAGTATACAAGAACAGCATCTCTTTTATGCCATGGAGATCTCAACGTATATGATTCTAGAGATTCATTTTTATTTTTGAACTTCTCACACAGAGCAAAAAACAAAGGTTCAAAGAAAGGCAAACTATCACTAAATTAGACCCCACAAAAGGCCTATTTTGAAAAAGAACATATTCACTGATGTTTCTACAATTTACTCTAAGGGTACCTCCCTTCTTGTGTTGTGTAACCCTTCCCTTGGTTAAGCTTTCATTGTCTCTGAGAGGTACTGACTATCCGTCACCCCCTTTGAATTAGATATTTTTTTTTAATCAAAGATTTTATTGATTTTCAAGGTTAAAACAACATTATATTTATCTCTCTACGTTCCAGGGAGGGGGCATGGGCGGGGGGGCAATAGAGGAAGAGAAAAAGGGGGGGGGCGGGGAGGGAGAGAGGGATGAGGGGGACTGAAATAGGGAAGTTAAATGCCAGGGAAAGGTAATGGTGGGGAGAGAGCGAAGCAGACAAAAAAAAACCAATAACAAACTCAGCTTCGGGGACCATGGTCCGACAGACCGTCGAATTTGACATAGGATGACTTCCTGGCACAGGGTGTTCTTAACAGAGTCAATATTTCCCTTTCGGTGGGCCTCTCAGAGTCTCAGCAGCTACAGGGTCGCCCTTGGCCTTCAGCTATCCTCCTCCCATCTTCTCCATATTTTCTCCGCTTTTTGCGGGCAACCTCTTGCTTTGTACACCCGGTGCTCCATTACAGCACATATGTCCACATCCGTGACCCACTGGTCATAGCTGGGTGTACGCTCCGAGCCCCACAATTGTGCAATGTTCCGCCTAAGGACTGCCAACGCAGTTGACCACAGCAGTTTCTCATAGCGGGATAAGTCAGATTCACCGGAGACCCCCAAAAGCAATTGTTTCGGGCACCTCTGTATCGTCTTTCCCAGAACGCTAGACAGTTTGTTGCAGCATTTCTGCCAGAGCAGCTGAATATTACTACATTCCCACAGGATATGAAAAAAGGTACCTTCCTCTCACTTGCAGCGTAGGCACTTTGCGTCCGAGGCCCTGCCCCAGCGGAAGAGGGCCACTCTCGTGTAGTAGGTGCGATGCAGGATCTTCAACTGGACGAGTCGGAGCCTCGAGGAGATGGTTGTTTCACATGGGTACATCAGGGCCTCCATCCAGTCCTCTGGAAGGAGTGGACCCACGTCGCGTTCCCACTTTGATTTCAGACTGGATAGTTCCGGTGTCGCGAAGGAAGTTATCACATTGTACATGGTGGAGGTGACCTTCCGCTCTACCTGATCCAGGACTATGTTTCGTTCTAGCGGGGAGCTTTCCGGCAGGTCTGTGATCTGTCAATGGGCCATCCAAGCATGATTCAGCTGCATGTGGTGGAACCTCTCTATGTCCGGCAGGGAGAACCTCTCTTGCATTATCTCGAATGTTGCCAGGTTGTCCTCATGTACCACATCCCCAACGCTAGAAATTCCACACTGGGTCCACTCGGGCCATCTCGGTAGTTTTCGTATTTCGGGAAGGTTGCAATTGTTCCACAACGGTTGGGCCAGTGTTATTTTCCCACCCCACCCTAAGTATCGAAGCGCTTCCTTCCAAACTCTCATTATGTGTGATGCCATATCAAATTTCGGAGGGCGATCCAAGTCTCTGTAGAGGTGCTCTATTGGCTTAGTTGTGGTGTTACAGTGGAAGCCCTTGATGTGTGGGAGGCTCCTGTCGCCGTGAAGCATATCGTTTACCACCTCCATCTGGCTGGCCCAGTAATATGATTGCAGCCTGGGAAGCCCGATCCCCCTTCCCAGATGGACCTCTGAAGGGTAGCAAGAGCAATTCTTGGGTGACCTCCTTTCCAAAGCAGTTTTAGGAGGATGCATTCGATTTTGTGGAAGTCCCGATAGTGGACTGGCGCGTTTTGCAGGATGTATAGGAATTTAGGGAGGGCATTCATTTTGAACAAAGCTGCCCTGCCCATCAGCGTCAATGGCAAGGAGATCCAGTGGCGAGTGTCGTCTGCAAATCTTGCTACCAAGGGGGAGAGGTTTAAGGCTGTGTATTCAGTAAGGTGCGTTGTGATGTGTATCCCCAGGTATTTGAACTGTTCCTTCTCGATCTGGTAGGGGCCGGTCGCCAGACCCGCCAATGAGGTGTCCCCTATAGGGAAGAGAATGGATTTGGACCGGTTCACGCGTAATCTGCAGAATGCTTCATATTGGCCCAGCAGTTGCGTAACTCTGGGGCAAGAAGTGTTTGGGTCCTTCAGGTAGATGAGTAGGTCATCTGCATAGAGGGATATTCTGTCTTCCCAGGTCTCAGACCACCGGAAGCCCTCCCAGGTTAGATCATTTCGCAGCAGGATCACCAGGGGTTCGATCGCAATAGCGAAAATCATGGGCGATAGTGGGCAGCCCTGCCGTGTACCCCTTCCCAGCCCAAACAGTTCTGATCGCCAGCCGTTGACCCTGGTCCTAGCAACCGGGGATTCATAGAGCAGCCGCACCCAACTCATGAAGATCTCACTGAAGCCCATGCAGCGCATTCTGGTCCAGACAGCCTCCCATCTCACCGAATCAAAGGCCTTTTCAAAGTCAATTGCAATCAGGGCTAGTGGCTCCTTATGCTGTTGGCTCTTTCCAGAGCTGAGAATAGCCTGCAGAGGTTCATGCGAGTTGATCTTTGTGGCATGAAGCTGCACTGGTCCGGATGAATCAGGGAGGGAATTACCTGTTGTAGGCGGTCCGCTAAATGTTTTGAAAGTATTTTAGTCTCAGAGTTGATGAGTGAAATGGGCCTGTACGAGCTACATTTTTCCGGGGGCTTGTCCGGCTTGGGTATCACTACTATCGTTGCTTCTCGGAGATCTGGAGGGAGAATGCCCTTTTCACATGCATGGAGGTACATTTGCAGTAGTTGGGGGGCTATCACATTGGTACCCACCCTTCGCCATAGCTCCACCGGGAAGCCATTTGGACCAGGGGTCTTACCAGTCTGGAGACCAGAGAAGGCGGCTAGGATCTCATCCTCAGTGATCTCCCACTCCAGCTGTTGCCGCTGTGCCTCATTTAGGGTAGGGGTTTCAATTCGGTCCATAATCGTAGCATCCATCGGGGTTGTGGATTCACTATATAACTCTGCGTAGTATTCCGCGAAGCCCTGGGTTTTTTCCTGGTCCGTCATCCCTGCGTTTGATCCTTTCGCGTCGAGTTTCCGGACATGGCTGCGTCCCTGCACCTTCCTTTCCAGCCATGCCAGCATCTTGCCGGCCTTGTCGCCTGTCTCGTAGATCCTTGCTCTCATTGCAGTGTGCGCTTGGTAAGCATTGTCCATCGCTATGCTTTGCAGTCTTTTTTGTGCTAGTAGCAACGTCCGATTAGAGGCCGCTGTGTTTTCGTTTACGTGCCCATCCTCTGCCTGTTTGACATGAAGCTCTGCTCCAAGAATCTTGCTCTTGTGCTGCCTCTTTTTGGCCACCGTCCATGATATTAGTTCGCCTTTTAGCACTGTTTTATAGGCTTCCCATAGCATTTCAGGGTTCGTTGCCGTCTGTGTGTTTAGCTCAAAATATGTGTTGGTGGTCTCCTGTAGTCTGTCCACCAGCTCAGGATCTCCCAGATAATAACTGTTCAGGCGCCAGCATGGCGGTGGGATCCTTCGGGACGTTATAAGTAACATTTCTAACGGAGAGTGGTCGGAGATGCCTCTAGGCAGCATGTTTATTTCCTGTGCCCTATATAGGTCAGTTGCGGGAGTGAAGAAGTAATCTAGTCTGGAGAGCGAGGCATGGGCCCCCGAGTGGAAAGAGTACGCTCTAGTGTCTGAGTGAAGATCCCTCCATACATCGCACAGGCCGAGTGCGTTGGCAAACGTGGCAAGCCTGGTGGGGACGTTGGGGTTCCTGTTCCGTATGTGCGATCTATCCAGGGTTACATTCATGACTTCATTAAAGTCACCACCTAGTATCATGCAGTTGGAGGTATCATTAGCAATTAGCGGGGTAATGTCAGTGACTAGTGGCTCTAGAAGGGTTGGTGGTGCATAGATAGCTATCAGTGCGATGGATTGCCCCCATAAGTCACCCGTCCCATATATGTATCTGCCGCCTGTATCATGGGTCACCGTATAGAGGTGGAGGGGGAGGCTTTTGTGTACTAAGATCATGACGCCTCTTGAGCCCATCGTGAAGCCCGAGTGGAATGTCAGTTTATAATTTGTACGTCTGAATAGGGTACATTCTGTGCCTGCAAGATGTGTCTCGGATAGGAACACTATATCAGCCCCCCATCTGTTCAGAAATTGGCGCACCAGACAGCACTTGATTGCATTGCCCTGACCATTAACGTTCCACGACATGAGCCTCAGTGTTCTGAGAGCATCGACATTACTACGATACTCTGCCATGTGAGCATGTGCTGGTAGCTGCCCTAATTGTCATCGGCGGCGTTATGCGCCTATTGGAAATATGCCCGTGGTGTACTGGCATCCTTTCTGGCCATGTTCCCCTATTAGTTCGACTGGTCCCTAATGAAGCTGTATTTAACAAACCCCAAACTCCCCACCATACTCCTACCAACTAGAAGCATCGTCGCCCGAACAATGGATCTATGGTATCAACTGGATACCTAACATGCACTGAACTTAATTTAAGTAAAAGTGGCCTTCCCCTAAATGGGACCCATGGGGAAGGTAATACTCCTCTAAAGGTGGTCCCCGAGGGAGTCTACACGCATACTACACGTGGAATTTGTTGCACTCTCGGGGGGGGCTCCTTTTACTGTAGGGCTTGGGGCATACCGCGGCCGCTACAGGTGGGTATGTGCTGCCTATCGTTGCATGTGTGTGTGTGTGTACTGTAGAAAGATCTATAGTCTGACTTGGGTATCTCAGTGTGGCCACAGGATAATGAAAGACGTTGTGGGGGGGTTCAACCCCCCAGGTCTTCCGGTGGGTCCTGCGCTGGCGGTCGTCGGGGTTCTCGCCGTTGGTCTGGCAGAGGTCTTCGATTTCTTCCCCTATTTTCGCAGGGGCGGACCAATCTCCCTCTATGTTTTGCTCTGCCCAGCGGCAAGCCTCCTTAGGATCACTAAAATGGACTGTTGTGCCTTTGTGATAAATCTTGAGTTGTGCAGGGAAGAGCAGGCCGTACTTCACTCCCATAGTGTGTAGTTGCCTTTTCAGGGGGTCGAAGGATTGCCTTGCCCTTTGCACTTCCCTTGTGTAATCCAGGAAAAAGGCAATTTTGGAGCCATTGAACGTGACAGCTCCTTTGGCGCACGCATGTTGCAGTAGGGCTTCGCGGTCTCTGTAATTTAAGAATCTTGCTATTACAGTTCGTGGGGGGGCGCCAGGCGGTGGTCTGCCCGTGGGTACTCTGTGTGCCCTCTCTATGGAAAAAAACTTGGAAAAGGCATCAGGCTTGTACAGGTCGGAAAGCCATTGTTCTAGAAAAAGTTCCATGCAGCCGCCCTCTGCCTTTTCGGGTATACCAAGGATGCGCACATTGTTGCGTCTGGACCTGCCCTCTCCCTCTTCAATTCTGTCTTCCAGCACCTTCAATTTGGATGTTGTGTTCTGGAGCTGCTGTTGGATGCTGTTCATCCTGTCCTCCGTGTTGGAATTGCGCTGCTCAGCTTCCCCGGTGCTGCCGTTAGTTTTTGGAGGTCGTGCCTGAGGAGGGAAACATCCATACTTATTCCGTCCATTTTCTGCTCCATGGACGTGCAGGAGCGGCTATGGCAGCCATGACGTCTTTCAGCGAGATTCCCTGGCCCGTCTCCATTACATCCGAGGATTGCAGGTGGTGGTCAGTGGGCTGGGGTGGAGGAATGGTGTACTGATCCATTCTGCTCTGAGTGAGAAGCTTCCTCTGTCTATCCTTCCCCCATGGTGCCAAGTCCACCTTGTATCAATTGCCACTCGCGCTATATGGGCCGATGTGGGCGCCTGCCCAGCCAACTTTCGCCTGAGCACTACGCTTCCCAGTGTGCCTCTTGTCTCTTTTACCTTGTTGGTAAATCAGTCCCTTTGTTGCTGCTGCACTTCGGGGGTATGTCCTTGCTGTGCTTCTACTCCTGGGCCGACGCAGCTCCGCGCCTCTAGGGAGCCTCCCTTGGTGCCCTTCGCCATTGCAGCCGCCCGCTGCCCAGCCGCAGCACGCCTTCCAGGGCAAGGCGTATCCCCCGCTGCAGGCACGCAGGTTCCGGCACTGGCCCACGGGTCCGCGCGTCTGTCACTGGATCAGCGGCACCCACACGGGGGCGGAAAGGCAGAAGGGCCTCTCTCCAGGCCTCCCCGCTCGCCTGTTGTCGGGGGGCAGGGCTCACACAGGGACACGGCCCACTCTCCCTTCGCTGGTCCTCTTGGCTTCGCCGCCGATGGCGTTCTGGTCCGATGCTCCAGCCGGACCTCCCAGGGGGCGGGAGCCGGCGCGGGGAGCCCGGACTACACTCTTCGGCAGATTCTCTCGGCGCTCTCTTGTCTGTGCTGACCTGCAAGAGCGTGCCCGCCGATCGGGACCTCTCCGGAACCCCGCCGGGTCCGCACCTTTCTTCCGCCGCGATCAACAGGTCTGTCGCGGGCTGGACACTACCTCAGCACGGCCTCGCTGCATATGCACAGGACGTTCAGCTCTGTGCGCCAGCGGCCATTTTGAAGGCGGGCTAGATGCTGTCGCCACTAAACTTCACACGGTCATCTCCGGTGAATCCGACCGTGGTTTTCTTCGATCTTCACTCCGGGTGTGCCCAAGGATGTTCGCCATCACACCGGAGTATTCCAAAGATTGGATGCTAAAACAGGGAAGCTAATTCCCCCTGCTCTCTTGAGGTTGTTTCTGAGGATATTGAGGCAGTGAGAATGTAGGATTCTAGTAGTGAGATCTGAAATGTTTTGCAGGATTTGCAGTTTGTTGACTTATGTTTACTTGACCCTAGGTACAGGGTGTTACAATAGTCTATTTTTGAGTGGATTAAGGCCCTGCCCAGGGTAATTCGAGTAGAGGTAGAGAGGAAAGGTTTGCATGCATTAATTAACTTACCAGTGTATTCCATAGACGAAGCTGTGGCATTAACTTGTATTTTCAAGTTTAGGATTGAGTCGAGATAAAAACTCAGAGTTTTTACATCCTTGGATACTTTGATGATATTACCATCAATGTTAAATGAGTTGAATAGGTTACTTAATTTGTTTAGTCGTACTGAGGAACCAATGAGCAAAAGCTCAGTCTTCTCATCATTGAGGCAGAGGCCATGAGTGGCCATCCATGCCTGAATGATGGGTACATTTTGTTGAGCATGATTGTGTCTGTCTTGTGGTCACCACTAATAGGGATGACAATCTGGGTGTCATTGGCATAATTAGTGTAGGTGACACCCAGATTGTCAAGGTCGTCAAATAGGGGCATGGTGAAAATGTTGTACATCGTGGGGGAGACACACAGCCCCTGCGGTACTCCACAAGTGATAGGTACAGGTTCCGCTGAATCAACAGACGAGAAGACCCTTGCTGTGCGATTATCCAGAAAGGATTGTATCCAGGCGGTAGCTTCTTCAGAAAAGAAGGCTGCTGATTTTAAGTGGTCACATAGGACTTTATGATTTACTAAGTCAAATGCTGCCGAGAGGTCCAATAGGAGAAGGAGGGCAAGTTTACCTGTGTCCCTGATATCTCCCATTTGGTATTTTAGGTCTATTAGTGCTGTTTCTGTTCCATGTTTAGATCTAAAACCTGACTGCTGCAATCCCAGAAGGTTGTTGGCTTCAAGATACGCCTGAATTTGTAGGTACACTGACTTGTCTAGTATCTTCAGCAGAAATGGAACGGTCGTTATGGGTCTGTAGTTTGTTGGGATAGCAGAGTCAAGGTTTGGTTTTTTTAATAGGGGGGAGGACCAGGGTGTCTTTTAAATTGGTTGGGACCATGCATGTGTTAAAGGAGGAATGTATTAGTGTTGTGATAAAAGGCCCTAGTTCCCGAGCTGCCTCTTTGATTATAGGTGCAGGGCAGGTGTACCCTTGGCATCTGGAAGGTTTAAGTGAAGCTATTATGTGCTCTACTTCAAGACTTGTAAGTGGGGTGAATTTGAAACAATGCTCAGGTTTTGTAGAGGTCATTTGCGGCTTCAGCAGTGAAGGATTCCCCAAGAGACTAGGATTTTTGTATTCAATTTTCTTTTGTAGAAGATCAATTTTATTAGCGAATGCTACTTGAATATTGGTGCACCAAGACTTGTCTTTGGTACAGGTGTCTGATGGAGGAGAGGGGGATTCTAATTCTCTTAGCACAATGAACAGTTCTCTAGTGTTGGAATTCGTGTTATTAATTCTATTGTTGTACGTATCTCTTTTAGTTTGAATGATTTTGGATTTACATCTGGCAGAGATTTTAGAAAGATCTTCCTTATTCTCTGGTGTAGGTTTGTTTCTCCAAGAAGATTCAGCACTTCTTTTTAGGTTCTGTAACGTTTTCAAATTAGGAGTGAACCATGAGTTTAAATGCGCACGCGGCTTACTTGTACACATTTGTAGAGGAGCTATTTTGTCAATGGCATGATTAATAGTGTCATTGTAAAGATCTACAAGAGCGGTAGTGTCAGATTTGGTGGCTGTGAAGTTAGTGATGGGTTGGAGTAACGGTAATCGGTTCTTCACACTGTTATATTCTGTTTATTTCTGGTAATAGCTGGAGGAGCCAAGGCGTTTATCGGAGTATGATTTGGACAATCTTGTAAGGTGAAGGAGATAGGGTTGTGGTCAGTCCAGGTGCCTGTTTCAATAGAGGTGATTTTGATGTCACATTTAAGGTCAGCTAGCCAATCTAACGTTCTACCTTTAGTATGCGTTGGCAGGTTAATTTGTTGGGTAAGGCCTAGTTCAGTAATGGTGTTGGCTAGTAAGGTAGCGTTGTCATCTTTAGGGTGATTAACACCTATATTAAAGTCACCCAATACTTAAGCAATAGAACCCTCACGTCGGGGGCATTACTGTCTCAGGTAATGCCCCGGGGCCCATAGGAAATGGCCTTACCGAAGGCCCCGGGGCATTACCTGAGACGGTAATGCCCCTGACGTGAGGGTTCTATTGCTATTAGTACCCCGGCCTGCAAAAATTGCGTGACCGGGGCACTAAAAGCTTTTTTTTTTTGTCCTGAAACGCTGCGGCGTTTCGGCGCTGCGGCGTTTCAGGAGAAAAATAAACGACCAAGAAAATGGCCGCCGCCATGGAAAGGGAAAGCGGAGTCCGTTTTCCCTTTCCATGGGGGCATTGGGAGCGGACGCGCTGGGACCACAAGTGTTCCCAGCGCGTCCGCTCCCGAAAAAGGATCAAAAATAAGGTAAGTGGAAAATAAATAAATAAATGTACCTGCGTCCCCGGCGGGGGACGAGGGAAACCTCCAGCCGTGTGGAGGCACAGAGCGGGGATGGCCCTGCTCCGAGTCTACACACGGCTGTAGGCTTTCCTCGTCCCCCGCCGGGGACGCAGGAACAAGAAGGTAAGTGGGGGCGGAGGAGGAAGGGAGCGAAGGAGGGAGGAAGGGGATTTAGAAAACAAAAATTCCTTACCCGAGCCCCCGGCGGGGGGCGAAGGCAGCCTCTCAGCCCCGCTTCGAGCCTCCTCATTGGCTGAGGGGCTGCCACGCCCCCCGCCGGGAACAAAGGCCGTGGAATCCCGATGAAGGGATTCCCAGCCGGGTAGGGACCTGGCGAGAGCCAATCAGAATGGCTTTTGCCTTCTGATTGTCTCTCGCCGGGTTACTAATATGATTTAAGACATAAGTTTGGTATTGGTAGAGGGTATAGACATGATATACTCCTCAAAGGTTAAAATGGGGCCAGGTGGTCTATAGAAAAGATGCATGGTTATGGTACGTGATGGTGTGAGTGGCAGTTTGATTGATAGCAGCTCTCTTGAAGAGAATGGAGGCGTTGGAGGGCCCTTAGTCCTATGTTGGTCTTTGCAATGAAGGCAATGCCGCCTCCTCGTGTGAGTTAGGTGTCGTTTTCTGGTATTGCTAATGAAAGTGACGGGCCTGTGGCAGAATGAAGCCAAGTCTCAGTTATGGCTAGAAAATCAAGTTTGTTGGAGACAATAATGTCAGTAATGTTGTGGGTGGGCTACCACCGATCTGGCATTAATCAAGGCACCTTTAATATGAGCAATGTCACGGTCAATGTGTGCTAGAGTGGTGCACGTGGTTACCTGTAGGGTAAGCGGATTAGTGGGACTGTGGTTAAGTAATTTTTGCTTTGTTCTTTTTTTAGATGAGGTTAGCGAATAGGGGTGTCCGGCTTTGTCATTTGTTAATGGTTGATACTCCTTTCCTAGTCTTGATCCTAGTCTAAGGGTCCTAGAGTGTGTAGGGCATGGTTGGGTAGGAGTCGGTCTTGTGGTGTATAGTTGAATTCTTTTGTTTGACTGGTGTACCCTTGGAAGAGGGAGTGCCTTGGACAGGTTGGAGTGGTGTCAAGAATGTAGTTGTGTGATGTGGTGTGACTGGGGGAGTGGATTGGGCATGGTGAGCAGATGTCGAGGTTTATGATAAGTGACACTTACTGCAGTGTTAGTCACCATTAAATTGTGTAATTGGGCGTTAGCCATAGTGGGGGTGGTGCTCTGTGTAAGGAGTATGGTAAAAAAAGCTAAGCAGAAGTGGTGTACTTGTGCTAAAGGCAGAAAGGTATATGATTTAATAATCTATGATGTCGGGGACAGGATGTAATTGGCATATAAAGACAGTAAAGGAACCAATATCTTTGGCAAAAGAGCGGGGTACAGATCGGATCGAAGTAGAATGAAGCAAGGTCATATATGCTAGGGAAATTATAGGTGAACGGCAAATGGTCAGACAGATGCAAAGGTACAATTCAGACCAGGTAGTTGCGGTACACAGCAGAACAGGATTAGTAGCTTGTTGGAGTGCTGCAAAGATTAGTAATTAAACTCTGTTCCTATTTCCTAATATGTGCTCTGATGCACTTGTAGCAGGGAACAGAATAGTATTCAACAATTAGATCAGGCAATGAGAATAGTATTCAGCAGTTACACAGAACGATCTAAGGGACACCGGGAAACAATTAGAGCCGAGTCAAGGAGTTGACTCCCAACAGAGAGCCTGAGGTGTATGAAGCCAATTAAGACGCGGTTTGTGCAAGAGAGGCGGTTGCACTGCTTGAAAAAGCACGTGGCTGGTGATCAATGCACACATGAAGGGGAGCAATGGTAAGTAAAGTAAGGCATAGTCAAGTTATACATATTACAGATACATTACTAGTGGTCAGGTTAAGAGTGAGGGTAAGGCTTGCATATGGACATTGCAAATGGTCATGGCAAGTTCTTAGGTGAGACCGGGGGTCGGGTACAAGCCTAGCAACCAAACATTGAGTAATTGTCATACAGAGCGCATAACAGTGTGGACGTTAGGGTTCACAGATGCAGGTGTACTTTTGAGCCAGTCTGGCAGTCTGTGGGTATAGGCGGTCACAATTGCTAGTAGCGCATGTACGAGGTCTGACACTTGGTATCGGGCAGTTAGTTTGTCGTAGTGGTCGGGGACAGAGATGAGGAAGGCAGAGTTTCCTGTCCCAACGGCCCTAGCGGCTCGGACAGGCTCAGACAGGGTGTTATAAAAACGGGCCTTGGAGGAAACAGGGCCGGCTTCCCCCTCTGGTGGGGGCGGTTCAGTGAAGTACCCACAGAAGACCAGTCAGCTCTGCTGGCGACACTCTCCAATTGAATACGAAATACGACGGCCATTACTGATGTTGCCGTGGTCACCGTAAGCAAAGGCCACGTTGATTCTTAAACTGCCGCATGTTAAGAAGAATGCTTTTTCAAAGCACACAGGTGGCAAGTGTCTTGTGTCTGCTTGTCTCTTTTCTGCTAGTTGCCTCTGTGCCCTGCCTTCCTCTATGAGTGCTGCCTGTTTGCCCAGCTGCCTTTTGCCGGATCCTGTCTTTGCTACAATTGCTGAGAAGTTCACATTCTGTCATCTTGGACATTCCATCATCGGCTCCCCTGCCAGTGTTTCCTACACTGTCCTGATGCCACGTTAATAAGTGGATGCCAATCGTGGCACTGGGACAGTGATCTCTATTCAGGAGTCCTCTCAGTGTCATTCTGACTCCAGCCGGACCTGAAGATCACAATGACCCCTCAACAGAACAAGCGGTAGGTGGAACCTGGTCCTTCACAGCATGGCACTTAGGGGGGCAGGCAGTGTAGGTGTTGCGGGTGGGTGTGGTGTCACTGTGTGGGCTGTTTTTAATTGCATTGGCCTAAGGTGAGCACATCCCACTACATGGATGCAGATGAGACATGGTGATGTGAGGCTGACGAGTCATTGCTTGCAGTTACATGTCAATCCAGGGGGGGGCACAGGTTGCAGTGTCATTGGGTGCATGGATGTGTCACCTGCTCTGTCCTTGTGTTGTTTTCTCTACTGAGGCATTCGGCCAGGGAAGATGACTGCTGCCATTAAAGGGGGCAGTGCAGTCAGATACCTGCACATGACACGTCGGCAGAGTAGGCTGGTTTGGACACCTATGGAGGGGGGCATGGATCCATTCCAGGGTGCAGCTGCAGCAGGCTCGCAAGGGGAGAGGTGTGAGGTGAGATGTGCATCTTTCTTGAAGTGAACCTGCATTTGTCGAAGTCAGCATGACAATGTTGATGTAGATGTGTATTGTGGGTAAACTCTTCAGGGAATGGGGTGGCCACTCCACCTGTACATTATTGTGAGACACGCAGAGGCTGGCCAGGGCAGTCCTCACAAGCGTTAGTTGCTGTTTTCATTTTGGGCTGTGCTTTCCTACTTGTGTTCGCCTGTTTGTTGTTCGGGTCTGCGTGCACAATAGTTGGTGGTGTCCTTGTGAAAGTGGTTGTGGATTTTGTTGCTTGTGTTGTGTGCTTCGTTGTGAGCAACATGGACACTGTTGTTGTCACTTGCTATGACTGTGTCACTGTTTGGTGCAGTTGATCTCATGGCTATGGACACACACAGTTTGCCTCTCCCAGGCACACATTCTCAGGATGTTGTGATGGGCACAGAGGATTGGCCCCAATGAATCATTGAATGGCACCAGTGGCGTGGTTTCACTGTGTGTGCTCCAGAGGAGCTGGCTTTCATGAGCTGATTGCCTGCAGTCTCTTCCTGTGCCCTTTGGCCAACCAAGGGCAAGGGTGGTGCCTGTGGCTGAGGGTGATATCCCTCCTGCAGATTGGCTGGCATGCCACGCCGTGTGGAAACATTGTGCAGTACTCAAGCTGCCACAATGATTTTACATACTACTGGTGGGGCAAATAGCAATACCCCGCCAGAGTGGTCAAAGGAGCGGAAATGTGACTTGAGCACCCCGAATGTGCACTCCACAATGCCACTAGTGGCTATGTGTGCTGCACTATGCGTACCTCATCTGGTGTGGCAGGATTCCTGAATGGCATGCACAAGAATGTTGATAGCGGGTAAGCACTGTCCCCTGAAAATGTGTGACTGTTTTTTATTAGCATTGATTGTCATGTTCTGTTGTTTAGTGTGTTATGTGAATGCATGTATGTGCATGACAGTTGATACTCATTGAGGAGCCAGGTGTTGCCAAAGGGTCCCAATGCCAGGGCCCGGTAGAGTGGTGACGGGCAGTAAATGTAGCTGTCATGTGTGCTTCCAGGAAAATTGCATTGACTTGCATGATCACTCAGTTTGCATCATAGATGAGCTGCACATTGATGGAATGCCAATGCTTCCTGTTGCAGTAAATGTGCTATGTCCATTGGAGGGGCCGTAGCGCAACATGTGTGCACTCAATGGCTCAGAGTACACGTGGAAAGTGTGCAACAACGTAGAACTTCTGGCACACACTCTGCCTTGCCTGCAGTGTGTGTGGCATATATATGTGCTGATGCGCACATGCATGTGATGTGAATCAGGCCAAAACCTGGCGAAAACAGCAGGATTGTCTGGCCTGAGATATGCCAAAAACAATGGCAGTGGCGTGCTTAAAGGAGCCTGTGGCTATGAAATGGAGTGCTGTCAGCACCTTTTCCAGGGGCATGGGAGCAGATGGTGGGTGATGCAACGTCTTGCTCCCATTCCCGGACCAGGTCTAGGATAATATGGGGTGGGAACCTGTACCCTGCATAAACCTGGTTGTCTGGCAACCCAAACAGCTTGGTGCATGTTGAGAAAATCTGGTCCCTCTGCCTCCTCCTTCAATGTCCATGTACGACTGGCTCCCAGTATACCTGCATCCATCGTGGCTGAGCAATGTTTGAATGGTGTGCATTGCATGCCTTATACGCATTGGATCCTTTCGCGTTGCACTTTGAATCTCCTATCATGTGGCAATTAGATCACAAGGTTTGTGCGGGACTTTTCCTGGTGTGAAGTTGTGCGTTGTATTCCATGAATTCGGTTGCGTTCGTGCTTGATTGGGCATGTGATTTCACTGCGCGGCCCATCCCTCAACACCCCCACGTTGTTCCTTGCTCTTTCTCATTTTGTGAGGAGAATGGGGAATATGCATGTTCCGCCCTAAGCGCTAGACTGCACACAAAGACGTGATGGACCCGCGCAAATCCAGAGAAATACACGCAAAGTCCAATCCATGAATCGGTAAAAGGAGATTTGCACGCTGAAAAGTGTGGAAAGTCAGTCACTTCAGCACGCAAAAAATTCCATGGATCGGGCTCTTAATGCTGCAGTTTCCAGACTCGCCTATAGAGGACCCCACAAGAGATCATATGGAGACTTAAAACTGCAGTTCAAGGGATCTCCTGCAGGGAACCCTGCAGATCATATGGAAACTAAATGCTGCAGCTCTAAGGATACCTATAGAGGTCCCCACAGTAGATCATATAGAGATTAAATCATGCAGTTCCCAGGATCGCCTACAGAGGTCCCCACAGGAGATCATATAGAGATTAAATGCTGCAGTTCCAAGCACCCTCGATAGAGGTCCCCACAGGATATTACATGCTCCCAAAAGCTTCTACTACCATTAAAATACAGGCTTATTTTTTATTGAATTCCTTGTGCACTTTAAATGTAATGCAAATGACTGAGACCCCCTTAAATGGGAACTTTGGAATGCGGGGGCATGTTATCGTATGGGGCGGAGCTTTGGTGCATGACCCCTGTGAGGTCGTATTTCCGTTTCCTGTTCGCCTGGTGTCAATCACCTTCACAACACAGGCTTGATGGGGATGAGCCTGCGTGACAGGACTGCACGGGGCCGCGTTACTGTATGGGGCGGAGCTTTGATGATTGACTCCTGTGAGGTCATATTTCAGTTTCCATGTCGCTTGGTGTCAATCACCTGCAAATCTTCACAGGCTTGATGGGGATGAGCCTGTGTGATAGGCAGCGGGTTGCTAACAGGGGAAACAAGCATTGGCTGAGACAATAGTTTTGGGGCTAGTAGTAGTTTAATTGATTTTACATGGAGGGAAAGAATGAGGAACGACCATGCAGGAGGAAATGAGAGCATAGAAAGGAATGAAGGGTGTTAGGAAGAATCCTGTGCAGTTCCCTTAGGGAGCACTATAGAAGATTAAGACTACAGGTGAGTGCAATAAACCCCCTTTGGTATCAGTCTGTACCACAAAGATTTAGGGGCCGATTCATGGAACAAACATGCGCCGAAAATCCCAGCGCAATCAGGCACAAGGTGGCGCAAGCGTGAGAAAGCAAGCGCACGCGAACGCGTGCGATTGAAAGGAAGGCGCTGCGCTTGTTTCCCACTGGTTGTGCCCCAAATCGGTGCATGTCGCACGCGGGCACACACGTCATCAAACGGCGTGCGCTACGCGCACAGCAAAAGCGCACATAGCGCAGCGCACACAACAAAAGTAGGCGGAACAGTGGGCGTAACACACAGAATGGGTAATAATGCGTGAAAAAGAAGGCGTAACTGGGGAAGTACTACAGGGAACTACAAGGAACGCCCACACGCACTTGAACAACCCGTATTCATAAATACGAATACGGGAAACCCGCGCACGGCAAAAGACGAACACAGGTGTCAATGCGTCTGCCACACGAAGGCAGGTGGAAGCGTCCCCGCGCACTGTATAAAAGTGTGCGCAAACAACAAACACGTATATACAGCTACGATGAATGCCCCATTTGTCACAGCACTGATCGTGGGACACCGCAGGAGGAGGAGAATAGCCAGGGTACGCATTTTTTCACCACGGACAAGCCTTTTTGGGATGCCTGACGACCAGGTCTACGGCAGGTATAGGTTTCCACCACGTATCATCCTAGACCTGGTCAGGGAGTGGGAAGATGACCTTACATCCCCCACCCTTTGCTCCCAAGCATTGAGCCCCTTGAAGAAGGGGCTCAATGTCCTGCATTTTTTGGACAATGGGTCATTTCAGCAGACTACTGCCATAGTGGGGGGGGGGGGGGGTCTCACAGGCCACGCAGTCACGCTGCCTACACCAGGTATTGGCAATCATGACAGCGCGCCCCTCAGTCCGCAGGCACATATACATGCCCAGAACACCCGCAGAAAGGCAGGCCGTTGTCCTGGACTTTTACAGGGTGGCACGCTTCCCCAAAGTGCTCGGTGCCATAGATTGCACCCATGTGGCCGTACGTCCACCTAGGGCCACTGAGCACATCTACCGAAACCGCAACCACTGACATTCCATCAATGTACAGGTGGTATGCGATGCAAAGGGAATCATCACCTCTGTCTATGCAAACTACCCTGGCTCCACCCATGACAGTTTCATATACAGAATGTCCGCCCTGAGCTCCAAGGTGAGTACAAATGCCCTTGCACATGCATGCATGTCACACACACACACACACACACAAATTTTATTTTTTATTTTTTTATTTTATTTGTTTTGGTTTAGAAAAACCTTTACAAAAATATTCATTTTCATTACAGAGAATACAAAATAAGAACCGAATAGCGAAACAAAAACATATTCACATTTTCAAGTAAGTAAGTACAGTTTTTCTCCTACACACACACAAATACACAAACCCCAATAATCACAACCATTATCACCTCTCCAGGGGACAGTGCCTACCCTCTGAGCAACCACATGATGACGCCAATCCGGAACCCCACCACACCACCCCAGGTAAGATACAACGCCGCCCATATTGCAACCAGGGGCATAGTGGAGCGCACATTCGGAGTGCTCAAGTCACGCTTCCGCTCCCTTGACCGCTCTGGTGGGCAGCTACTCTATGCACCCCCAGTAGTGTGCAGGAACATTGTGGCAGCATGTGTCCTGCACAATGTTGCAACACGGCAGGACGTACCGGTGGACATGGTGCCCCCAAATCCCCAACCACTGGCACAGGCGCTCCCCATGGGTGGGGATAGGGCACGTGGCAAGGATGCCCGGACCCAGCTTTTGGACACATTTATCACCTAAGCTCCCACCCCTGCGGAGTGCACACAGGCCTGGCACATACCAGGTGACAATCGATGATGACAAAGAGACAGTCAACTGTCACAACCTTACCACCCTGAGATTGTTGCCATTGAAGTGCCACATTTTGTGCATCCTAGCTACTTAAACACAAGCAATCCTGTGTGACCAAAAGGCACACATGCAAGGTGTGAATCACACACACCTGCAAAACAGGCCATGACTATCACTGGTATGTCACTCAAACCCTCCCAAAGCACAACATGACGTGGTAAGCAATAGCCATACACCAACACAGTACCAATAAGATACACATTGCCATGTGAAAAATGTAAATTGGCATCAGACAATGATGCCTGACATGGAATCAGATGAAATGACTGACCAACAACCTCCCACCCAAAAGAAGTCATACCCAAATGCATTCCAAACGTTGAAGTTGTAACATAACAATGAATGCCTGTCTACATGCACATTGTGCATTGAAAAATCAACACTGCAGCTTCTGTGTGCCGTGTCCACCTCCTGCAACACACTGCTCAGTGCACAGCACAGTTAACAGCCATTGTGTGTGATGCACACCCTGAGCATCACATCTAAGCGACAAACCACATCAAAAAGCAAATTAGGCATGTACAGGATCCCCAATTGGTCATAGGACATGTGCTGCAGGGGCACAATGGGCACCAGAAGGAAAACAGAGTGTACACGTGGACATGGAAGGGTGGTTGTACATGTAGTGCATTATAGTGCGAGTGTGTGGGTCAGTAGGGACATGCACTCAACATATGCATGTGCAATCAAGTGACCATCAGTGTCCTCTACACATCACATGTGAACATTCACCATATGTACACCCCAGCATGTCAAACCACAACTATCCCCTCACACCTGAAAGGTAAATACAACACTTGAACAGGCATTGATCAGCAGAACACATCATGTACATAGGATACCACAATTACAATGTCAGGGTGCCCATCACACTGCAGGGCAAAGCAACTATCACCAACCAAGCACCACCCCTCCCTCACAAATCACCATGACCCACTGAACAACTGCACTGGGGTTATGGAGCCTACATCCTTGAATTTCACATGGCCACAGGATCACCCTTCCCCTTTGTCACCATCTCCCACCTTGTGTGTAAAAAGTTGCCTGCACCCTCCGAGTCCACCTTGATTTGCAAAAACACTACATCCAAGAGAATTCAAAGCAGGCCAACACAGAATCCAAGCAAAAAGCCTGCAGGCAGAAAAACGAACCAGAACACCCTCCAGTAGATGACTTGAAGTAGCAGTACCTCACAAAGGCCAAGTACTACCGCAAAGACGTAACAACCAAGGTAGCACAGTAAAACAATGTCACAACAGGATGTGAACCATGTGTGGTACATAACATAGAATGAAGCACCACAAACGGATGTGTACTGTCACTGCTCCCGTGTACAGGTGCAGGAGTGGCACGAACCAACCACCCCCACCGTGATCTGGGTGGCTGCAAGGTCAAACTCACACAGGCCTCTGAGACCCTGGTGCGGAAGGAGGGTCAGGTATATGGAGTTGGGACAGGCGTTGGCATACTGGATAACCGGAATGAGGGGCAGGAGAGGGGAGTAGGATTGACACAGAAGAGTAGGGAATGGCCAAGAATGTAGTACTCACATTAACACATACACAATCATACCAAACTTGTTCATCATAAACATAGCAGCAATTCACTGAAATGGAAGTCAAAGAGAAACTTATCTCAGGGGTGAGTGCTGGCCTCCTGCCTGCGCACTCTCAGGTCCGGTAACAGGAGCACCTCAATGCTGCAAAGAGAGCCACAGTTAAAAATCTGTCTGTGCCCATAACACAGAAACACACCACCAAATATGCCCTAAAGTAACAAACTACTCTACAAACAGACAATCTGGTGTGGATGCTTCGTACCCATACGTAACATTACCCCTGTGATGGTTCATACACAGTCAATGCAGTAAGTCAGGCGCCGGTGGGTGCGTGGCAAATGGAACACCAATGTGTCACGAATCACACAACATGCAATGTTCCCTGGGTAAGCAGACAGACGCATATAGCAAGGTATGACTTCCAAACAAGTCGTGTTCCACCATGACCCAAATAAAGTAGGCAGTGCATGTTTCAAATTCTACATGGAAATGAAGTGCACTGCACCCGAGTCTGTCCCTTGCCGTCTGTCCCTGTCAGCTGCTTCGTTCCATGTCTGAGAACGCTACTTGGGTGATACAAGTGCCTCAATGGACCATGGTGGACCGGAGGGTATGTGCAATTGCCGCTGCAGGTGCCCCAGACAACCTTACAATCAACTAGCCATGAGTCCACCAACACATCTGAGCTGTTTTGTGCTTTTCAACACCAATATTCGTCCAAGCTCACCGTCAGTGCTGCTACTAAGCATGCATGTGCAACTGGCCTGGTGGAAGGTTTGCTGTGTTGTGGCCCCCCTGTGCTGCACACCTTGCCTGGAGTCCCTTGAAACACGTCAGCAGTTTTCAGATGAATGATTGCAATCCCTGTGCCTCTGCTTGTGCACACATGTGCATGTGGGCACCACCAAATGTGTCCAGATTCCAGATGTCTAATGGCCCATGTCTGCTCGCAAAGGTGGTCTGGAGGCTCATCCCCCTGCAGAAAGGGCATGAAACACATGATTAATGCATTAGATTAATCTGTGTGTGTCTCTTCAGGCATCACATCACTGGACCATGTCAGAGACGTACATTAGAAATCACACCACAGTCCGTCTTTCACAGCCAAAGTGTGGAACACACTATCTACGGCATGAATTGCAACAAGCACATGTACAGTAAAGATAAGACACATAGTACACAATGCATAGCAATGAATGTACACATGAATCATGAAACAACCCATCTAGCAAAAGCAGAACAGTGGTCAATAACACCCCAATCATCCCCACTAGGGGTGTTAACACAGGTTGCACAGCAGCAGACATGCCACAGATATGACAGTCCAAAGCCCTTGTGTAATAGGCTGTTACACCGAACCATCCTTGCGAGCCCATGGATAAGGGAAGCAGGAGTGGCATATGTGAGTCAAGGACCCCAAGCAGCAAACACATACACAAGACAAGCCTGAAGGGCCCAGCTGGAACAGAAAGTGGATGCTTTCAAAAGCCACAAAGCACTGCACCGTCACATGAAAGCACAATAGACAAGCAATTTTAAACTATATTAACTAATTACACTAACTACGAAAAACCTACTTTTCCTAATTAAACTAACTATCAAACAGAAACTTTTCTAACTAAACTAAAATAAAAATAAAAAATGGCCACATACGACCCGGGGAGGGGACACCCAGGAGGGGGGAGGTACAGGGTGCTGCTCAACACCCACATGCGATGATGCTGAGCCAAAAAAAAACCTCCATGGCTCAACGCCTGCACAGCCTGACCTATGTGGGAGATAGATGGTCGTCCGAGTCTGTCTCATCCTGGAAAGGAGGACGTGGCACAGTAGCCTGGCCACGCCTAGCCACAGCTTGCCCCTCATCGGCAGCAAGTCTGCCGGATGGGTGAGCCTGGTTCTGTGTGGCGATGACACGTAGATCTGCATGCAGAACCTCCCGTGATACACGTGCTTCCTCTTGCAAGGTAGCATGTGTAACACAGAGTTCCTCCTGCAAGGCCTGGCTGGACAACCGCTGCACCTCCCGGCAAGCCTGTAGCTCAGCCGAGATGGTACGCTCAAGCTGTGCAAACCTCTCCTCGACCACTCCCTCTGAGACATCAGAAGGACACCCAGAGTGGATCTGAGGGAAGCATACTCCTCCCTCAGGACCTCCATGTGTGCCTCTGCGTGAGCAGCAATTGCTTGACGCAGAGACGACATTTCAGCCTGGCGTGCCCTGTCTGAGGCCGCCATGCCCAGCCTGAGCAAGCGGGCCGTGGACCGTGCCGCATGCTGCTGGAGAAGCACCTGCCTAGCAGGGGGGAGCACGGATCGGGGCACACGCTCCATGCTCTCAGCGATGTTCTCCATTGCTGCCCCCTGCCGTTCTGAATTGGAAGTCATGTCTTGCTCCCACTCAGTATACAGCGTATGCGCACGGCGACCGCGTTGCTGGGCTTGACCCCTGCGAGACCCAAGGACCAGTTATCCTCGTCGTGTTGGCACCGCCCGCCGCTGCACGACTACATGCCCCCGTCGACGTGATGTCCCAGGCACATCAGTGACTGGTGTGGAGGGTGACCCTGCATCACGATCCACCACGGGCAGGGGTTCAAAGACTGTCTGACCCCTCAGTGCAGGTGTCGCGGACAGAGGAGTGTCCACATCAGAATCACTCACCCCTGAAACATGGACCTGATGCTCATCCAACTCGACATGGACGTCAGAGTCGTCATCAGGGCTGGACTCATAGGCAGCCAGAGACAAGATGGCCTGTAGCACTTGAGGGTTTTCGTGGCCTGCCACTCCATGACCCCCACTTGCGCCGGGTTAATGTAGTGATACCAACCCTGTACCTGGCATGACAACACCATCCTCCGCCTCCATTGCGTCATCATCTGAAAAACAGAGAGAAAAAAGGTCACTACACATGTCAGAAGCACACACACACACACCAACAACATCAGGCAGACATGTGACACACAAAATAGAACCTGGCATGCAAGCTGGGTCAACTTGGAATTGCTTCTGTGATCATACCTGTTGAAAGGTGGCAGTCTGCATTGAAGTGGGTCTATGCAGTGCAGCAAATATGTATGTTACTCACTACCTACATGTACAAGGACTCCATGCTGTGTTAGAAAATGTGAAGGCAGTGCAAGGTCAACTTCAGGCATCACGTGCAATGTGCATTCAATGGGTAGCATATCTACAAGCAAAGCACCCCTCCACCCAAGTGCAAAAGCAGGGATGCCTAGCATGTTATCAAAAGGCTGACCATAGACCTGTGCATTGACAGGCAGTGTTGACTAGCATCAACAGCTTCATGTGAGTCAAGTGACAACACTGCAAATGATGATGGGATAGTAAGCAGGACACATGATGAAACCTCTGGAGTCCACCCACGTGTGAAGAAGACACTGCACCAGTTGGACAGAGTCATTGGCCTTTAAACAGGCTAAGGCCTGTAACCTTCACAGATTGTCAGACCCTAAACATGTGTGCAACGCAGTACTGAGCCACAGTTGACATGGGAAGGCTGATGAAATGCCATGCAATGTATGTCACCCAGGACTTGCATTACAGTGATCATCCAGTCAAGGACACATAGGGGCATGCGTGCAATGCACATGGAGCATAAATGGGACTCATGTCCCTGCGGGGCATCTGACCTCTGCACAGTACAAGTGGGATACCCTCCATGAAGAACTAAGGCTGTACCACACGGCATATGTCTGGCAGATTGGTTGCGGGAAGTTAGCATGTACACAGGACGCATTAACAGGGAAGTACCCAACGGCAATATTGAAGCAGACCAGTGCAAAGGTGGAATTGGGGTGCAGAGCGGCGGGTGGAGGGGCAAGGGAGCATGCCTACATGGAGTACCCGCATGCAGGCAGAGGACACATGCACATCAGTCATGCTATGACATCGTGCCTGGGCTGAGAGGAAGGTCACCCACGCTACATGCAGAAGGGCCAGTGAGCTGGGACATGGACCGGAGGGGCATACTGGTAACCAGCATGTGAGTAGGGTGCAATAGTGTTGATGCCGACAGTCCCTGTCTGCTCCACATGTCCACCATCCAGCAGAGCAGACATGCATCACGGAAGCATTGCATTACTTGCACATCCGAACCATGTACACCTCACATGTAGTGGCAATCATGAACAACACACACGTCCTCAACAAACACGCATCAACACTCACTGGACTGTGCATCAAAGTCCGGCATCTCTCCCGCTCCTTCGACCGATTCAGATGGTATGAACTCCGCAACAAGTGAGTCATGCGGAGTGAGGAGATCCTCCTCTGGTGCAGGCCCACCGCCAGTCACCAGAGTCAAGTTGTAATTTGAGGCACGCTTAGCCTTAGCGCTGCGTTTGATGTCATTCCAATGCTTTTTGCACTTTTGCGCCATGCGCACCTCATGGCTGAATGCACTGACATTTTCCTCAACATGCTTCCAGTGAGTATCACGTTGGGCCGCCGTAGTCTGACTATTGGCACCCACTAGCATGTCACGGCTGTGGCCCCGCACGTAGCCCACGAGGAAGTCCAGTTCCTGGTTGCAGAAAGGCTTCTTCCTCGACGTGCAGGAGGTCGTGGCTGTGTGTGAGGTCCCAGCCTGTGCTGCAGGTGCAACCTTCCTCCTCTTGGAATGTGGCTCAGACCCTGGCAGGCTAATGCCGCCCTGACCAGTATGGCCAGTGGGTTCGGTGGATTGAGACAAGGGAGTGGCAGGTGGAGGGACGACCAAAGGCCTGACTTCTGTCAGTGGCAGCTGAGTGCCCTCTAATGGACCCTGCGCAGCAACATCTGCTGTGTCAGGGTCATTGACCGCAACTGTCCTGGTTGGCAGACTCACAACAGGGGTGTTGTTGGGTGCATCTGCCCCTGCACTAGCCAACACCCGGCTGTTTGGGGCAGAAGATGACATAACTGCCCCAGGGACACGTGTCTTGGTCAGGGCAGCCGTGCGTGCCCCTATGGTTTCACTCCTGGCCTGTTGGAAATCTACCAAGGGCTCCTCCAGTGCCAACGCAGGATGCTCTGGCAGACCCTGAGCCTGGGTGGCGATGTCCACAGCTGCACCTGTCGATGGAACGGACTGCCGGGTCACACGGGCGCCAATGCTAGATGCAGAAGCTGCATCTCTCGGAACCACAGAGGGTTGTGGCATGACTGCACTGACACATGGCACGACATTGTGCTCAAGTGGCACACCCCTGCCTCTTCCCCCTCTGCGGCTGCCCTGGACACCCTGGAGTCCCCCTACTCCCTGGTCACCCCGGCCAAGTCCCTGACCACGCCTGCCACGAGGAGTCCGCCCAGCTGAGGCGCCCCTCACCTTTGGTGTCCTCCCAATCATGGCACAGATGTAGTAGTGCCGGCACAGGTGGAGTAGTGCCAATGGGAGGTCTACACCACAAATGACCTGGGCAATTGGGGTGAAGGGGGTGGGAAGCAAGATGTTAACAGCCCCACTGCACCTGCAAGGCTGTATGTGACCCCAGTGATGTAGTGACGGGTCATGCAACGCTCAGGCACCCCAAAACTGCTGGAAATCCGTGCACGCAACCCTGCAGCCTACGTGCGTGGAATCAACCTCCCGCAGTATGCGGTGGCACCCAGTAACACGAAAATCACGTACGCGTGAGACACGCAGGCTACTATGACATCAAAAACAGTGCGATACACAGGGGCACCCGCAGTGGGAAAAATAGCTTGCGCGACTCACCGTCTGACTAGCGCGATGCAGAAAAACACGCGTAGCCAATACCCCAGCCAAAAGAAGAGATACGTCCTTGATAGCTGTGAAGTTGTGATGGCGCGCGAAACAAAAGGAAGCAGCAACACACGTCGGTCTCCACGAAAGGCACGTACAGCGAACTGCTGGCCCCGCTCACCTTTAACCCATGCTGAAGGAAACACCCACGCGTGTCACATCACTTACACGCGTAGGCCCTTTCCTCGGATTACACGCATTTACACGGGGACGTGCATTTTCTTTCGCGCACGTGCTAATACACTATGCCCACGTCACGGGGGAAACGCCCGTGCACGCCCCAGCGCCTCACGTCACAGAAGCGCTTACACGCGAAGGGCCTTTAGTCCAATGAAATCGCTGACGTGCTCACGAGCTAAGGGTCTTTCCTTGAATTACACGCTGACGTGCAAGATTTTCACATGCCAAATCACTCCGTATCAAGCTGGCCACGCGAAAACACACGGAAGACCACGCTCCTGCCCTGAAGGCCATTTTCCTGCCCCCCCAAAGCCCCGAGCACACTCCCACCTGCCATCTGCTGCTGCCTGCCTGCCTGCTGCCCACGTGCCCTGCTATTTGCTGCCTGCACATCAGCCAGGGGTGCAGTTGCTGTGACCACCCCTGCTGGAACTGAAGACTCCCGACTGGGATACCATCGCTCCACAGCCCAGCCCCAGGACCCAGTTGCCCACCCACACCTGCCTCTGGGGTTGCCATGTCGGGCACACCACCATCTGAGACCACTGGCAACCCCCAGCCAGAGAGGCAGAGGGCCACCAGCTTCACTGCCACATAAGTTGGTGTCCTGGTGGAGCAAGCCCTGGGGCAGGATGATGTCCTCTTCGGAAGTTTGCGCGCCGACAAGGAAGGACGGACCAGGATCTGGACGGACATCGTGACTGCCATCAATGCGGAGAGGGTGGCAGTCCGCAAATTCCAACATGTCAAGAAGCGCTGGGTGGACTTCAGGTCCAGGACCCTCAACAAGGCCTGGCGCCTCTTGAAGGCAGCGGTTGCTAAGGAACACCAGATGAGGGTCCTGGAACGCATATGCCCAGCGCTCCACATCCAGATCCTTGAGAGGCAGACCCATCTGGAGTCGCGCGGTAAGTGTACATGCATACTGATTCGAAGCTGTGCATGTGGTGGTGTGCCAGTAGTGTGCAGGTTGCACATGTGGTTTTGTAGGGCCATGCATGGATGTGTATGTATAGGGCCGTGAGGCTAACACATGTGAGTCCTCTCATGTGTGAGACACATGGATGGTGTATGTGTGGGTAAGCATGCAGGCCAAATACATATGTGTGAGCACACATGTTTGAATGAATGTGTATGTAAGTTGACCTGGTAGTGGTGTCACACATGGATGTTGGCTCCAGCTGCATGTATCTGCACCATGTACATGTGCATGTGTGTGTATTTGACAAGGGTGCAACAGTGATGCAACATGGATGCATGTGACACTGATATGTAGAAGGCTGATTGCCAGATGTGACATGGATGCCAATCTCATCACTGTGACAGTTGGTGGAGGTGTACACATGCATGTAAGTGTGGTGGCGTGTGTGCATGTCTAGTGCACTCCCTGTGTCTCATGTGATGTCTGGCTCATCTTTGGCTGCTCATGCTTTTGTATGTGTATGGATGGTGCTGGCCGTTGGGATATGGCTGTGGAATAGCTCATGTGTATGATTTCAAATGACATGTGTGTTGGAGATTGTGATGCCATGTCTGAAGTTTGACACTGCCACTCATGTGGAACTGTCATGTGTGTATCAGTCCATTGTACAGTGCCCTGATGCCTGTCTCCTATCTCTCCCTGTCAGCAGCATCAACTGATGACGAGGGC
Source organism: Ambystoma mexicanum (assembly GCF_040938575.1). NCBI lineage: Eukaryota > Metazoa > Chordata > Amphibia > Caudata > Ambystomatidae > Ambystoma > Ambystoma mexicanum. The sequence goes on from NC_090928.1 coordinate 1,299,098,990, forward strand.
GGAAAGGGTGCTGTGGAGCCCAGCGGCAGGGATCGCACCGCCAGCCGGAGACGCAAGGCCCAGCTCCCCTCCCAGGTTGTGATCTCGTCGGGGAGTGAGGAGTCCGGTGCCGCATCCCAGGCCGCAGCCGGCTAGGGTAGGTCCAAGAGGCGGAGGTCGGAGTTGGACTCCACGGCAGCAGAAGGGGCAGCTAAAACCCCACAGGGCCCGACGGAGGAAGATTTCATGGAGTCATCCAGGTTGGTGGGGGGGTTGGTGGAGGAGGAGGCCATGCAAGGGACAGAGACGGGGTCTGGAGGTGGGGATTCCGCTAGTGCTAGTGGTGCAGTGCAGGGGCAGGGACAGGAGGCAGCACAGGCCGCCGCAGAGGTGCCTGTGTGTAATCCTGTCCCCGATCCTGTCACTGCATCATCCCGGACCAGCAGGGATGCCTACGTCAAGACCCGTTCTCAGGGAGGGGATCGGCTTACACCAACTGGCCTTCCTCTCCCTGCGGAAGTGGCTATCCGGCACCGGGCTGAGCCTGTCCTGGGTGGGGTGGCGTTGCGTCAACGTGCCATGCGAGCTGACCTGCAGTCTTTTCATGAGGAGACTGCACGTCTTCTCGCATGGCTCGTTGACCGCGTTGACCCACTGGGACAGCTTACCAGGGCCGGATTCCTCCATTTTCTGGTCCTTGTTCCGATCCCCTCCTCAACTGAACCCCCTATGCGCCAGTCGTACTCCGTGCCATCTTCGCACCCATGTGTCACCTGGGTGCCCTGTGGAGCTGCCTCTGACCCTGCGGCCAGGCTGGTGGAGGACACATCCCTGCCACAGTCGGGAGTCGGACGTCCAGCAGGGGTGGCCACGTCAACAACTGCACACGAGCCGGAGGAGGATGTGCAGGCAGCAGGAGCCAGGGCACAGGCAGAGGCACAGCAGCAGCAGCAACAAGGTGGGAGCCATGATGGCTCGGGGCCTTCAACATCGGAGGGACAGGCATCGGCCAGAGGGCAGGAGGACCCAGGACAGGAAGTGTCTTCCGTGTGGCAGCAGTTGGGCCATGCTATAGATGCGAAGTGGCAGCGGGCGGAAGAGGCATGGCTCATGATGGTCAGGGCGGAGAACTCCATGCATAGGGCCCTGAGGCGGGCCGAGTGCCTCGAGGCCATTCGCAGGGACCTGGAGGTCTAGATGTCATCGTCCCTGCAAACCCTCGGGGCCATGGAAGAGGAACGCCTCCAGGACATCGAGCAGGAGTTTGATGATGCCCTGGCCCGGGAAATCAGAAAGTGAGCCGTCGGACTAGCCTGCTGTCCTTGTACATAGTTATGTAGTTAGTGTTAGGTTTCCTTTGTTTTTGAATTTATTTTGGACCTTTTGGACAATGGGCCACATTTTTGTATATAGTTTTTTTTATTAGTTAGTGTTGTTAGATAGGTTTCATTTCTTTTGTTGGGATAATGGACCCTGGCTTGTTCGTCTGTACATAGTTCACTGTTGGATTTTCTTTTTCTTTCACAATTTACCCATGGAGCAATGGCTTTCAATTATAATTTTCCATTGGATTTTCTTTTGTGGACTGTAACTTTGGACACCATTCCTTTGGATTATGATTTTTGGTTTTGCTTTTTTTCACGGACATGCTTCTTTTCATTTTTGTACATTCCCATTTCTGTTTCTTTATTTTTGATTCTATTTATGTTTCCTTTAATACATATTTTTTGTTCAAACGTCAATGTGTAGTATCATCTCATTGGTTTCATGCATATCATGATATGGGTTTTGAGATTCACTGACACCCATTGGGTGTATGTGAGGGACATGTGTTTGTTTCCAAACTTGCAATTGGGGTTCTATCATGTTATTGCCATTTTTTAAGTGGGTGGATGCAATACTCGGGTGGGTGTTTTGCATTCAGAGGCTGACCATAGGGACCAGGGATCTAGATTGTGATGACATGTTGGCTGGTGTACATGAGTTGGGGCCTGCTGGCAGGTGCCCCACAGTGCTGGGGGGTGGGGATGATGGGGAACATGAGTTGGATATGGGTGGGGGCCTGGTGGAGGCTGCCCCTGCACTTCTGGGGGGTGGGGGTGTTAGGGGACATGAGTGGGGCCTGGTGGAGGCTGCCCCTGCACTGCTGTGGGGTGGGGGTGGTGGGAGACATGAGTGGGGGCCTGGTGGAGGCTGCCCCTGCACTGCTGGGGGGTAGGGGTGATAGGGGACATGAGTGGGGGCCTGGTGGAGGGTGCCCTGCACTGCTGGGGGTGGGGGTGCTGAGAGACATGGGTGGGGGCCTGGTGGAGGCTGCCCGTGGTGGCTGGGGGGTGGTGGGAGACATGGGTGGGGGCCTGCTGGCAGGTGCCCCGCACTGCTGGGGGGTGCGGTGCAAGGGGACATGAGTGGGGGCCTGCTGGCAGGTGCACTGCACTGCTGGGGGGTGGGGGTGCAAGGGGACATGAGTGGGGGCCTGCTGGCAGGTGCCCCGCACTGCTGGGGGTGGGGGTGCAGGGGGACATGAGTGGGACATGAGTGGGGGCCTGCTGGCAGGTGCCCTGCACTGCTGGGGGATGGGGGTGCAAGGGGACATGAGTGGGGGCCTGCTGGCAGGTGCCCCGCACTGCTGGGGGGTGGGGGTGCAAGGGGACATGAGTGGGGGCCTGCTGGCAGGTGCCCTGCACTGCTGGGGGGTGGGGGTGCAGGGGGACATGAGTGGGACATGAGTGGGGGCCTGCTGGCAGGTGCCACGCACTGCTGGGGGGTGGGGGGGTGCAAGGGGACATGAGTGGGAGCCTGCTGGCAGGTGCCCCGCACTTCTGGGGCGTTGGGGTGCAAGGGGACATGAGTGGGGGCCTGCTGGCAGGTGCCCTGCACTGCTGGGGGGTGGGGGTGCAAGGGGACATGAGTGGGGCCTGCTGGCAGGTGCCCCACACTGCTGTGGGGTGGGGGTGCAAGGGGACATGAGTGTGACATGAGTGGGGCCCTGCTGGCAGGTGCCCCACACTGCTGGGGGGTGTGGTTGCAAGGGGACATGAGTGGGGCCTGCTGGCAGGTTCCCCACACTGCTGGGGGGTGGGTGTGCAAGGGGACATGAGTGGGGGCCTGCTGGCAGGTGCCCTGCACTGCTGGGGGGTGGGGGTGCAGGGGGACATGAGTGGGACATGAGTGGAGGCCTGCTGGCAGGTGCCCTGCACTGCTGGGGGGTGGGGGGTGCAAGGGGACATGAGTGGGGGCCTGCTGGCAGGTGCCCCGCACTTCTGGGGGGTAGGGGTGCAAGGGGACATGAGTGGGGGCCTGCTGGCAGGTGCCCTGCACTGCTGGGGGGTGGGGGTGCAGGGGGACATGAGTGGGACATGAGTGGAGGCCTGCTGGCAGGTGCCCTGCACTGCTGGGGGGTGGGGGTGCAAGGGGACATGAGTGGGGGCTTGCTGGCAGGTGCCCTGCACTGCTGGGGGGTGAGGGTGCAGGGGGGCCATGAGTGGGACATGAGTGGGGGCCTGCTGGCAGGTGCCCCACACTGCTGGGGAGTGGGGGTGCAGGGGGACACGAGTAGGACATAATTGGGGGCCTGCTGGCAGGTGCCACGCACGGCTGTGGGGTGGGGTTGCAAGGGGACATGAGTGGGACATGAGTGGGGGCCTGCTGGCAGGTGCCACGCACTGCTGTGGGGTGGGGGTGCAAGGGGACATGAGTGGGACATGAGTGGGGGCCTGCTGGCAGGTGCCCCACACTGCTGGGTGTGGGGGTGCAAGGGGACATGAGTGGGGGCCTGCTGGCAGGTGCCCATGACTGCTGGGGGGTGGGGGTGCAAGGGGACATGAGTGGGGGCCTGCTGGCAGGTGCCCTGCACTGCTGGGGGGTGGGGGTGCAGGGGGACATGAGTGGGACATGAGTGGGGGCCTGCTGGCAGGTGCCCCGCACTGCTGGGGGGTGGGGGTGCAAGGGGACATGAGTGGGGGCCTGCTGGCAGGTGCCCCGCACTGCTGGGGGATGGGGGTGCAAGGGGACATGAGTGGGGGCCTGCTGGCAGGTGCCCCGCACAGCTGGGGGGTGGGGGTGCAGGCGGACATGAGTGGGACATGAGTGGGGGCCTGCCCTGCAGTGCTGGGGGTTGGGGGTGCAAGGGGACATGAGTGGGGGCCTGCTGGCAGGTGCCCTGCACTGCTGGGGGGTGGGGGTGCAGGGGGACATGAGTGGGGGCCTGCTGGCAGGTGCCCCGCACTGCTGGGGGGTGGGGCTGCAGGGGGACATGAGTAGGACATGAGTGGGGGCCTGCTGGCAGGTGCCACGCACTGCTGTGGGGTGGGGGTGCAAGGGGACATGAGTGGGACATGAGTGGGGGCCTGCTGGCAGGTGCCACGCACTGCTGTGGGGTGGGGGTGCAAGGGGACATGAGTGTGACATGAGTGGGGGCCTGCTGGCAGGTGCCCCACACTGCTGGGGTTGTGGTTGCAAGGGGACATGAGTGGGGCCTGCTGGCAGGTGCCCCACACTGCTGTGGGGTGGGGGTGCAAGGGGACATGAGTGTGACATGAGTGGGGGCCTGCTGGCAGGTGCCCCACACTGCTGGGGTTGTGGTTGCAAGGGGACATGAGTGGGGGCCTGCTGGCAGGTGCCCTGCATTGCTGGGGGGTGGGGGTGCAGGGGGACATGAGTGGGACATGAGTGGAGGCCTGCTGGCAGGTGCCCTGCACTGCTGGGGGGTGGGGGGTGCAAGGGGACATGAGTGGGGGCCTGCTGGCAGGTGCCCCGCACTGCTGGGGGGTAGGGGTGCAAGGGGACATGAGTGGGGGCCTGATGGCAGGTGCCCCGCACTGCTGGGGGGTGGGGGTGCAGGGGGACATGAGTGGGACATGAGTGGGAGCCTGCTGGCAGGTGCCCTGCACTGCTGGGGGATGGGGGTGCAAGGGGACATGAGTGGGGGCTTGCTGGCAGGTGCCCTGCACTGCTGGGGGGTGGGGGTGCAGGGGGACATGAGTGGGACATGAGTGGGGGCCTGCTGGCAGGTGCCCCACACTGCTGGGGAGTGGGGGTGCAGGGGGACATGAGTAGGACATAAGTGGGGGCCTGCTGGCAGGTGCCATGCACGGCTGTGGGGTGGGGTTGCAAGGGGACATGAGTGGGACATGAGTGGGGGCCTGCTAGCAGGTGCCACACACTGCTGTGGGGTGGGGGTGCAAGGGGACATGAGTGGGACATGTGTGGGACATGAGTGGGGGCCTGCTGGCAGGTGCCCCACACTGCTGGGGGGTGGGGGTGCAAGGGGACATGAGTGGGGGCCTGCTGGCAGGTGCCCATGACTGCTGGGGGATGGGGGTGCAAGGGGACATGAGTGGGGGCCTGCTGGCAGGTGCCCTGCACTGCTGGGGGGTGGGGGTGCAGGGGGACATGAGTGGGACATGAGTGGGGCCCGCTGGCAGGTGCCCCGCACTGCTGGGGGATGGGGGTGCAGGGGGACATGAGTGGGACCTGAGTGGGGGCCTGCTGGCAGGTGCCCTGCACTGCTGGGGGGTGGGGGGGCAAGGGGACATGAGTGGGGTCCTGCTGGCAGGTGCCCTGCACTGCTGGGGGTGGGGGTGCAAGGGGACATGAGTTGGTGATCAGTAGTGCAAGGAGGCATGTGGCTTTGCTGGGGGGCATGCCCATGTTGGGTAGGCTGCCTGCGGGACATGACCAGGGGTGCAGGGTAGTCCCCTGTGGTGTGGGCTGCCTGCAGGGCCCGTGGAGGGTGTACAGGGAACACCTGGGAGGACCCACACTGCCAAATCACATGTAGGACTCCCCGGCACCCCCGAAATAGATGTACCCTGCTGAAATCACGTGTGAAACATCCCACGAAAACCGTAATACATGTACCATGCTCCAATCACGTGTGAAACTTCACGCCAACCCCAGTTATACACGTACCCTGCTGAGATTGCGGGTGAAACTTCCCGCGAACCCCAGTTATACACGTACCCCACTCACACAGGGCCTATCGCGTGTGAAATTTCCCGCGCACCCCTGAAATACACGTACCCTGCTGAAATTGCGTGTAACACTTCACGCGCACCCCTGAAATACACGTACTCAGGCCAATTGCATGTTAAACTTCCCGCGCAACCCTGAAATACACATACCCTGCTGAAATCACGTGTAACACTTCACGCGCACCCCTGAAATACACGTACCCAGGCCAATCGCGTGTAAAACTTCCCGCACACCCCTGTAATACACGTACCCTGCTGAAATCGCGTGTGAAACTTCCCGCGCACCCCTGAAATACAAGTACCCTGCTGAAATCACGTGTGAAACTTCCTGCGCATCCCTGTAATACACGTACCCTGCTGAAATTGCGTGTGAAACTTCCCGAGCACACCTGAAATACACGTACCCCGCTCGCACAGGGCCAGTCGCATGTGAAACTTCCCCCGAACCCCAGTAATACACGGACCCTGCTTGCCGTGCTGGTACAGGGTTAGCGCAGCCCTTTGCGCTGGATTGTGGATTGTGATGGCTTTTCCCTGCCCGAGGGGCGTTCTTGGGGGTGTAACTGGCGCTGCTGCAGGGTCGCTGCGCCACTGTGCGCCACGGCTGGTTTTGGTAGCTGAAATCCATGAATACGCTGTGCGTGGAAATGGATTTTAGCGCACACGGCTGGCGCAGAGATTCGCACGCGCACACTGTGCACCAGCCGCGTGCGCCACTTGTGCACTGAATTCTATGAATTACCCCCAAAATGTTACAGTTCCCCTGAAAGTAGTGACTGCCGCCTCATCCTGTCGGGCCAGAGGGCAGAATGGAAAGAGTGAAAGTGTCGCTCAGAGGAGGGTTTAGAAGCATCCAGGTGGATGTTGAGATCTCTGAGGAGAAGTTGAGTAGTAGAGGCAAGGGGAGAAGTGGGGAGGCGGCCCATTCAAAGAGGAAGGGTGTCCTGGCCAGGTGGCCTGTAGAGTGGATGGGGTGTAGAGATGCACACCATTAAATTTAAGAAATTTAAGATTTAAGTTTTAAGGTCAATTTGATTGGTACCTAGAGATCTTTGAAGATCCAACAGAAAGAATCAGAACTATAATTAACAGAACTATAGACGAAGCTATGGAATCAAAGATAATCACTGAAAAAACTAAACGATTCTTGAACAATCTATATCCAATAATGCCAGTGATCTATATATTGCCGAAAATTCATAAGAACCTTCTTAACCCACCTGGACGGCCAATAATTGCAGCTAGTAATAGCTTACTTGAACCAATAGCACAATTTATTGACCAGGTAATCCAGCCACTGACTCGGACTAGCAGTACCTACATTCAAGACACAAATGATTTTCTAAGAAAACTTGAAACTGTCACATTTAATCCAGAAACAGATCTATTGTTCACAATGGATGTTACAAGCTTATATACTAACATCACACATCAAGGAGGACTGGAGGCAATGGAATGGAAATTACTAATAAGTGGAGAACAGGTGAAGAGTGATCCTTTATTCATTCTAAAATTACTGAGTATTGTACTTGAAAACAATTTTTTCTCTTTTGAAAAGCGATACTTCATTCAAATATCTGGAACTTCAATGGGTGCAGCCATGGCACCGAGTTATGCCAACATATACATGGCTTATTTGGAAGAAACAGGAGTGATCAATAATCCAAGATGGAACAACAAATTGAAATTCTTTACAAGGTTTATTGATGACCTCTTTGGAATTTGGCACGGGACTGAAGATGAAATCCATGAATTTTTTGATTACATGAACGAACTTGCGCCAAGAATCAAGTTTACCCACAAGACCAGTAAAACTTGCATTGATTTTTTGGATGTTAAAGTATATTGGAAAATCGACAAACTGGCTACAACAATCTATACTAAGGAAACAGACAGGAACAGCTTACTTTTGGCCACAAGTTTCCATCCTAGGAAAACTATCACAAGTATACCGTTGAGCCAATTTTTACGCTATAGGCGTATTATTTCTGATGAAGAAGACTTTGAGAGAAAATCTGTGGAATTAAAAAACAAATTCATCAAAAGAGGGTACAGTGAGGCAGTTCTCTCTGAACACTACTCGACAGTGAGAGATATTCCAAGAACAATGGCCCTTGAGCCTAAAATAAAATCAAAAGAAGACGAGTTAGTGTATGTCACTACTTACTCCCATCAAAGTGGAAAAATAAAAAATATCATTAAGAATAACTGGAATGTATTATTACTAGATCCAACACTTGAAAAACTATTCCCTACCCCGCCACTTTTTGCTTACAGCAAGAGTAAATCGTTGAAAGACCACTTAATCAAATCGGATTTTTCGCAAAAAATCAAAGTGGAACAAACATACAGGGGTACACTAACATGCAACAATTGCAATTGCTGCAATAATGTACTGAGGGGAAATTCTATCTGTCATCCTCACAATGGAAAAAACATCTCATTATTTCACACATCTACCTGTGATACGAAAAATGTAATATATGGAATTAAATGCCCTTGTGGCATATATTACGTTGGACTCACCAGTAGAAAAGCTAAAGTGAGATGGGGAGAACACAAGTCAAACATAAGGAATTGTTCTACAAAATCACCGGTAGCACAACACTTTATGACAGAAAGACATACCATTGCCCAGATGAAATTTGTGATTTTGGAGTCAGTTAAACTCCCCAGGAGGGGTGGCAATTTGATGAAACTATTACAACAAAGAGAGATCTTTTGGATCGAGAAACTGGACACTATGTATCCCCGTGGAATGAATATTGATTGGGATTTGAACTGTTTTTTGTGATATTTTAAGTGGGAATTGAAGTGAAAATACTATTCTGTTTAGAGTAGTGGTATAAGTGATTTAGATTCTTGATTTTTGAAGCTAACATATAGGTACAGTACATCGTTGTGCCTTCTTGGAACGATGGACTCATATTTAGTGAATTATATACACTATGCATTTGTATAGTGATTTTGAGTCGAGATATGGGGCATTGCTAAACAGTCACCTTTGTTATCATTTGCAATACTATGTGTGTTCCTCTGTTGTATTGATGTCGAACTCTTACAACAAAACATAAGTTACACTTAGAACTACTTTTATCATTACAATGTTTTATTAAGAGCACAAATAGACCAGATAGAATACACACATAGCATCTAGCATCTTGTTCCATTCTGAGATGGCGCTCGCGTTTAATAGTCATAAAAACAATAGAGGGACTTTCAAGGTAGATACATTACTATCGAACCAGCGTCCTGACCCATTCTAAGATGGCGCTCGTGCTTGAGCAGTCATAGAAATAGTAAAAGGACATTTAAGCAGAAATATCACTATAGAACCCGCGTTTCCTTACTTGAGACGGCGGTGGCAAATTGATATTGGATTGTGCAGAGAATAGGATTCTGAGTGGACTCATACGTTTAAGGTATCCTCCTGTTAATGAGTCTGTAAATAATCTCTTTAAGTTATGCTCATATATCCAGTATTTACATAGTGCATACTCTGTTTTGGTTTTGCAGCAGAGAATTTTCCCGTTACCTATATACACGAGTAAATTGAGCGATTGTGTGGTGACTCGCATCAGGATAGATGATATACTGAATGCTGCCCTCGAGACAGGTAGGCTGTCTCTCCTTAATTTTACATATATCGAAATATGTTAGTGAAGCCCGAAACTTAGCATATAATATATGTTACAGGTCCGGTATCCGAACTTGATCCGGCACTCCGAGAATCCTCCAAATTTCCACTTCCGACTTAAGCAGATTGACTCTGGCTGTAATTAACTTTTAGGTAAGATTTAGACTGTTTTCAGTAGGTACATTTACACTGTTTGACTTAATTGTCTGTGGCTACAGGGGGACCCAGCGCTATAACCATGGCGCCTGCTCCCCCTGAGCCACATTTTACTCCCCTTCGTTTCTGAATAATACATATGTACATATGTCTTTCAGTTAATTTACAGCTTACATGAATGTAAATATTTGGACTTAACTCCAGGTCCACCATTCAGGTTAGTGCCCTTTTATGCTGTTAAGGAATTTAGTACTCATTACTTAAGTATGTAATAATTGTATATCCCATTGAAATATTTTTGTAATTATTTGCAGGAGGAAGTTAGAGAGCCTTCACCCAATATAGATAACCTGAAGAAGGGCGTTTACCGCCCGAAACGCGTAGTTAAGAAGAGAAGACATTTGTAATACCAATAACATACAATTGAAGTCTACTCATATATTGGGACTTGATTTGATTTTTGGATATTTCTTTTGAATTTTGTCATGAGATGGTTACTATGTTTATGAAGTTGCTGTTGAAATACAAAGCACTTTAAGTTTTTTTGTTTACAGTTTACCAGAATTTGTACTAACTAAAGAATTAGTGTATGCTGAAATACCAATACATGTTATCTATATAAAAAGATATAAAAAGAAATAATGTACTGTGTACTTTACACAACTGCTTATTATTTGAATTATTTTTGATTTAAATATGCTCATTAAGGTTTCCTTACATAAAACTAAATTTTTGCAATACCGATTGCCTATTGCTGTGCCTCAGTTCATTCACCGTGTTTTTGCAGTGAATCTTCCCAGCTTCAGGTGGCCTGTAGATGCTGGTCACAGTTAAAGAGAGGCCAGGAGAGATAGAGAGCCTATGGACCCTATGTCTGCGTAGGGATGACAGAGGCCATGACCTACTCCGGAAAGATCAGGGCTACACCACTTCCAGGCCGGTTGGTTCTGGATAAGGAGAGGATCTTGTAGCCCACAGGGAGGAGAGTGTCAAAATTCATGACAGAACTAGCCGTAAACCATGTCTCAGGGAGAGCAAGGACATCTAGGCTGAGTTCTTCGAGGAGGTGACAGATGTCAGAGGAGTGATTGACAGCAGAACGAGAGTTGAGAGTGGCAATGCGGAGCAGGTTGCCACATTTGAAAGACTTTTGTGGAGGGGTACAGGCTTGAGGTACACCCTGTGGAAGTGGTAGAGGGGCCGGTGGATGGGCAGAGGAGGAAGACGAGGGTGCCAGAGAGGTGGTGGAAGGAGTAGCAGGAGAAGTTAGGAAATTGAAAAGACGCTGAAAACGCCTCTCAAAAAGGAGTAGATTGGGTTGAGGGCCCTGAACCAAGATGGTGCTGTGCAGATAGACATTAATGATGGTCTTGGAGGAGTGTAAGTGGGCCAAGAGGACCTCCCACCTAGTGTCACCATTAATGGGAGAGGAGGAGAAGGGAAAGGGAACAGACACCATATGATGGGTCCGTTGGTCTGGAGAGGGATGACAAAGAGGATGTCGGTGAGGGTCTGTCTGGAGGAAGCACTGATGTAGGTATGGGCAATAGGGAGGCCTGGGTTGGAGACCACGATGTCCCTTTTGAACTCCTTCCTTCCAGACTTAGTGAGAGGGATAGGGTAAGAGATAGAGTAGCAGTTAGAGAAGATGGGAGAGACACAGAGCACCTTAGGGGGTGTGGAGAAGTGGGTGAGAGAAGAGAGACGCACAGCTCTGTGGCACACAACTCAGAATGCGCAGGCGGAGGACGAGGGGGGGCCAGAGGTCACATAAAGGAAGACACAGTAGGGGAAGAAGTAACTCACAGCAATGAACAGCACACCTTGCTGGGGGGTCTAGGTGGGAGCCCAGAGACAACTAGCAACAATGCCACAGTTAACGGAATGCAAAAACACAAGGATTCGACTTTCCCAGAAGGGGGGAAAAAGGCAAATCTTTTAGCACAGCACAATACAACACACCCACATTCGACTTACTTGATCAGTCACAGCAGGTCGATGGCTGCAGTCTACATGCTACCATGGTGGACACCAGCAGACACCACTGGAGCTGTCCATAGCCTCCAGTCCTTGGCCCAGGGGGCTGCCACGGCATAGGGTGCCTTGCGTGGCTGATTTAAAGGGCCTGCCAACCAATGGGAGCACAGCGGGAGAGGGGTTGGGGAGAAGGCCAACAAACAAGGTAGAAACCAGACCAAAGGGAGCGGGGGAGCAGGCACACGTGCACTGCAGCACGAGAATAAAAACCTTTACAAATGCACAACTTACTGTGCCACATAGCACCTGTCCTCACCCGAGCCCTGGAGAAGTTGACTTTGGCGTTGCCTGATGATGGTGGGGATGGCCTGTGGGGACAGAGGGAGAAAACACATTTTGGCGAGTGCTTACCTGTTTTCTGAGCAGGAGTGCAGGCCCTGGGTTGTCCTGGTCCGGACTGGCCCAAACAGGAATTGCCCTTTTCTTCATCTGCCCTTCGCTTCAGATGCCCGGGTGAAAGATGTTCTTGATCTAAGAGTTAAGAGCAGAAAGGAAGAGGCGGGGCTAAGAAGGTGGGTGGTGCTTAGGCCAGGTGACCTAGATCCACTTGCACCTGCTCACCAACTGAACCGAGGAGGGCGGGTTTGGAGACATGTAAGAGAAGGGTCAAGTTATAAGTGAAGGGATAAGCTGTCTATTGTGTGCCCCAGCAAGATGCATTGGAAGATCACCCCACTACATTTTTGGGGGGCACTGCTGTGATCACCTTTGGTGTGCCTATGGCCTCCCTATTCTACCTACTTACCTTATACCTACCTTTTTTCCTTCCTGGGTTAGTATGCAGTTTGCTAGCGTAAGTTTCAGTTTTTTTTAAAATCTGTTTTTTTGTGCAAGGTTTGTATAGGGATTTGTATATAGTATTATAATCACTGTGTTTTGATTTGACCAGATTTGCCACCTTATCTCACAGACAGGTACCATCCTCATGGATCGGCTTCAGGTAGCCAGCTGAGTTAAGGGTGAAGGGATTAAGACTGGCCATTGCTTTATCATAAGTGACGTCCCTTGGAGCACACCTCTACGGCAGGTGCTCAGGTTGATGGAGTTGCTAGAGTCCCTAACTGGCCAAGTTAAATGCCTGGGTAAAGCCCCTGCCCAGCACGAACCAGTAGCCTGGTCTGCTATAGGCCTAAATCCTGAGACATTGCCCCATACCATCCATTGGGGAGACCCAATAGTGTCTTATTCTCTATGGGCATTGAATACATGGCCAGGATTGCAGGCTAGTGCACCTGTCACACCACCTATGCTTAGCCCAAATCCTCCCTTGGCCATCGCTGCTCCCCATCATCCTGCAGTGCCGAGTGTAGATGCCATCATGGCTGCACTCGTAAGCACCCCTATCTTACCAAGGCCTTGAGTGCGTTCCAGTGCTACATCAGAGGATAGAGGCGCCAAACTGATGGCTTCCTCCATGGCAGATGATTTCAAGGATGTGGTACACGAGGCCATTGCAACGGCATCTGAGCATGGCCCATATGTCCGCCTGAGACCCTTCTCGGGGGAAAATCCAGCCCGAAGGGGTCAAGAGGAATACCAATTTTGGCTGAATCAGACCAACCAAATGATACACGACTACAGAGCTACAGTCTGGGAGAAGAGGCGTTTTTTCATTGAGAGTCTGTGCAGTCCTACATTGAGAGTCATTCAGGTGCTCGGTGCCACACACCCAGACCCGCAGCGAAGGACATCATGTATAAGATGGATGGAGTGTTTGGAGCCACTGAGTACGGTGCAGAGCTGATGGTGCAGTATTATACCACCTGCCTCCAACAGGGTGAGCATCTCTCTGAATATCTGGTGAGGACCGAGACGTTGCTTCAGCGGTTTCGTAACCGAAGGTGATTAAGCTGAACAGCCTGGACATAGTTAGGCTGCAAAAGGTCATGCACGGAGCCAGATCACTGCTGCTGTTACTTCTGCAGCACTTCTGCAGCTACAATTCTTAGAACAGACCCAGGAACCACCACCCTTTGATGAACTGGTCAGAGAGGTGCATACTCTGCAAGGCAAAATGGAGGACGAGGTGCACAGTTTACTGTTACAATATAAACCACAAGCCATGCGTGGATGAGTGGAATGTATGTGCTTGAGTGTGGGCTAGAATGAGAATGCTGGGTGTGGGTGTCTGTTGAAGGGAGAGACTGGTGAGATGCATGAGGCTGCATGGATGCCAGGCATGGGTGAGTGGAATGTATGTGCTTGAGTGTGTGCTAGAATGAGAATGCTGGGTGTGGCTGCCTGTTGAAGGGAGAGACTGGTGAGATGTATGAGGGTGGATGCCATGCATGGATGAGTGGAATGTATGGGCTTGAGTGTATGCTAGAATGAGAATGCTGGGTGTGGGTGAATGTTGAAGGGAGAGGCTAGTGATGCATGAGGCTGCCATGCATGGATGAGTGGAATGCATGTGCTTGAGTGTGTGCTAGAATGAGAATGCTGGGTGTGGGTGTCTGTTGAAGGGAGAGACTGGTGAGATGTATGAGGCTGCATGGATGCCATGCATGGATGAGTGGAATGTATGTGCTTGAGTGTGTGCTAGAATGAGAATGCTGGGTGTGGGTGAATGTTGAAGGGAGAGACTGGTGAGATGTATGAGGGTGGATGCCAGGCATGGGTGAGTGGAATGTATGGGCTTGAGTGTGTGCTAGAATGAGAATGCTGGGTGTGGGTGAATGTTGAAGAGAGAGACTGGTGAGATGTATGAGGCTGCATGGATGCCATCTGTGGATGAGTGTAATGTATGGGCTTGAGTGTGTGCTAGAATGAGAATGCTGGGTGTGGGTGTCTGTTGGAGGGAGAGAATGCTGGGATGAATGAGGCTGCATGGATGGCAGGCATGGGTGAGTGGAATGTATGGGCTTGAGTGTGTGCTAGAATGAGAATGCTGGGTGTGGGTGAATGTTGAAGGGAGAGACTGGTGAGATGTATGAGGGTTGGATGCCATGCATGGATGTGTTGAATGTATGGGCTTGAGTGTGTGCTAGAATGAGAATGCTGGGTGTTGGTGACTGTTGAAGGGAGAGGCTGGTGGGATGCATGAGGCTGCATGGATGCCATGCGTGGATGAGTGGAATGCCTGGGCCTGAGTGTGTGCTAGAATGAGAATGCTGGGTGTGGGCGAATGTTGAAGGGAGAGACTGGTGAGATGTATGAGGCTGCATGGATGCCATACATGGATGAGTGGAATGTATGGGCTTGAGTGTATGCTAGAATGAGAATGCTGGGTGTGGGTGAATGTTGAAGGGAGAGACTGGTGAGATGTATGAGGGTGGATGCCAGGCATGGGTGAGTGGAATGTATGGGCTTGAGTGTATGCTAGAATGAGAATGCTGGGTGTGGGTGACTGTTGAAGGGAGAGACTGGTGAGATGTATGAGGCTGCATGGATGCCATGTGTGGATGAGTGGAATGTATTGTGAAAGCGAACCCCAATTTACACGGGTGCCTCTTAAATACAGAGGACCCATAATCACACTCAAACCAGATTAAATGCACCCCTCTAGGGAATTAAAAGCCATGAGTATATCTTGCAAGCGATAACAGAACTTTAATCTTTACAGATCAAGAGGATTGGGGGAAAATGGCAGAGGAGTCTGCCATTTCCGACCAGCATTCTGTCCACCGTGGCTGGCCCCAAGTCCTGAAGACTGGGGCTGGGCCTGGGGCTTAAATACACTTGACTTGCTCACTGGATACCAGCAAATTTCCTCCAAAATTGTCCTTATTGCCATACAAGGGATGCTGCAGATTCTCCAGTGTTGCATTGACAGGTTCCGTTTGGGACAAGCTACATAACATTATGCTGCATGTGCAGAAATACGTTGTCGCTTTTGTTTAGCATAATTTACTATGTTATAAACATTCACACATAAACACATCTTCCAGCCATTATCTCAACACTTAACTCCATGAAATGATATATTATCTGGTCCAGTATTTCTCATAAAAAACCCTTGTTTTCCTAGTACTCTTTGTCTTTGTCTGAATCTTTTTTAGTCTCCATTGGCTTGTGATTGACAGGAACAGCTGCTGAGTTACCTCATGCTCTCTACCAGCCTGCCTGTAGTCTATACTAAGCACAGCCTGAAATCACTGTGTGCTTTCAGCAAAGCTAGCTACAATTTAACATTTTTACAAATATATATCCATCTAAATAATTATTTGCACATTATATTTCAATCCTAACCATCTTTATTTAGTGACTGGCCACACCTCTGTGTGATTATTTTTGCCTGAAAAAAGCTTTCTCAGTGCTATAGTGCTTAGAAGTCTTGCCTAATTGTAAAGGACTTGAGGGGTGCAGGAAGGCACTAGCCAAGGACTCTAGCTCCTCCCCAACATTCCCCCCATTCGTTACTTCTACAGTAAGGAACTCATCCCCATCCGACATGTCTACAACCCCAGAAACATTTGTTTGAGTTTCTCTGTTTATTGTATGGCAAGGTGTTTTAGGTCCCTCAATTGATACCATCATCTTTGCACTAGTAGGGACTATAGAAACACATCATCGGAGACCCCACTGGCACGTGCAGAAGAGAACCAAGAAGAACATGATCACAGGAACAGTATTTTTACTGCTACCTCAAGCCAGGACGAGACCCAATCAAAGGCAAGTGATCGCCATCTGTGTTCTGAACTCCACCTTCTTTCTTCATTTGAACACTTAGATTGTGCACCGCCTCGATGATGTGGGATAGTGATCTATTCTCAGCATCCTTCATGGGTAGAAAAGTGCAGCAGCGGCTTGTACCCCAGGAGCCAAAAAAGATGAAAAAGAAAGTCTCTGCTGAACTAAAAAGGCAATACTTGTCAGGTATTCCTCTGAGCAGTTGGCAACAGTCTTTAGAGACAGTTTGAGCTTTTCTTTCTTCCCCGCCGTTTAAATCGTCCTTTTTCTGGGAGCATACCAAATTCTTGTGTGATCTGCAAGTTTCTTTCTGCTTCTTTAGGTGCTGGAGTGGCTGTTGCACCTTGACAGGCATTTCTTCTCCCTTCAGGTGTTCTTCCAGGATTACTAGTAGCACTGAGTGCAGGGTGGCCAGTGAACACTTGCCTCTCCAAGGTGGTAGGAGTTGCAAGTAGGCTTGTCGGCCACAAACACAGTAGTAATCCATCACTGCTGCTGTACCTTTTGTCATACCAGGGATCCCAAGAGTGTTGTTGCACTGTGTGTTTGTGCCACCAGGAACTGTTCCTTCATTGCTAAATCAAAGTTCAACATTTTTGGCCCTATCTATTCGCACTGGCTTCTTCATGGTTGCAATCCCTGTCAGCCTTGTGATGTATTGGGTCTCCTTATCTAAATCATACATCATTTCATACTTCCTGTTTCATTCGTCTAAGAAAACGTGTAGGGGTGGCCGGCAAATAGTGAGACATTTTGTATTTCCTTTTTTATAAACACATTAGCATTTTTTTCCCAAATGTCCACCCCACATAACAAACATCCCTTCATCCACTCCAACAACCACAACCAGTGTCATACAAAACAACATAGTACTACTACATTTCTAGACTAAATAACATCTTTATCATTATCCCTACATAACAGAGAGGTCGGTCAGCCATCTTTGCTTATTCCTGGAGAGAAGAAAAAAGGTTATCAAGAAAGAGAGAGGGAAAGAGAAAAAGAAAGAGAAAGAAAGAGAGGGAATGAGAGAGAAGAGGGAGAGAGAAGAGAGAGAGAAAGGAGTTAGAGAAGGAGAGAGAGAGGGAGAGAGAAGAGGGAGGGAGAAGAGGGAGAGAGAAGAGGGAGAAAGAAGAGGGAGAGGGGGAGAAAAAGAGACCCTTTTCCACCAGAACCGACCGGGTTCCAAACCTTCAAAAAAATACAAAAAATGGACAAATGATAAGAAAAGAAAAAACAATACAAAATGAAAAAATGAAAAATGAAACAAAAAGGAAAGTTCATGCATGTGCCACTGCAAACCACCCTGGCATGGATCCTCAAAAATGCCTCTTGTTTGGCTATGCCCAACTAAACTTTGCCTAGTCTCAGGTGCTCTTCGGACATTGCAGAGATGCACCCAATATCTAACTCCTTCATATGGACGGTGAGAGGAGTACAGAACACCACATCAAATGGACCTTTAAACCTGGGGCTGATCAGTTCCCCAGATAATAATGGTCCAGTTGTAATATAGGCAATGCTGTGTATGGAACTATGGTCTTGCTTTCTACAGGGGTGGTCACTATTTCCCCCCCCTTTACTGCACGCTACTATCGCCTCTGTGTGCTTCCGTCCCGCCCCCTGGTCAATTATGTATGACCCATCGCCTTATGATATGTCTCCTTCTGTCAATGTATGAGCCATTCATCAGAATGTGAAAATAAATAAAACTCCTGTAAATAATCCAGAGTTGCTAAAACAGTGGCCGTGCAAGTAGCTTAAGTCCTCAAATTGTTTAGTCATTTTGTCAGTCCATTCAAATGTACTTTTAAGTCCTCTGTCCTTCCCTGAGACTTTGTAGCAGTGGCCTTGTGTAGACTGCGTAGTCTAGGATCCATGCCCTACAATAATTACATAAGCCCGAAAAACTGCTACATTTCCTTCACAGTACTGGGCCTAGGGGTGGCGCGTAGTCCCTCCTGTTGGCAGTATTATAGCTTCTTTGTATCTGCCTTGTACCCTTTGTGAGCTAGCAATTGCAATAATGCAACAGAACCCCTCCTGAACAGATGATTTTTTTCACTACATACCA
The DNA here is from genome assembly GCF_040938575.1 of Ambystoma mexicanum. NCBI lineage: Eukaryota > Metazoa > Chordata > Amphibia > Caudata > Ambystomatidae > Ambystoma > Ambystoma mexicanum. Next base: position 1,299,117,477 of record NC_090928.1, read on the forward strand.
ACCGATCATCCATATAGTGCGGCGAGTGTGTTGTCTGTGTTGTTTCCCTGAGGAGCTGCAGTCTATTTTCTCTTTCTACTGGTGTGGAGGTGGAGCGACCAGTAAAAAACATTCATTCACACGCTGAGTGTCGCAGAGTGCGGCGAGTGTGTTGTCCGTGTTGTTTCCCTGAGGAGCTGCAGTCTATTTTCTCTTTCTACTGGCGTGGAGGTGGAGCGACCAGTACAAAACATTCATTCACACGCGGAGCGTCGCGGAGTGCGGCGAGTGTGTTGTCCGTGTTGTTTCCCTGAGGAGCTGCAGTCTATTTTCTCTTTCTACTGGCGTGGAGGTGGAGCGACCAGTACAAAACATTCATTCACATGCGGAGCGTCGCGGAGTGCGGCGAGTGTGTTGTCCGTGTTGCACGTGGACACGGAGGCACTGAGCTCGGAGCCCTGATGGTAATTCAGTATAAGCCACATTCCGGGAACGGAAGCACTCCGGCTTTACAATTCGTATCTATGCAGGGACCGAGCACCTCTGGTCTAGAACACACGGCATACAACGAAGCAGTGCTGATTCAGAACACGAGTCCAGATGGTGGAGTTCATCCACTAACACAGCAACAGCGACGAATGTTAGCCGCCGGAGGAAAGGAGTCACCGGAGCAAATGGGCCTGACCCCACCGGTAAGTGCCCGTGTTGTACGAAAAAGGACTTGTGTCTCAACCATGTCCTCTAACTCTGATGTTTTTTTAGACTGCTTGGGTAACAGCTCCCCAGTATCCTTGACACCCATCCCGTTAACTCCAAATATAATCATCGATCTGGAGGGTAACATGGATAAGGACGCAGCCATAGAGAGAGGTACAAAAACGTCTGTGGGTTTGACCACTGGGGCAGACTTGAGTGGGGCTATCTGCACAGAAAATGTGGAAGTGGAAGTGGAGGCGAATAAGTCGACCAGTCCAACGTGCGCTGGCATCACGCGGACTAGAGAAACAACTGGTCTACCCCTAAGCAACGTGGGAAACGCTGTCCAAAGCATCCCAACTCTCCAATCCTCGGCTTGTCAAGACGCTGTACTTACCAACAATTGTGACATCAGTGGCACAAATGTGCACAGCCCTGAGACTGAAAAGTCGATAATCTCCCTAGATCTACCAACAGGAGATTTTAATTGGAAAAATGTAACGTTGGAAAACAAAATGATTCAAGGAACTGAGCCTGACAACTCCCTTGTCGAAGGCAACAGCTTCCATCTCCCAAGTGGAAAATTGTCAACAGATCAAGCAGGAAACCTACAGATTTGCCCTGATTGGGATAACGTGAACTGCCTGTATGAGGAAGCGGGCAGTCTCACGACTGGTGCTAACAGGCGTAACTCTATTGTGATCGTTGACAAGGTTTTAAGCGACCTAAAAGAGCTCAATGCAAAATTTGGAATCTTGCATCATCCTGAACCAAACTTAGAACAACCTACAGAACAACCTTCAGAGTACCCAAATGCAGACAGCCCACATGATCAGTCATGTGGGGCCCAAGGTATCAAACCTATGAATCTAGCACAACTACAAACTCCTGATATCAGACAGGATGAGAAACTGTATTCGTGGTTGCGCCCCCTGGCAAAAAGGAAGAGATTGGAATCTTTAACGGAAGAGTATGTACCGCATTCACAAAAGAGAATAACCAAGGAACCACAAACTGGATCTCCTTCCCTATTCTCCGCTGCTAATGACTTCTTTGAGCCACCAACAAAGTCCCAGACATTCTGGGGAGCAAGATTTAAACGGCCATGCTACAAACGCCAAAAGCCCACCCAAACATTAGCACAAACTCTTGCAAAAAAAATAGCTGAAAATCTGAACACCATAATAATGGCGGCTAATACCATATCCTTGGCACCTTATATGAAACTTTATGAACATCTGAACGACAATGCCAAGGACCAGACAACCCTATTAGCCATGATGAACACCAAAATGATGGCAATAGAACAAGAATTAACGGCAACCAAACAAATTTTGACCAATGAATATGCAAAATCTGATATGAATGTAAAGGTAATACTGGAGCACACCAAAAACAGAGCAACAGACAAGCGCCTGTTTGCTGAAGTTGCCAGAGAAGCAATTGCCCTGCTGAAATCATTTAATGCGAAAATGCCAACACTGGATAAACATCACGCGATTGACGATCAGAGAAGAACTGCAGGTGAAAAGATGGACACAAATCCCAAAGAGAGAGCAACTACAACTGAAGGAAACTATGGAACTGAACTAAGCTCTACGGCTGGAAACATTAACGATACCTTACCTGCAAACTCTATCATCATTGCGCCACCCCAAAAATGCAAACAAAAGGTGAAATACAGTAAGGAAGTGGAAGACAAACGATCATCAAAAGAGCAACATAGTGAAAGTAGTACACACAAGGCGATTATGGGAACCTTGCCATCCGAACAAGTGGCAGATGAAGCAACACAGTCCACACCTTCCAAACATATACCCATTACGATCTCAGATCTTGAACTGAGTCCGGGTGCACCAGTAATAGGAGCAAAGGGTGACACTCCCGGTCCAGCTGATACGGCAAATCAAACAGGCCATAATAAGACTCAAAGACTATCCCCTCAAGGACCAGCCAACGAACATGACCAAGTGGGAAATAGTGCAAAGGATATCTGTCGCATAGAAGAAGTATTTTCAATCTTCAACCGAAACAAACAGAATGCTGCCACAAAGAGTGGCTCAAATCACATACTGACAGAAAAGGAATCTAAAAACATGAGAAAAAGGAAACCCCAGCAAAGATCACAGGTGCGAACGTTTTTAAGAAACATCAAAGGCTTCAGTATTACAACAACCTGTGATAAGATACATAAAGGACCAACAAATCCCAACACGGAAAAGAGTGATAAAACGAAAGCCGATGAACAAAAAAATCACGATATGCCAGGTGAGGACCATTCTAAGAAAAACGATAGCATCCCTGGAGAGCTGCTAAACGTCTCGATTTATGAGCATTACGAAGAAGATCAAAGCGAAACGATACCGGCCACAGCCACTGACACACATACGGCTTCTCAACCGCCCTTGGCAAATATAAATATAGATCTACGTTCACCTACAAACGGCAACAGGGAGTCGGCTGAGTCGCCACAAAACAAGTATCCAGCAATAAAATTGATTGCCCCGGAAACAAGGGCTTTCACATCTAACAACCAAAGGACGGTAACTGTCGATGTAAAGGAGCAGGAAGAAATCATCTCGAAACCCTTAACCATTAGCTGTGAGAAATTCCTCACCTTAGAAGCTAAAAGAATTTGAATCGCTAATGATAAAAGATCTATGACCAATGAATCGGATGGAATATCACCCAATTACGATGCAAAGAACGATAAACAAGAATTCCATACATTAGAGTCAAAAAGAACTCTGATTCATGCAGTGAAATTTCAAGAAAGCCCAAACGCACGAGCAATGAAGCATAACAGCGAATCACCTAAGCAGGAGATAAACACAAGAAGGACTGGCAAATGTCACTCCACAACAAGAAAGATAAAATTTGATTGCTATAAACGAGGGGCAGAGTCATCAGATGTATCGGCCAACAAACAAACGAAGCGTCGACCCAAAATAGACAATGATCGGAAGAAATTGGGGAAATAACTTATACGCCTTGAACAAATTGAAAAAGAAAAAGATGCTCTGATACTGAATCGGAAAAATGTGATGTTGTTACTTCACCACATACCGCAATTGAGGACGGTGGCCTCTGAGGACATTCAAATTGTGGAATTTGAAGACGAAAGTGAGCATGACCGTGTTATTTTACACATAGCATCAAAAGTTATCTGTGACTCACTATTAAACAGTAGCATCACTTTGAACTCCCTGGGGTTTGATATCACCGAAATTAATAAGAGCAATGAGCGGGAGGAGCCCAAGAAATGTATGTGTCCCTCAGATGGTCGCCTACTTGCAATCAAAAGCCCCCTCAAGTTAGGGGGAGTATGTAAGGCCACGTGCAAGATAAATGAGTCGCCCCTTCGTGTGAGTGAGGACAAGCAGATCTTTGAAGATGAGCAGATCAAAATAACGATCAGTAAGACCGACAAAGTCGTTCAGCTAAGCTGTCCCAAACCCAGAGAGGAACAAGACTGGACCTGGGTTGCCCAAACCATCAACTGTTGTAACAAGAGCTAATGCCAGAGACCATGTCAACAGGAGGAGATCTGTATTGCCTCGTGGAATACTAGAGGCCACAGATATTTGTTCAGTGAAATTCCAATGAACTTAGAAGACGTGGATATTCTGTGCCTACAGGAGACCTGGCTCTTGCATCTGCCTGTAGCTGACGGCTTCGAAATTGCTTTTAATACTGCAATCAAAGGAGCCAAAGGACGTCCTATGTCGGGGCTGCTCACACTTGTTAAACTTGAAAGTGGGATACGTATTTTATCTGCAAAAAATGTATCAGCATATATACAAGTAGTAGAGATTAAATTGCCGACACAGCAACCTAGAAATACAGATCAATTAACATTGATAAATGTCTATTGGCAACACACTGCTATGCAGACAGAAACATTCCTGGACCTAATCACGGAAACAATCTCGAATATCAAAGACAATGGGACAGAATCCAAGATTCTGATCTGTGGCGATCTTAACATAAACTGCTTAAAAGATGACACTAAAAGTGACCATGCAAATGGGAAAGAGTTTAGAGATCCAAATATCTCTGCATGGTTACAAGAAATGAAAGCATGGAATCTGAAGATTCTTAATGGTGAAACGCCAGGTGATATTCCAGCACATTTTACATGGAAAAGGGACCAACAACAGTCTACCATCGACTACATGTTTGTGTCAGAGAGAATGAAACAGGATGTTGCTCGCTTGGACATTATTGAAATGGAGGCGAGCAATCACTATATGCTAAAAACAACTCTGAAGATTCACCGTATAAAAGAGAAAATCTCCTATCAATGTACAAATCTGACTGTGGCGCCAGGGCGCATTCGACTAAAGCTTACCCAAAATAAGTTAGAAAAGCTGAAACAATCACTGGAGAATAGGTCTGCCACAGGGAAAATTGAATATGCTTCTCTATTGGAAACATATCGAGAGAAGCAAACTGCGAAGCCAAGACCTGACTTTACAAAATTACATACTTGGGACCGTGAGATTATCACCAAAAAGAAAGAGCTGAGCAAAGCACTGAGAAAGCTGAAAAGAACCAACACTTGTGCTATTTGCGAAAGAAAGATGAAACAAATGAGACAAACCTACAAGAATTGGTTGATTAGTCATAAACATGTTATGCTACAAAGAGATGCAGAAGTAATGATGGAAACAATAACCAAAAGGAACACCAGTGCATTTTGGACCTATCTGAACAACATAGCGACACCACAAGAAGCTATAATAAAAAACATGGTGTCAGAGAAAAATTGGGTCAAACACTACTCCGATACATTTTACAACAATAACATAACATGCAGCAAACCATCTAACCTGAGCAATGACTGGTCTATCAAAATAGATAAAGAAGACATACACAAAAATATTATGAGACTCAGCACATCCAGAGCCCCTGGACCAGATGGGCTTACAAATCAGATGCTAAAACAACATCCTGACTTATGGACAGACTTGTGTCACACTTTATTTTCCTCCATTTTGCAGGAGAAAAAGATTCCGACCACTTGGCGAAGCGCTATTATTGTACCAATTTTCAAAAAAGGCGCACGCACTGATCCAAGAAGCTACCGCCCAATAGCCCTCCTAGATGTGCTGGGGAAAATATTCGCAACTCAACTCCAGATTAAACTGCTTAAATGGATTCAAGAATCTCAAAGTTATGATGTTCGACAGGTGGGATTTGTCAAGGGTGTCGGCTGTGGCCTAAATTTGACAATCATAAATTTCCTTAAAATGGAAGCCATCCGTCAAAACAAGAAGATCTATATTGCGTTTGTCGACCTGTCCAGTGCATTTGACACCATCGATCGTGGAATGCTCTGGGATAAACTGGAAAAACGGAATTGTCCAGGAAACTTATTAGATCCTATTAAAGAGCTACACACCGACACGGAAATTAAAATCAGATTCGATGCTGGGGGGACGCTCAGTGAATCCATAAAAACAAACCAAGGAGTAAAACAGGGTTGCCCGTTGGCAGCAACTCTATTTGGCTTCTACCTGTCCGATATCGGAGAATCCATCGAAGCAGTAAACTCCAATCCACCGAGAATTAATGGAACGGGTGTAAACTGGTTGCTATATGCAGATGATATCGTACTGCTCGATTTAACACCTATTGGACTGGCAAGAAAACTAAAGAGTCTGGAAGAATATGTGGAGAAAAATAAACTGAAAATCAATCCTGCAAAATCGGAAGTCATAATTCTACAAGATCTCACTCGAAATAACAAGCAAGTCAAAAGAAATAATTTGACCTGGAAACTGAACAAAGAAAAATTGAATTACGTCAAAAAGGTAAAATACCTGGGAATGTGGATTAACTGCAACATAAATGTTGCTCCGTGGGCCGAAAATGCAAAGCAAAAATGCAAACAACTAGCATGTCAAGGTCTAATAAACAAAAGATATGGAAAGTTTTCCTTGCTACCTGTTTTAGCCCACCACAAACAAAAAGCAGTCCCAACATTGATTTATGGAGCAGAATGCGCTCTAGGAGTTGCCTCGAATCTATGGGGACAACTAGAAAATCAATACTGGAGACGTGCCCTTCAACTACAAAAAGGCATTCCAAGCGCATGTCTACGGTATGAACTAAATCTAATATCCATAAATGCACGAGTCTTGTGGAACATGCTGTCGACCTACAGGAAAATAATTACTGACGAATGTACACCACAATTTGTAATATTACGAGACGCAATGGAAGGAAAACAGGAATCTGTATTGAAAAAATGGATTGACGCATGCCAAAGCCATCTTGCTGAAATAGGCACTAACTCGGAAATGCTGAAAACTAACCCAAACTATGTGCAAAAAAAGCTATGGGAACGAGATTGGTGTGCAACAGTGGACGATAGAAATCGCCGTACACTGATGAAAGATGCGGCAACTGAAGCAAAGGACCAAAAAAACAACTGCAATATGCGGTAAAAACAGCTAATGCCAGACACAGAAGGATGCTCCTAAAATTCAGGTTAAATCTGTTTGACACAAGATCAAGTCTAGCCCTGAGATATCGGAAGCCTGATGCGATAGAGAGTTGTCGATTCTGTAATGACCACTCTGAGATATTAAAACATCTCACGTTATATTGCTCTGGTCTAACAGATTTGAGAACTGTGCATCTGAGCAAGGTAATTAACCAATACGCAACCCTATCAGGAGAGGAGCTTTGGTTGAAATTTGCAAATCCACTACAAAAATTTCCTGCAAAAATTGGAAATCTTATTATCAACGGAAAATTAAGAGATATTATCTCAAGAATCGGAAACTATAAAAAGGCAGAGATGCCGAAACAGCAACCGGAGAGACTAACTGAAACAACATACACTGATGAGCGTATAGTAGCTGTGATAAACGTGGACTGAATTTTACTCCATCGCGAATAGCCTCCCTCTTTTAGTCTGCTTCCGACATCTTTCTATGTGATGAATGGAACAAACTGTGCTAACTTGGGCCAATAGGGCTGTTTGCGAAATCTCTGCCTTTTGTAAATGTATATCGAAGGGAAAATATTTCAAAAAGTTTGTATAAACTAAATGAAATAATAAAAATAAAAAAAATAAAAAATACTGGATGCTTTGTGCTAAGCGCCTTACTTCAATGTAATCTGTACAGGGGTCACAGCTCTCAGTAACCCAACATCGTGTGGATTAGCAGTGCATAATTGTGCTGGCACATATGCATGTCTTTCTTAAAAAATAAAAACATCTGAGTTACCACTGCCATCAGGGGGCACCGTACCTCCCTATACTGCACCATAATATCACAGGGGATGCAGATTTACAAAATAATGTCCCCATTTTGCTCACTGTCTTCAAATAACTCCTTATCCGTCATTTCCTTTAATTGTACTGTCGGGTCTATACATAATATTGTGTCGCCACTCGCACCCGTCCTGATCTGTTCCAATTAGGACTGTTTTTTTTCTGACACTAATAGCCCTTGCAAATCTAATGACAATATTGTCCCTGCCACCATCTCGGGTGGCACCATGGGTCGGAAAATAAAATCTGTAGGTACTTGCCAACACTTTGTCACAATTTGAGGCACTGCTTTTAGTAGTACGTTAATACCATTAAAATTAATATATCTAGGAGCACAGGACCCCATGGACTACTGACTTACTTGCTATTGCATTAATTATTACCATTGCTTGAGTTACACACATCCCTGGAGTGGAACACGCTACCCCTTGATCTGTGAATAATACAGTTATATTTATTTTACTGAGTAGATCCCTACCCAACAAGTTCACCGGAGAACTCTCTCACTATAACAAGGGCTCGTACTACCTCCCCTCCCACTTTTATATCCAGTTCCTCAGTCTATGGAACTGTAGTAATAGCCCCAGAGAATCCCTGCATGTAAATGGTTTTTACCTGATAATGGAAAGTTCCCCTCCATGATGCATGATTTGGTTGCACCTGAATTTACCATAAATATAAATTGCCTGTTTCCTATTTCCTCTTCCGCCAAGGGCACCTCTTCATGGTGTGTGGTGATCAATAGGATTGGCCATGCAAGTGCTTTCTGTGGGCTGTCCTAATCAGAATATGTATTTGTCCCGGGGAATGGAAAAGTGTCACCCCTGTCATTGTAACTCCTTGGAATGGGGCGCCTGTTCCCCCTGCCATTCTGTTAAGCTGTTCCCTCATCCTGATGTAGTTGTTGCCCATGTTGCACTTTCTTGCCAGCCCCATAAGGGAACTGATTTTGACCCCCTCAGCAAATTGCTGTTGTCTCCTTCCTTGAGGCCCTTGGAACCCATGCCCTGAAGGTGGTGGCCCATAATTAAATCCCACCGAGGCCTGTTCCTGCCTTCCCTTGTGAAATGCCCCCATTTCCCGCAACACCAGCGCAGTGATGTTCCCAATCCTCTTCCCCGAGGCCCTACCCTCGCAAAGCCTCTTGCTCTTGCTCCTCGAAATCTGCCACTGTGGGTTGGGGTTCTGTCCCCCCCACCTCATTGTCCCTGTCCTCCTTTGCCCCATAGTGCCACAATTGTGGTATTCCCAATTTGTTGCGTATCTCCTGTCCTTTCCCCTTGTGCCGGTGCCATCACTGGTGCTTTAACAACAATCTTATTTTGTTTCTTTTCCACTGGTTTTGCCTCGTCAATTTGCCGCTTCTGGGCTGTCTCCCTGTCCCGTTCCTTTATTCTCTTACAATTGTGGACTATTATACTTTGTATCTCTGCCCACCCTTTGGCTTCAATTCACACAATTGTATCTAGTTCCTTCTGGACCTCTTTTGTTAGTCCCCTCTTTACAATAAAATAGAAAAAGGGTACTGTCTCAGCTCTCCACATTTCCTATAATTTAAGAATAAACCTAACTGAGTCCTCATCACCCATTGTGCACTGCATTGAAGAATGTAAGTCAGGAGTATCTGGGTACATCCTTCGTAGGGCAGCACATACCCTTGTCCTTACCTCATCAAATGCTGCTCCATCATGTCCATTATCTGCAAGACTTACCCCAGCACTTTCCCATATGTCCCCAGCCTGCTCCCCGACTATGGTGACCAGTAAACTCTTAAAGTCTTCCACTGCTAAGGCTACCCCTGCTGTTTGTTTTTCAAATTCATAGATCCATTTACTAGCTCCATCTATAAGCTGGGGGAGAGCTTTAATCAAATTATTTTTGTCCTTTTGAGGCCATGGCACATATTGCGTTATCCCTACTCCTTTATGTATAAGAGGCATCTGCATGTCTATTTTGTTTTCTACCCCTTTAGTATTCGTCTGATCTTGAACTACCATGATTAAATCTGGTCTATTTCTTGGTCTGTCCCTCCCCACTGCCTCTTGTGGCAGGCACGGGTTTCTCACTGCCTCCACTCCTTGATCTTTCTTGCCCTGACTCTTCATTATTTCTACCACCTTGGTCTTCCCCTCCATTATCCCTTGCTTGTTCTACTTCTTGTCCTGGGACTGTCCATACACTCTGCCCATCATCTTTTTCAACACAAACATTTCCTATTGCCCGAGGGTTAAACCTAAACAAAAAATCTCCTGACTTCAATCTCCTATTTTCTGCACCGGTACCCTTATTTCAGGTGATACTTCTTCAGGTTCTTGTAACCTGACTAACCTTTCCCGCAATGCTTTTAACTCGTTATCTATAACTACTTATGGACCCTCTGGGTACACCAATGCTACAGGCATAATAGAGCTTGTGTATGGGTTATATGGAGGTGCAAAAGCTCTTGAGTCCCCCCTCCTAGTTGCTAATCCTGATAATCCTGTTGACACTCTCTCTACCTCTGGAGGCTTATAGACTGGGTTTTTATACCCTACTGCAGGTTTATGTGTTATGGGGTATATCCCCTTACATTGGATCTCTTTTTCACCTTCCTGAACTCTTATATCCTCAACTAATTTACAGAGATCTAGAATCGCTTCTCTTTTTTGGGACTTGTTCCCTTCATATTTTGCTGCTACAAAGATGGACATTTTTTCTAGCATGTTTCTGTTATGAGAGCCCTCCTCTGTCCAGGAGCAAGACATCCCCACTTCCTTTGTATCTACTATCAATTGTTTATTTATTCTGTCACAATACATTGGCAGAACCCTATGCATGTGTTTTATTGGAGTTTCTTTCTCCATAATGTTGTGTGCGTCCCTAATGCTTCACTTAAACCCTACTGCTATGCTGCACGTGCTTCAAAAATACAGATCAACCCACTTTTTCCCCATCCCCTTTTACACTTTCTTCACTTTGATTTCACCCACACACACCGTGACTCATCGACCTTCCTTCCTTTTTCACCACAAAAGACAGCAAGAGAAAATATAAAAATTGACGGAAATCCAGCCTCATTACTTAATGCCGAGCCACTATGTAATACCACTTATTGCTTTTATCGTCATAAGAAGAATAATGTGCTGTACTACTGTGATGCTGGAAATGCATCGGAGGGACAGGGCCTCCGTATCCTGTCCTTTACTGCTTTTTATCGTGTGTTCTGTTGTGTTTTCCGCGCAGGAGTTCATGTGGGACTCCTGACGGTGCAGCTCTCTCTTTTGGTTTGGTGAACAGACCCATGGGATATCCTTCTGGCACCCCTGGGTGGGGGTACAAACCTGTGCCCCTAGTGTATTTTTTTGGGCACCTATGTGTGGCCCACAGAGCAGGGTATGGGCTGGTGTTCTAGCTCTGTGCTGAATTGACTGGTACCCTGAGCGTCCTCCATTTTGGGATGCCCAGGCACTGTCATTGGAAACGGTAGATTCCTGATGGAGACAAAATGGTCCCTGTGGCCTCTTGTCGTCCATCACCTGTTACCTTGATCTTCCCGAAGTCCCGGGAAGTCCTGACTCTGTCCCTTCCCCCCGACTGGCTGTTGGGTGGAAGTTCCTTATATGGTAGTGTGAGGAAGTGCTGACCAGACTGGCTGGAGCCTTCCCAATGACCGTATGTTGTGGGTACGCCTGTGGGTGGGACCTGGGTGAATAGAGTGTGTGTCGAATACGCATTCTGAGTTGTGGATGTCTAGTATCTGGTGTTTGACACAATGGGGGTCATTACGACCCAGGCGGTAAGTACGCCAACTTTACCACCATGGTGTAAACTATGTTTACACCATGGTGGATGGCGGATTTACCGCCCCATTCCAAGGTGAGTGGGGCGGTAAATCCCCATTTCCCATTTTACCCTTCCCCATTCCCATTTTTGCCCCATAGGGCATAATGGGAGTGGGGAAGGCGCTAATTACGCCACCGTAAATTACGGTGGCGTAATTAGCACCAAGGCGGTTTAGCGCCATGGATTTTAACGGCTGCTAAAAGCAGCCGTTAAAATCGGAATCAGGCGTTAAGGGTTAACGACAGTGTTAACCCTTAACGCCTGAGTTGTAATGAGGCCCAATGACTGAGACAGCCCTGCCCGAAACGGGTATGAATGCAGTGTGGAGTGTTGAATGGCTGGGTACTTGTTCCAATAAACAAGACTTGTTGTGAGTGTCTGGAGGGAAGTGAATGGCCTGAATGCACTATGCACCCAATTGGTTCCCTGCCTGCATGAATGCCCTTCGTAGTGATTGGATGCTTAAGTGTGACCCAGCGGAATGAATGGGAGATCAACTGTATATCTGGGGACCTCTCACTGCTAGGAATCGTGTTCAGAAGTGTTCAGAAGCTGAAGTCCACTACGATGAGTAACTGGAGTAACTGAAGTAACAGAAGCTTAACCTTGAAGCCCTGCTGGAAGAGAAGTCTTGCTGCTGCTCTACTTCATCAATCTGAAAGTGGCTGTGCCTCCAAGGACTGACACAGAGAGGACCTGGTAAGGCGCCCTCTTCCCGAGCTACAAGGGACCATCGTGCACCAGCTGATCTTTGCCAAAGCTCCCTGGTAGATAGACCTTCAACAGGCTGCTGACCCGAGATGGGGACTGCCGCGGAATGCCACTGAGAAGCGCCCGGACTGTTGTCCGCCACTGTCGACGACCTCTGTCGCCGACTGAAGCCGCCCTGCTCCCGTTTGCCTAAGAACTTCATTTGATCCAAGGACGCTGTTGTCCGCATCGTCGCCGCTGTATCCTGCTGGAGAAGGCCTGACCGTGGACGCGCCGAGGAGCATCCGCCGGTGGGTTTCCTGCCACCTAAAGACCACAGAGACGCCGACGGCTCGACACCCTTGCTGGGCCACAGTTCTCCAAACTCTTTGCGGTCCAGAACTATCAACACCGAGGTGCCCCGCACGCCTCTTCCTTGCAGGACGTTTACGCTTCCCCATCAACGAGCACTGCTAGGAACAACGCTGCCACTTCACTGTCATAGCTCACCCTGTTCTCCATCGGACGTTCAACGACCTGTGAATCCTGCCTTAAAGGGAGGGCACTCAAGAAGGGCCGTTGATTCCCCGACAAGGAACGCTACAACGCCAGGTACTTTGGGGTTGCAGAACTATTGGGAAGTCCCTTGTGAACAATATATGGACTGGGCTTGTATCTTTATTCTACAGGTTGCCCAGGTGGGGGGATCTCCACACAGAACTGTGTTTAACGGTAAAGACCAGTATTTCTGCCAATTGTTCTCACCAACTGCTTTCCTCCTACCTTTATTGTTGGTGTCCTTTACGAACTGATTTGTGTGCCATTTAACCGTACAGTTGATGCACTTTAAAGAGATCTAATAGAAATTGTGGTACCACGTAGAACTGTATATTTGCCATTATAGATAACCGAGTACAAAGTGAGTTATCGTGATATTGTACATAACCTTGAATATTAATTATACAAAGACTGTGTTTTAACTGATACAGTGTGCGGACATTCCTTTGTGGGTGCTTGGGGACTACACTGTTCTTAAGAACCAGCCCGCATCACCTCCTGAGAAGCTAGGCATTGATTGCTCGACCACGTACCAATAATAGAGAATCTTGGCTGGGGTCATCTGTGCCTCTCCTCTACCATATAGAGAGTGGAAGTACAGACACCCCCCTCCGGTCCTTTACAACTACGTTCTCAACCTGTTTATAGCGACTGAGGATTCCTTACGTCCCAGTCCTTATAAGCTGAGGATCCCTTTCCTTCCCTTTCCATTATAAAAAGTAGAAAAACAGAAATACGTGACAATTTCAATAGATGACCCACTTTTTATCCAATTTACTCCTCAACACATCACCTGATATCCAATATAACCTATCCACTCTAAGGCCTTATCACCAAAACTCCTACTTTATACTTCATCACCAATACTACATCACCAAGTCCTTATTCCATTGACCTCGTACATCACCATAATATCTTTCACATTCCCATAATAACTTTCACATCACCAAATATTTAGTTCACATCACCATATCACATACATGTTCCCATTTTTATATCACCTGCAAGAGTATACTCATGTGGGTGTTATTTACTCGAGTTTCCTCCGTTACGAAGTCCCATGCTGGCCTGTCTATCTGGAGCCATGCCCTGCTTCAGTGAGCAGAGAGGATTTCTTTTAAAATGGCTTCTACTAAAACCCCTCAGGAAACACATGTTTTTTTATTAGGGGACCGGTCGCTATAATTGGGCATGGCTGACTTGGCCTGGGGCTTCGCAAAGTCCAGGGGAAGACTGAGATCCCGTCGGGGTCACCACTGAAAGCGAACCCCAATTTACAGATGCGCCCCTTAAATACAGGGGACCCATAATCACGCTCAAACCAGAGCAAATGTACCCCTCTATGGAATTAAAAGCCAAGAGTCTATCTTGCAACCGATAACAGAACTTTAATCTTTACAGAACATGAGGATTGGGTGAAAATGGCAGAGTACTCTGCCATTTCTGACCAGCATTCTGTCCTCCGTGGCTGGCTCCCAAGTCCTGATGACTGGTGCTGGGCCTGGGGCTTAAAAAATCTTGACTTGGTCACTGGATACCAGCAGAGCTCCTCCAAAATTGTCCTTCTTGCCATACAAGTGATGCTGCAGAGTCCCCAGTGTTGCATGGCCAGGTTCTGTTTGGAACAAGCTACATAACATTATACTGCATGTGCAGGAATACTTTGTCGCTTTTGTTTAGCATAATTTACTATGTTATAAACATTCATACATAAACACATCTTCCCGCCATTATCTCAAAACTTAACTATAAAATTATATATTATCTGGTCCAGTATTTCTCATTAAAAAAAACCTTGTTTTCCTAGTATTCTTTGTTGTGCTGAATCTTTTTTAGTCTCCATTGGCTTGTGATTGACAGGAACAGCTGCTGAGTTAACTCGTGCTCTCTACCAGCCCGCCTGTCGTCTATATTAAGCAAAGCCTGAAATCACTGTGTGCTTTCAGCAAAGATATCTACAATTTAGCAGTTTACAAATATATATCCATCTAAAATATTGTTTGCACATTATAGTTCAATCCTAACCATCTTTATTTAGTGACTGGCCACGCCTCTGTGTGATTATTTTTGGATGAAAATAAAGCTTTCTCAGTGCTATAGTGCTTAGAAGTCTTGCCTACTTGTAAAGCGCTTGAGGGGTGCAGGAAGGCACTAGCCAAAGGCGCAAGCTCCTCCCCAACAATGGCCTTGAGTTTGTGCTAGAATGAGAATGCTGGGTGTGGGTGAATGTTGAAGGGAGAGGCTGGTGGGATGCATGAGGCTGCATGGATGCCAGGCATGGGTGAGTGGAATGTATGGGCTTGAGTGTATCCTAGAATGAGATTGCTGGGTGAGGGTGACTGTTGAAGGGAGAGACTGTTGAGATGCATGAGGCTGCCATGCGTGGATGAGTGGAATGTACGGGCTTGAGTGTGTGCTAGAATGAGAATGCTGGTTCTTGGTGACTGTTGAAGGGAGAGACTGGTGGGATGCATGAGGCTGCATGGATGCCATGCGTGGAAGAGTGGAATGTATGGGTTTGAGTGTGTACTAGAATGAGAATGCTGGTTCTTGGTGACTGTTGAAGGGAGAGACTGGTGAGATGCATGAGGCTGCATGGATGCCACGCGTGGACGAGTGGAATGTATGGGCTTGAGTGTATGCTAGAATGAGAATGCTGGGTGTGGGTGTCTGTTGAAGGGAGAGACTGGTGAGATGCATGAGGCTGCATGGATGCCACGCGTAGATGAGTGGAATGTATGGGCTTGAGTGTATTCTAGAATGAGAATGCTGGGTGTTGGTGAATGTTGAAGGGAGAGACTGGTGAGATGCATGAGGCTGCATGGATGCCACGCGTGGATGAGTGGAATGTATGGGCTTGAGTGTATGCTAGGATGAGAATGCTGGGTGTTGGTGACTGTTGAAGGGAGAGAATGGTGGGATGCATGAGGCTGCATGGATGCCATGCGTGGAAGAATGGAATTTATGGGTTTGAGTCTATGCTAGAATGAGAATGCTGGGTGTGGGTGAATGTTGAAGGGAGAGACTGGTGAGATGCATGAGGCTGCATGGATGCCACGCGTGGATGAGTGGAATGTATGGGCTTGAGTGTGTGCTAGAATGACAATGCTGGGTGTTGGTGACTGTTGGAGGGAGAGAATGGTGGGATGTATGAGGCTGCATGGATGCCATGGGTGGAAGAGTGGAATGTATGGGTTTGAGTCTATGCTAGAATGAGAATGCTGGGTGTGGGTGAATGTTGAAGGGAGAGGCTGGTGGGATGCATGAGGCTGAATGGATGCCACGCGTGGATGAGTGGAATGTATGGGCTTGAGTGTGTGCTAGAATGAGAATGCTGGGTGTTGGTGACTGTTGAAGGGAGAGACTGGTGGGATGCATGAGGCTGCATGGATGCCATGCATGGATGAGTGGAATGTATGGGCTTGAGTGTGTGCTAGAATGAGAATGCTGGGTGTGGGTGAATGTTGAAGGGAGAGACTGGTGAGATGCATGAGGCTGCATGATTGCCATGCATGGATGAGTGGAATGTATAGGCTTGAGTGTGTGCTAGAATGAGAATGCTGGGTGTTGGTGACTGTTGGAGGGAGAGAATGGTGGGATGTATGAGGCTGCATGGATGCCATGAGTGGAAGAGTGGAATGTATGGGTTTGAGTCTGTGCTAGAATGAGAATGCTGGGTGTGGGTGTCTGTTGAAGGGAGAGACTGGTGAGATGCATGAGGCTGCATGGATGCCATGCGTGGGTGAGTGGAATGTATGGGCTTGAATGTGTGCTAGAATGAGAATGCTGGGTGTGGGTGAATGTTGAAGGGAGAGACTGGTGAGATGCATGAGGCTGCATGGATGCCACGCGTGGATGAGTGGAATGTATGGGCTTGAGTGTGTGCTAGAATGAGAATGCTGGGTGTGGGTGAATGTTGAAGGGAGAGACTGGTGAGATGTATGAGGGTGGATGCCATGCATGGATGAGTGGAATGTATGGGCTTGAGTGTATGCTAGAATGAGAATGCTGGGTATGGGTGAATGTTGAAGGGAGAGACTGGTGAGATGCATGAGGCTGCCATGCGTGGATGAGTGGAATGTATGGGCTTGAGTGTGTGCTAGAATGAGAATGCTGGGTGTTGGTGACTGTTGAAGGGAGAGACTGGTGAGATGCATGAGGCTGCATGGATGCCACGCGTGGATGAGAGGAATGTATGGGCTTGAGTGTATGCTAGAATGAGAATGCTGGGTGTTGGTGACTGTTGAAGGGAGAGAATGGTGGGATGCATGAGGCTGCATGGATGCCATGCGTGGAAGAGTGGAATGTATGGGTTTGAGTCTATGCTAGAATGAGAATGCTGGGTGTGGGTGAATGTTGAAGGGAGAGACTGGTGAGATGCATGAGGCTGCATGGATGCCACGCATGGATGGGTGGAATGTATGGGCTTGAGTGTGTGCTAGAATGAGAATGCTGGGTGTTGGTGACTATTGGAGGGAGAGAATGGTGGGATGTATGAGGCTGCATGCGTGGAAGAGGGAATGTATGGGTTTCAGTCTATGCTAGAATGAGAATGCTGGGTGTGGGTGAATGTTGAAGGGAGAGACTGGTGAGATGCATGAGGTTGCATGGATGCCACGCATGGATGAGTGGAATGTATGGGCTTGAGTGTGTGCTAGAATTAGAATGCTGGGTGTGGGTGAATGTTGAAGGGAGAGACTGGTGAGATGCATGAGGCTGCATGGATGCCATGCATGGATGAGTGGAATGTATGGGTTTAGTGTGTGCTAGAAGGAGAATGCTCGGTGTGGGTGTCTGTTGGAGGGAGAGACTGGTGAGATGCATGAGGCTGCATGGATGCCATGCGTGGAAGAGTGGAATGTATGGGCTTGAGTGTGTGCTAGAATTAGAATGCTGGGTGTGGGTGAATGTTGAAGGGAGAGACTGGTGAGATGCATGAGGCTGCATGGATGCCATGCATGGATGAGTGGAATGTATGGGCTTGAGTGTGTGCTAGAATGAGATTGCTGGGTGAGGGTGACTGTTGAAGGGAGAGACTGGTGAGATGCATGAGGCTGCCATGCGTGGATGAGTGGAATGTATGGGCTTGAGTGTGTGCTAGAATGAGAATGCTGGTTCTTGGTGACTGTTGAAGGGAGAGACTGGTGGGATGCATGAGGCTGCATGGATGCCATGCGTGGAAGAGTGGAATGTATGGGTTTGAGTGTGTGCTAGAATGAGAATGCTGGTTCTTGGTGACTGTTGAAGGGAGAGACTGGTGAGATGCATGAGGCTGCATGGATGCCACGAGTCGACGAGTGGAATGTATGGGCTTGAGTGTATGCTAGAATGAGAATGCTGGATGTGGGTGTCTATTGAAGGGAGAGACTGGTGAGATGCATGAGGCTGCATGGATGCCACGCGTGGATGAGTGGAATGTATGGGCTTGAGTGTGTGCTAGAATGAGAATGCTGGGTGTTGGTGAATGTTGAAGAGAGGACTGGTGAGATGCATGAGGCTGCATGGATGCCACGCGTGGATGAGTGGAATGTATGGGCTTGAGTGTATGCTAGAATGAGAATGCTGGGTGTTGGTGACGGTTGAAGGGAGAGAATAGTGGAATGCATGAGGCTGCATGGATGCCATGCGTGGAAGAATGGAATGTATGGGTTTGAGTCTATGCTAGAATGAGAATGCTGGGTGTGGGTGAATGTTGAAGGGAGAGACTGGTGAGATGCATGAGGCTGCATGGATGCCACGCGTGGATGAGTGGAATGTATGGGCTTGAGTGTGTGCTAGAATGAGAATGCTGGGTGTGGGTGAATGTTGAAGGGAGAGGCTGGTGGGATGCATGAGGCTGCATGGATGCCATGGGTGGAAGAGTGGAATGTATGGGTTTGAGTCTATGCTAGAATGAGAATGCTGGGTGTGGGTGAATGTTGAAGGGAGAGGCTGGTGGGATGCATGAGGCTGCATGGATGCCACGCGTGGATGAGTGGAATGTATGGGCTTGAGTGTGTGCTAGAATGAGAATGCTGGGTGTTGGTGACTGTTGAAGGGAGAGACTGGTGGGATGCATGAGGCTGCATGGATGCCATGCATGGATGAGTGGAATGTATGGGCTTGAGTGTGTGCTAGACTGAGAATGCTGGGTGTGGGTGAATGTTGAAGGGAGAGACTGGTGAGATGCATGAGGCTGCATGGATGCCATGCATGTATGAGTGGAATGTATGGGCTTGAGTGTGTGCTAGAATGAGAATGCTGGGTGTTGGTGACTGTTGGAGGGAGAGAATGGTGGGATGTATGAGGCTGCATGGATGCCATGCGTGGAAGAGTGGAATGTATGGGTTTGAGTCTATGCTAGAATGAGAATGCTGGGTGTGGGTGTCTGTTGAAGGGAGAGACTGGTGAGATGCATGAGGCTGCATGGATGCCATGCGTGGATGAGTGGAATGAATGGGCTTAAGTGTGTGCTAGAATGAGAATGCTGGCTGTGGGTGAATGTTGAAGGGAGAGACTGGTGAGATGCATGAGGCTGCATGGATGCCACGCGTGGATGAGTGAAATGTATGGGCTTGAGTGTGTGCTAGAATGAGAATGCTGGGTGTGGGTGAATGTTGAAGGGAGAGACTGGTGAGATGTATGAGGGTGGATGCCATGCATGGATGAGTGGAATGTATGGGCTTGAGTGTGTGCTAGAATGAGAATGCTGGGTGTTGGTGACTGTTGAAGGGAGAGACTGGTGAGATGCATGAGGCTGCATGGATGCCACGCGTGGATGAGTGGAATGTATGGGCTTGAGTGTGTGCTAGAATGAGAATGCTGGGTGTGGGTGAATGTTGAAGGGAGAGACTGGTGAGATGTCTGAGGGTGGATGCCATGCATGGATGAGTGGAATGTATGGGCTTGAGTGTGTGCTAGAATGAGAATGCTGAGTGTTGGTGACTGTTGAAGGGAGAGACTGGTGAGATGCATGAGGCTGCATGGATGCCACGCGTGGATGAGTGGAATGTATGGGCTTGAGTGTGTGCTAGAATGAGAATGCTGGGTGTGGGTGAATGTTGAAGGGAGAGACTGGTGAGATGTATGAGGGTGGCTGCCATGCGTGGATGAGTGGAATGTATGGGCTTGAGTGTGTGCTAGAATGAGAATGCTGGGTGTTGGTGACTGTTGAAGGGAGAGACTGGTGAGATGCATGAGGCTGCATGGATGCCACGCGTGGATGAGTGAAATGTATGGGCTTGAGTGTATGCTAGAATGAGAATGCTGGGTGTTGGTGACTGTTGAAGGGAGAGAATGGTGGGATGCATGAGGCTGCATGGATGCCATGCGTGGAAGAGTGGAATGTATGGGTTTGAGTCTATGCTAGAATGAGAATGCTGGGTGTGGGTGAATGTTGAAGGGAGAGACTGGTGAGATGCATGAGGCTGCATGGATGCCACGCATGGATGAGTGGAATGTATGGGCTTGAGTGTGTGCTAGAATGAGAATGCTGGGTGTTGGTGACTGTTGGAGGGAGAGAATGGTGGGATGTATGAGGCTGCATGGATGCCAGGCGTGGAAGAGTGGAATGTATGGGTTTGAGTCTACGCTAGAATGAGAATGCTGGGTGTGGGTGAATGTTGAAGGGAGAGACTGGTGAGATGCATGAGGTTGCATGGATGCCACGCATGGATGAGTGGAATGTATGGGCTTGAGTGTGTGCTAGAATGAGAATGCTGGGTGTGGGTGAATGTTGAAGGGAGAGACTGGTGAGATGCATGAGGCTGCATGGATGCCACGCGTGGATGAGTGGAATGTATGGGCTTGAGTGTGTGCTAGAATGAGAATGCTGGGTGTGGGTGAATGTTGAAGGGAGAGACTGGTGAGATGTATGAGGGTGGATGCCATGCATGGATGAGTGGAATGTATGGGCGTGAGTGTGCGCTAGAATGAGAATGCTGGGCGTTGGTGACTGTTGAAGGGAGAGAATGGTGGGATGCATGAGGCTGCATGGATGCCATGCGTGGAAGAGTGGAATGTATAGGTTTGAGTCTATGCTAGAATGAGAATGCTGGGTGTGGGTGAATGTTGAAGGGAGAGACTGGTGAGATGCATGAGGCTGCATGGATGCCACACATGGATGAGTGGAATGTATGGGCTTGAGTGTGTGCTAGAATGAGAATGCTGGGTGTTGGTGACTGTTGGAGGGAGAGAATGGTGGGATGTATGAGGCTGCATGGATGCCATGCGTGGAAGAGTGGAATGTATGGGTTTGAGTCTATGCTAGAATGAGAATGCTGGGTGTGGGTGAATGTTGAAGGGAGAGACTCGTGAGATGCATGAGGTTGCATGGATGCCACGCATGGATGAGTGGAATGTATGGGCTTGAGTGTGTGCTAGAATGAGAATGCTGGGTGTGGGTGACTGTTGAAGGGAGAGACTGGTGAGATGCATGAGGCTGCATGGATGCCATGCATGGATGAGTGGAATGTATGGGCTTGAGTGTGTGCTAGAATGAGAATGCTGTGTGTGGGTGTCTGTTGGAGGGAGAGAATGGTGAGATGCATGAGGCTGCATGGATGCCATGCATGGAAGAGTGGAATGTATGGGCTTGAGTGTGTGCTAGAATGAGAATGCTGGGTGTTGGTGACTGTTGAAGGGAGAGAATGGTGGGATGTATGAGGCTGCATGGATGCCATGCGTGCAAGAGTGGAATGTATGGGTTTGAGTCTATGCTATAATGAGAATGCTGGGTGTGGGTGAATGTTGAAGCGAGAGACTGGTGAGATGCATGAGGTTGCATGGATGCCACGCATGGATGAGTGGAATGTATGGGCTTGAGTGTGTGCTAGAATGAGAATGCTGGGTGTGGGTGAATGTTGAAGGGAGAGACTGGTGAGATGCATGAGGCTGCATGGATGCCACGCATGGATGAGTGGAATGTATGGGCTTGAGTGTGTGCTAGAATGAGAATGCTGGGTGTTGGTGACTGTTGGAGGGAGAGAATGGTGGGATGTATGAGGCTGCATGGATGCCATGCGTGGAAGAGTGGAATGTATGGGTTTGAGTCTATGCTAGAATGAGAATGCTGGGTGTGGGTGAATGTTGAAGGGAGAGACTTGTGAGATGCATGAGGTTGCATGGATGCCACGCATGGATGAGTGGAATGTATGGGCTTGAGTGTGTGCTAGAATGAGAATGCTGGGTGTTGGTGACTGTTGAAGGGAGAGACTGGTGAGATGTATGAGGCTGCATGGATGCCATGCGTGGAAGAGGGAATGTATGGGTTTGAGTCTATGCTAGAATGAGAATGCTGGGTGTGGGTGAATGTTGAAGGGAGAGACTGGTGAGATGCATGAGGTTGCATGGATGCCACGCATGGATGAGTGGAATGTATGGGCTTGAGTGTGTGCTAGAATTAGAATGCTGGGTGTGGGTGAATGTTGAAGGGAGAGACTGGTGAGATGCATGAGGCTGCATGGATGCCATGCATGGATGAGTGGAATGTATGGGTTTAGTGTGTGCTAGAAGGAGAATGCTCTGTGTGGGTGTCTGTTGGAGGGAGAGACTGGTGAGATGCATGAGGCTGCATGGATGCCATGCGTGGAAGAGTGGAATGTATGGGCTTGAGTGTGTGCTAGAATTAGAATGCTGGGTGTGGGTGAATGTTGAAGGGAGAGACTGGTGAGATGCATGAGGCTGCATGGATGCCATGCATGGATGAGTGGAATGTATGGGCTTGAGTGTGTGCTAGAATGAGATTGCTGGGTGAGGGTGACTGTTGAAGGGAGAGACTGGTGAGATGCATGAGGCTGCCATGCGAGGATGAGTGGAATGTATGGGCTTGAGTGTGTGCTAGAATGAGAATGCTGGTTCTTGGTGACTGTTGAAGGGAGAGACTGGTGGGATGCATGAGGCTGCATGGATGCCATGCGTGGAAGAGTGGAATGTATGGGTTTGAGTGTGTGCTAGAATGAGAATGCTGGTTCTTGGTGACTGTTGAAGGGAGAGACTGGTGAGATGCATGAGGCTGCATGGATGCCACGAGTCGACGAGTGGAATGTATGGGCTTGAGTGTATGCTAGAATGAGAATGCTGGATGTGGGTGTCTGTTGAAGGGAGAGACTGGTGAGATGCATGAGGCTGCATGGATGCCACGCGTGGATGAGTGGAATGTATGGGCTTGAGTGTATTCTAGAATGAGAATGCTGGGTGTTGGTGAATGTTGAAGAGAGGACTGGTGAGATGCATGAGGCTGCATGGATGCCACGCGTGGATGAGTGGAATGTATGGGCTTGAGTGTATGCTAGAATGAGAATGCTGGGTGTTGGTGATGGTTGAAGGGAGAGAATAGTGGAATGCATGAGGCTGCATGGATGCCATGCGTGGAAGAATGGAATGTATGTGTTTGAGTCTATGCTAGAATGAGAATGCTGGGTGTGGGTGAATGTTGCAGGGAGAGACTGGTGAGATGCATGAGGCTGCATGGATGCCATGGGTGGAAGAGTGGAATGTATGGGTTTGAGTCTATGCTAGAATGAGAATGCTGGGTGTGGGTGAATGTTGAAGGGAGAGGCTGGTGGGATGCATGAGGCTGCATGGATGCCACGCGTGGATGAGTGGAATGTATGGGCTTGAGTGTGTGCTAGAATGAGAATGCTGGGTGTTGGTGACTGTTGAAGGGAGAGACTGGTGGGATGCATGAGGCTGCATGGATGCCATGCATGGATGAGTGGAATGTATGGGCTTGAGTGTGTGCTAGACTGAGAATGCTGGGTGTGGGTGAATGTTGAAGGGAGAGACTGGTGAGATGCATGAGGCTGCATGGATGCCATGCATGTATGAGTGGAATGTATGGGCTTGAGTGTGTGCTAGAATGAGAATGCTGGGTGTTGGTGACTGTTGGAGGGAGAGAATGGTGGGATGTATGAGGCTGCATGGATGCCATGCGTGGAAGAGTGGAATGTATGGGTTTGAGTCTATGCTAGAATGAGAATGCTGGGTGTGGGTGTCTGTTGAAGGGAGAGACTGGTGAGATGCATGAGGCTGCATGGATGCCATGCGTGGATGAGTGGAATGAATGGGCTTAAGTGTGTTCTAGAATGAGAATGCTGGCTGTGGGTGAATGTTGAAGGGAGAGACTGGTGAGATGCATGAGGCTGCATGGATGCCACGCGTGGATGAGTGAAATGTATGGGCTTGAGTGTGTGCTAGAATGAGAATGCTGGGTGTGGGTGAATGTTGAAGGGAGAGACTGGTGAGATGTATGAGGGTGGATGCCATGCATGGATGAGTGGAATGTATGGGCTTGAGTGTGTGCTAGAATGAGAATGCTGGGTGTTGGTGACTGTTGAAGGGAGAGACTGGTGAGATGCATGAGGCTGCATGGATGCCACGCGTGGATGAGTGGAATGTATGGGCTTGAGTGTGTGCTAGAATGAGAATGCTGGGTGTGGGTGAATGTTGAAGGGAGAGACTGGTGAGATGTCTGAGGGTGGATGCCATGCATGGATGAGTGGAATGTATGGGCTTGAGTGTGTGCTAGAATGAGAATGCTGGGTGTTGGTGACTGTTGAAGGGAGAGACTGGTGAGATGCATGAGGCTGCATGGATGCCACGCGTGGATGAGTGGAATGTATGGGCTTGAGTGTGTGCTAGAATGAGAATGCTGGGTGTGGGTGAATGTTGAAGGGAGAGACTGGTGAGATGTATGAGGGTGGCTGCCATGCGTGGATGAGTGGAATGTATGGGCTTGAGTGTGTGCTAGAATGAGAATGCTGGGTGTTGGTGACTGTTGAAGGGAGAGACTGGTGAGATGCATGAGGCTGCATGGATGCCACGCGTGGATGAGTGAAATGTATGGGCTTGAGTGTATGCTAGAATGAGAATGCTGGGTGTTGGTGACTGTTGAAGGGAGAGAATGGTGGGATGCATGAGGCTGCATGGATGCCATGCGTGGAAGAGTGGAATGTATGGGTTTGAGTCTATGCTAGAATGAGAATGCTGGGTGTGGGTGAATGTTGAAGGGAGAGACTGGTGAGATGCATGAGGCTGCATGGATGCCACGCATGGATGAGTGGAATGTATGGGCTTGAGTGTGTGCTAGAATGAGAATGCTGGGTGTTGGTGACTGTTGGAGGGAGAGAATGGTGGGATGTATGAGGCTGCATGGATGCCAGGCGTGGAAGAGTGGAATGTATGGGTTTGAGTCTATGCTAGATTGAGAATGCTGGGTGTGGGTGAATGTTGAAGGGAGAGACTGGTGAGATGCATGAGGTTGCATGGATGCCACGCATGGATGAGTGGAATGTATGGGCTTGAGTGTGTGCTAGAATGAGAATGCTGGGTGTGGGTGAATGTTGAAGGGAGAGACTGGTGAGATGCATGAGGCTGCATGGATGCCACGCGTGGATGAGTGGAATGTATGGGCTTGAGTGTGTGCTAGAATGAGAATGCTGGGTGTGGGTGAATGTTGAAGGGAGAGACTGGTGAGATGTATGAGGGTGGATGCCATGCATGGATGAGTGGAATGTATGGGCGTGAGTGTGCGCTAGAATGAGAATGCTGGGCGTTGGTGACTGTTGAAGGGAGAGAATGGTGGGATGCATGAGGCTGCATGGATGCCATGCGTGGAAGAGTGGAATGTATAGGTTTGAGTCTATGCTAGAATGAGAATGCTGGGTGTGGGTGAATGTTGAAGGGAGAGACTGGTGAGATGCATGAGGCTGCATGGATGCCACACATGGATGAGTGGAATGTATGGGCTTGAGTGTGTGCTAGAATGAGAATGCTGGGTGTTGGTGACTGTTGGAGGGAGAGAATGGTGGGATGTATGAGGCTGCATGGATGCCATGCGTGGAAGAGTGGAATGTATGGGTTTGAGTCTATGCTAGAATGAGAATGCTGGGTGTGGGTGAATGTTGAAGGGAGAGACTCGTGAGATGCATGAGGTTGCATGGATGCCACGCATGGATGAGTGGAATGTATGGGCTTGAGTGTGTGCTAGAATGAGAATGCTGGGTGTGGGTGACTGTTGAAGGGAGAGACTGGTGAGATGCATGAGGCTGCATGGATGCCATGCATGGATGAGTGGAATGTATGGGCTTGAGTGTGTGCTAGAATGAGAATGCTGTGTGTGGGTGTCTGTTGGAGGGAGAGAATGGTGAGATGCATGAGGCTGCATGGATGCCATGCATGGAAGAGTGGAATGTATGGGCTTGAGTGTGTGCTAGAATGAGAATGCTGGGTGTTGGTGACTGTTGAAGGGAGAGAATGGTGGGATGTATGAGGCTGCATGGATGCCATGCGTGCAAGAGTGGAATGTATGGGTTTGAGTCTATGCTATAATGAGAATGCTGGGTGTGGGTGAATGTTGAAGCGAGAGACTGGTGCGATGCATGAGGTTGCATGGATGCCACGCATGGATGAGTGGAATGTATGGGCTTGAGTGTGTGCTAGAATGAGAATGCTGGGTGTGGGTGAATGTTGAAGGGAGAGACTGGTGAGATGCATGAGGCTGCATGGATGCCACGCATGGATGAGTGGAATGTATGGGCTTGAGTGTGTGCTAGAATGAGAATGCTGGGTGTTGGTGACTGTTGGAGGGAGAGAATGGTGGGATGTATGAGGCTGCATGGATGCCATGCGTGGAAGAGTGGAATGTATGGGTTTGAGTCTATGCAAGAATGAGAATGCTGGGTGTGGGTGAATGTTGAAGGGAGAGACTTGTGAGATGCATGAGGTTGCATGGATGCCACGCATGGATGAGTGGAATGTATGGGCTTGAGTGTGTGCTAGAATGAGAATGCTGGGTGTTGGTGACTGTTGAAGGGAGAGACTGGTGAGATGTATGAGGCTGCATGGATGCCATGCGTGGAAGAGGGAATGTATGGGTTTGAGTCTATGCTAGAATGAGAATGCTGGGTGTGGGTGAATGTTGAAGGGAGAGACTGGTGAGATGCATGAGGTTGCATGGATGCCACGCATGGATGAGTGGAATGTATGGGCTTGAGTGTGTGCTAGAATTAGAATGCTGGGTGTGGGTGAATGTTGAAGGGAGAGACTGGTGAGATGCATGAGGCTGCATGGATGCCATGCATGGATGAGTGGAATGTATGGGTTTAGTGTGTGCTAGAAGGAGAATGCTCTGTGTGGGTGTCTGTTGGAGGGAGAGACTGGTGAGATGCATGAGGCTGCATGGATGCCATGCGTGGAAGAGTGGAATGTATGGGCTTGAGTGTGTGCTAGAATTAGAATGCTGGGTGTGGGTGAATGTTGAAGGGAGAGACTGGTGAGATGCATGAGGCTGCATGGATGCCATGCATGGATGAGTGGAATGTATGGGCTTGAGTGTGTGCTAGAATGAGATTGCTGGGTGAGGGTGACTGTTGAAGGGAGAGACTGGTGAGATGCATGAGGCTGCCATGCGAGGATGAGTGGAATGTATGGGCTTGAGTGTGTGCTAGAATGAGAATGCTGGTTCTTGGTGACTGTTGAAGGGAGAGACTGGTGGGATGCATGAGGCTGCATGGATGCCATGCGTGGAAGAGTGGAATGTATGGGTTTGAGTGTGTGCTAGAATGAGAATGCTGGTTCTTGGTGACTGTTGAAGGGAGAGACTGGTGAGATGCATGAGGCTGCATGGATGCCACGAGTCGACGAGTGGAATGTATGGGCTTGAGTGTATGCTAGAATGAGAATGCTGGATGTGGGTGTCTGTTGAAGGGAGAGACTGGTGAGATGCATGAGGCTGCATGGATGCCACGCGTGGATGAGTGGAATGTATGGGCTTGAGTGTATTCTAGAATGAGAATGCTGGGTGTTGGTGAATGTTGAAGAGAGGACTGGTGAGATGCATGAGGCTGCATGGATGCCACGCGTGGATGAGTGGAATGTATGGGCTTGAGTGTATGCTAGAATGAGAATGCTGGGTGTTGGTGATGGTTGAAGGGAGAGAATAGTGGAATGCATGAGGCTGCATGGATGCCATGCGTGGAAGAATGGAATGTATGGGTTTGAGTCTATGCTAGAATGAGAATGCTGGGTGTGGGTGAATGTTGAAGGGAGAGACTGGTGAGATGCATGAGGCTGCATGGATGCCACGCGTGGATGAGTGGAATGTATGGGCTTGAGTGTGTGCTAGAATGGGAATGCTGGGTGTGGGTGAATGTTGAAGGGAGAGGCTGGTGGGATGCATGAGGCTGCATGGATGCCACGCGTGGATGAGTGGAATGTATGGGCTTGAGTGTGTGCTAGAATGAGAATGCTGGGTGTTGGTGACTGTTGAAGGGAGAGACTGGTGGGATGCATGAGGCTGCATGGATGCCATGCATGGATGAGTGGAATGTATGGGCTTGAGTGTGTGCTAGACTGAGAATGCTGGGTGTGGGTGAATGTTGAAGGGAGAGACTGGTGAGATGCATGAGGCTGCATGGATGCCATGCATGAATGAGTGGAATGTATGGGCTTGAGTGTGTGCTAGAATGAGAATGCTGGGTGTTGGTGACTGTTGGAGGGAGAGAATGGTGGGATGTATGAGGCTGCATGGATGCCATGCGTGGAAGAGTGGAATGTATGGGTTTGAGTCTATGCTAGAATGAGAATGCTGGGTGTGGGTGTCTGTTGAAGGGAGAGACTGGTGAGATGCATTAGGCTGCATGGATGCCATGCGTGGATGAGTGGAATGAATGGGCTTGAGTGTGTGCTAGAATTAGAATACTGGGTGTGGGTGAATGTTGAAGGGAGAGACTGGTGAGATGCATGAGGCTGCATGGATGCCACGCGTGGATGAGTGGAATGTATGGGCTTGAGTGTGTGCTAGAATGAGAATGCTGGGTGTGGGTGAATGTTGAAGGGAGAGACTGGTGAGATGTATGAGGGTGGATGCCATGCATGGATGAGTGGAATGTATGGGCTTGAGTGTGTGCTAGAATGGGAATGCTGGGTGTTGGTGACTGTTGAAGGGAGAGACTGGTGAGATGCATGAGGCTGCATGGATGCCACGCGTGGATGAGTGAAATGTATGGGCTTGAGTGTATGCTAGAATGAGAATGCTGGGTGTTGGTGACTGTTGAAGGGAGAGAATGGTGGGATGCATGAGGCTGCATGGATGCCATGCGTGGAAGAGTGGAATGTATGGGTTTGAGTCTATGCTAGAATGAGAATGCTGGGTGTGGGTGAATGTTGAAGGGAGAGACTGGTGAGATGCATGAGGCTGCATGGATGCCACGCATGGATGAGTGGAATGTATGGGCTTGAGTGTGTGCTAGAATGAGAATGCTGGGTGTTGGTGACTGTTGGAGGGAGAGAATGGTGGGATGTATGAGGCTGCATGGATGCCAGGCGTGGAAGAGTGGAATGTATGGGTTTGAGTCTATGCTAGAATGAGAATGCTGGGTGTGGGTGAATGTTGAAGGGAGAGACTGGTGAGATGCATGAGGTTGCATGGATGCCACGCATGGATGAGTGGAATGTATGGGCTTGAGTGTGTGCTAGAATGAGAATGCTGGGTGTGGGTGAATGTTGAAGGGAGAGACTGGTGAGATGCATGAGGCTGCATGGATGCCACGCGTGGATGAGTGGAATGTATGGGCTTGAGTGTGTGCTAGAATGAGAATGCTGGGTGTGGGTGAATGTTGAAGGGAGAGACTGGTGAGATGTATGAGGGTGGATGCCATGCATGGATGAGTGGAATTATGGGCTTGAGTGTGTGCTAGAATGAGAATGCTGGGTGTTGGTGACTGTTGAAGGGAGAGAATGGTGGGATGCATGAGGCTGCATGGATGCCATGCGTGGAAGAGTGGAATGTATGGGTTTGAGTCTATGCTAGAATGAGAATGCTGGGTGTGGGTGAATGTTGAAGGGAGAGACTGGTGAGATGCATGAGGCTGCATGGATGCCACGCATGGATGAGTGGAATGTATGGGCTTGAGTGTGTGCTAGAATGAGAATGCTGGGTGTTGGTGACTGTTGGAGGGAGAGAATGGTGGGATGTATGAGGCTGCATGGATGCCATGCGTGGAAGAGTGGAATGTATGGGTTTGAGTCTATGCTAGAATGAGAATGCTGGGTGTGGGTGAATGTTGAAGGGAGAGACTCGTGAGATGCATGAGGTTGCATGGATGCCACGCATGGATGAGTGGAATGTATGGGCTTGAGAGTGTGCTAGAATGAGAATGCTGGGTGTGGGTGACTGTTGAAGGGAGAGACTGGTGAGATGCATGAGGCTGCATGGATGCCATGCATGGATGAGTGGAATGTATGGGCTTGAGTGTGTGCTAGAATGAGAATGCTGTGTGTGGGTGTCTGTTGGAGGGAGAGAATGGTGAGATGCATGAGGCTGCATGGATGCCATGCATGGAAGAGTGGAATGTATGGGCTTGAGTGTGTGCTAGAATGAGAATGCTGGGTGTTGGTGACTGTTGAAGGGAGAGAATGGTGGGATGTATGAGGCTGCATGGATGCCATGCGTGCAAGAGTGGAATGTATGGGTTTGAGTCTATGCTAGAATGAGAATGCTGGGTGTGGGTGAATGTTGAAGCGAGAGACTGGTGAGATGCATGAGGTTGCATGGATGCCACGCATGGATGAGTGGAATGTATGGGCTTGAGTGTGTGCTAGAATGAGAATGCTGGGTGTGGGTGAATGTTGAAGGGAGAGACTGGTGAGATGCATGAGGCTGCATGGATGCCACGCGTGGATGAGTGGAATTTATGGGCTTGAGTGTGTGCTAGAATGAGAATGCTGGGTGTGGGTGAATGTTGAAGGGAGAGACTGGTGAGATGTATGAGGGTGGATGCCATGCATGGATGAGTGGAATGTATGGGCTTGAGTGTGTTCTAGAATGAGAATGCTCGGCGTTGGTCACTGTTGGAGGGAGAGAATGGTGGGATGTATGAGGCTGCATGGATGCCATGCGTGGAAGAGTGGAATGTATGGGTTTGAGTCTATGCTAGAATAAGAATGCTGGGTGTGGGTGAATGTTGAAGGGAGAGACTGGTGAGATGCATGAGGTTGCATGGATGCCACGCATGGATGAGTGGAATGTATGGGCTTGAGTGTGTGCTAGAATGAGTATGCTGGGTGTGGGTGAATGTTGAAGGGAGAGACTGGTGAGATGCATGAGGCTGCATGGATGCCATGCATGGATGAGTGGAATGTATGGGCTTGAGTGTGTGCCAGAATGAGAATGCTCGGTGTGGGTGTCTGTTGGAGGGAGAGATTGGTGAGATGCATGAGGCTGCATGGATGCCATGCGTGGAAGAGTGGAATGTATGGGCTTGAGTGTGTGCTAGAATGAGAATGCTGGGTGTGGGTGTCTGTTGGAGGGAGAGACTGGTGAGATGCATGAGGCTGCATGGATGCCATGCGTGGAAGAGTGGAATGTTTGGGCTTGAGTGTGTGCCAGAATGAGAATGCTCGGTGTGGGTGTCTGTTGGAGGGAGAGACTGGTGAGATGCATGAGGCTGCATGGATGCCATGCGTGGAAGAGTGGAATGTATGGGTTTGAGTGTGTGCTAGAATGAGAATGCTGGGTGTGGGTGAATGTTGAAGGGAGAGACTGGTGAGATGCATGAGGCTGCATGGATGCCATGCATGGATGAGTGGAATGTATGGGCTTGAGTGTGTGCTAGAATGAGATTGCTGGGTGAGGGTGACTGCTGAAGGGAGAGACTGGTGAGATGCATGAGGCTGCCATGCGTGGATGAGTGGAACGTATGGGCTTGAGTGTGTGCTAGAATGAGAATGCTGGTTCTTGGTGACTGTTGAAGGGAGAGACTGGTGGGATGCATGAGGCTGCATGGATGCCATGCGTGGAAGAGTGGAATGTATGGGTTTGAGTGTGTGCTAGAATGAGAATGCTGGTTCTTGGTGACTGTTGAAGGGAGAGACTGGTGAGATGCATGAGGCTGCATGGATGCCACGCGTCGACGAGTGGAATGTATGGGCTTGAGTGTATGCTAGAATGAGAATGCTGGGTGTGGGTGTCTGTTGAAGGGAGAGACTGGTGAGATGCATGAGGCTGCATGGATGCCACGCGTGGATGAGTGGATTGTATGGGCTTGAGTGTATTCTAGAATGAGAATGCTGGGTGTTGGTGACGGTTGAAGGGAGAGAATAGTGGAATGCATGAGGCTGCATGGATGCCATGCGTGGAAGAATGGAATGTATGGGTTTGAGTCTATGCTAGAATGAGAATGCTGGGTGTGGGTGAATGTTGAAGGGAGAGACTGGTGAGATGCATGAGGCTGCATGGATGCCACGCGTGGATGAGTGGAATGTATGGGCTTGAGTGTGTGCTAGAATGAGAATGCTGGGTGTGGGTGAATGTTGAAGGGAGAGGCTGGTGGGATGCATGAGGCTGCATGGATGCCATGGGTGGAAGAGTGGAATGTATGGGTTTGAGTCTATGCTAGAATGAGAATGCTGGGTGTGGGTGAATGTTGAAGGGAGAGGCTGGTGGAATGCATGAGGCTGCATGGATGCCACACGTGGATGAGTGGAATGTATGGGCTTGAGTGTGTGCTAGAATGAGAATGCTGGGTGTTGGTGACTGTTGAAGGCAGAGACTGGTGGGATGCATGAGGCTGCATGGATGCCATGCATGGATGAGTGGAATGTATGGGCTTGAGTGTGTGCTAGAATGAGAATGCTGGGTGTTGGTGACTGTTGGAGGGAGAGAATGGTGGGATGTATGAGGCTGCATGGATGCCATGCGTGGAAGAGTGGAATGTATGGGTTTGAGTCTATGCTAGAATGAGAATGCTGGGTGTGGGTGTCTGTTGAAGGGAGAGACTGGTGAGATGCATGAGGCTGCATGGATGCCATGCGTGGATGAGTGGAATGTATGGGCTTGAGTGTGTGCTAGAATTAGAATGCTGGGTGTGGGTGAATGTTGAAGGGAGAGACTGGTGAGATGCATGAGGCTGCATGGATGCCACGCGTGGATGAGTGGAATGTATGGGCTTGAGTGTGTGCTAGAATGAGAATGCTGGGTGTGGGTGAATGTTGAAGGGAGAGACTGGTGAGATGTATGAGGGTGGATGCCATACATGGATGAGTGGAATGTATATGCTTGAGTGTGTGCTAGAATGAGAATGCTGGGTGTGGGTGAATGTTGAAGGGAGAGACTGGTGAGATGCATGAGGCTGCATGGATGCCACGCGTGGATGAGTGGAATGTATGGGCTTGAGTGTGTGCTAGAATGGGAATGCTGGGTGTGGGTGAATGTTGAAGGGAGAGACTGGTGAGATGTATGAGGGTGGATGCCATGCATGGATGAGTGGAATGTATGGGCTTGAGTGTGTTCTAGAATGAGAATGCTCGGCGTTGGTCACTGTTGGAGGGAGAGAATGGTGGGATGTATGAGGCTGCATGGATGCCATGCGTGGAAGAGTGGAATGTATGGGTTTGAGTCTATGCTAGAATGAGAATGCTGGGTGTGGGTGAATGTTGAAGGGAGAGACTGGTGAGATGCATGAGGTTGCATGGATGCCACGCATGGATGAGTGGAATGTATGGGCTTGAGTGTGTGCTAGAATGAGTATGCTGGGTGTGGGTGACTGTTGAAGGGAGAGACTGTTGAGATGCATGAGGCTGCATGGATGCCATGCATGGATGAGTGGAATGTATGGGCTTGAGTGTGTGCCAGAATGAGAATGCTGGGTGTGGGTGAATGTTGAAGGGAGAGACTGGTGAGATGCATGAGGTTGCATGGATGCCACGCATGGATGAGTGGAATGTATGGGCTTGAGTGTGTGCTAGAATGAGTATGCTGGGTGTGGGTGAATGTTGAAGGGAGAGACTGGTGAGATGCATGAGGCTGCATGGATGCCATGCGTGGAAGAGTGGAATGTATGGGCTTGAGTGTGTGCTAGAATGAGAATGCTGGGTGTGGGTGTCTGTTGGAGGGAGAGACTGGTGAGATGCATGAGGCTGCATGGATGCCATGCGTGGAAGAGTGGAATGTATGGGCTTGAGGGTGTGCCAGAATGAGAATGCTCGGTGTGGGTGTCTGTTGGAGGGAGAGACTGGTGAGATGCATGAGGCTGCATGGATGCCATGCGTGGAAGAGTGGAATGTATGGGTTTGAGTGTGTGCTAGAATGAGAATGCTGGGTGTGGGTGAATGTTGAAGGGAGAGACTGGTGAGATGCATGAGGCTGCATGGATGCCATGCATGGATGAGTGGAATGTATGGGCTTGAGTGTGTGCTAGAATGAGATTGCTGGGTGAGGGTGACTGTTGAAGGGAGAGACTGGTGAGATGCATGAGGCTGCCATGCGTGGATGAGTGGAACGTATGGGCTTGAGTGTGTGCTAGAATGAGAATGCTGGTTCTTGGTGACTGTTGAAGGGAGAGACTGTTGGGATGCATGAGGCTGCATGGATGCCATGCGTGGAAGAGTGGAATGTATGGGTTTGAGTTTGTGCTAGAATGAGAATGCTGGTTCTTGGTGACTGTTGAAGGGAGAGACTGGTGAGATGCATGAGGCTGCATGGATGCCACGCGTCGACGAGTGGAATGTATGGGCTTGAGTGTATGCTAGAATGAGAATGCTGGGTGTGGGTGTCTGTTGAAGGGAGAGACTGGTGAGATGCATGAGGCTGCATGGATGCCACACGTGGATGAGTGGAATGTATGGGCTTGAGTGTATTCTAGAATGAGATTGCTGGGTGTTGGTGAATGTTGAAGAGAGGACTGGTGAGATGCATGAGGCTGCATGGATGCCACGCGTGGATGAGTGGAATATATGGTCTTGAGTGTATGCTAGAATGAGAATGCTGGGTGTTGGTGACGGTTGAAGGGAGAGACTAGTGGAATGCATGAGGCTGCATGGATGCCATGCGTGGAAGAATGGAATGTATGGGTTTGAGTCTATGCTAGAATGAGAATGCTGGGTGTGGGTGAATGTTGAAGGGAGAGACTGGTGAGATGCATGAGGCTGCATGGATGCCACGCGTGGATGAGTGGAATGTATAGGCTTGAGTGTGTGCTAGAATGAGAATGCTGGGTGTGGGTGAATGTTGAAGGGAGAGGCTGGTGGGATGCATGAGGCTGCATGGATGCCATGGCTGGAAGAGTGGAATGTATGGGTTTGAGTCTATGCTAGAATGAGAATGCTGGGTGTGGGTGAATGTTGAAGGGAGAGGCTGGTGGAATGCATGAGGCTGCATGGATGCCACGCGTGGATGAGTGGAATGTATGGGCTTGAGTGTGTGCTAGAATGAGAATGCTGGGTGTTTGTGACTGTTGAAGGGAGAGACTGGTGGGATGCATGAGGCTGCATGGATGCCATGCATGGATGAGTGGAATGTATGGGCTTGAGTGTGTGCTAGAATGAGAATGCTGGGTGTTGGTGACTGTTGGAGGGAGAGAATGGTGGGATGTATGAGGCTGCATGGATGCCATGCGTGGAAGAG
Source organism: Ambystoma mexicanum (assembly GCF_040938575.1). Lineage (NCBI taxonomy): Eukaryota > Metazoa > Chordata > Amphibia > Caudata > Ambystomatidae > Ambystoma > Ambystoma mexicanum. The sequence goes on from NC_090928.1 coordinate 1,299,152,891, forward strand.
TGGAATGTATGGGTGTGAGTCTATGCTAGAATGAGAATGCTGGGTGTGGGTGTCTGTTGAAGGGAGAGACTGGTGAGATGCATGAGGCTGCATGGATGCCATGCGTGGATGAGTGGAATGTATGGGCTTGAGTGTGTGCTAGAATTAGAATGCTGGGTGTGGGTGAATGTTGAAGGGAGAGACTGGTGAGATGCATGAGGCTGCATGGATGCCACGCGTGGATGAGTGGAATGTATGGGCTTGAGTGTGTGCTAGAATGAGAATGCTGGGTGTGGGTGAATGTTGAAGGGAGAGACTGGTGAGATGTATGAGGGTGGATGCCATGCATGGATGAGTGGAATGTATGGGCTTGAGTGTGTGCTAGAATGAGAATGCTGGGTGTTGGTGACTGTTGAAGGGAGAGACTGGTGAGATGCATGAGGCTGCATGGATGCCACGCGTAGATGAGTGGAATGTATGGGCTTGAGTGTGTGCTAGAATGAGAATGCTGGGTGTGGGTGAATGTTGAAGGGAGAGACTGGTGAGATGTATGAGGGTGGCTGCCATGCGTGGATGAGTGGAATGTATGGGCTTGAGTGTGTGCTAGAATGAGAATGCTGGGTGTTGGTGACTGTTGAAGGGAGAGACTGGTGAGATGCATGAGGCTGCATGGATGCCACGCGTGGATGAGTGAAATGTATGGGTTTGAGTCTATGCTAGAATGAGAATGCTGGGTGTGGGTGAATGTTGAAGGGAGAGACTGGTGAGATGCATGAGGCTGCATGGATGCCATGCGTGGATGAGTGGAATGTATGGGCTTGAGTGTGTGCTAGATTTAGAATGCTGGCTGTGGGTGAATGTTGAAGGGAGAGACTGGTGAGATGCATGAGGCTGCATGGATGCCACGCGTGAATGAGTGGAATGTATGGGCTTGAGTGTGTGCTAGAATGAGAATGCTGGGTGTGGGTGAATGTTGAAGGGAGAGACTGGTGAGATGTATGAGGGTGGATGCCATGCATGGATGAGTGGAATGTATGGGCTTGAGTGTGTGCTAGAATGAGAATGCTGGGTGTTGGTGACTGTTGAAGGGAGAGACTGGTGAGATGCATGAGGCTGCATGGATGCCACGCGTGAATGAGTGGAATGTATGGGCTTGAGTGTGTGCTAGAATGAGAATGCTGGGTGTGGGTGAATGTTGAAGGGAGAGACTGGTGAGATGTATGAGGGTGGTTGCCATGCGTGGATGAGTGGAATGTATGGGCTTGAGTGTATGCTAGAATGAGAATGCTGGGTGTTGGTGACTGTTGAAGGGAGAGAATGGTGGGATGCATGAGGCTGCATGGATGCCATGCGTGGAAGAGTGGAATGTATGGGTTTGAGTCTATGCTAGAATGAGAATGCTGGATGTGGGTGAATGTTGAAGGGAGAGACTGGTGAGATGCATGAGGCTGCATGGATGCCATGCATGGATGAGTGGAATGTATGGGCTTGAGTGTGTGCTAGAATGAGAATGCTGGGTGTTCGTGACTGTTGGAGGGAGAGAATGGTGGGATGTATGAGGCTGCATGGATGCCAGGCGTGGAAGAGTGGAATGTATGGGTTTGAGTCTATGCTAGAATAAGAATGCTGGGTGTGGGTGAATGTTGAAGGGAGAGACTGGTGAGATGCATGAGGTTGCAGGGATGCCACGCATGGATGAGTGGAATGTATGGGCTTGAGTGTGTGCTAGAATGAGAATGCTGGGTGTGGGTGACTGTTGGAGGGAGAGAATGGTGGGATGTATGAGGCTGCATGGATGCCATGCGTGGAAGAGTGGAATGTATGGGTTTGAGTCTATGCTAGAATGAGAATGCTGGGTGTGGGTGAATGTTGAAGGGAGAGACTCGTGAGATGCATGAGGTTGCATGGATGCCACGCATGGATGAGTGGAATGTATGGGCTTGAGAGTGTGCTAGAATGAGAATGCTGGGTGTGGGTGACTGTTGAAGGGAGAGACTGGTGAGATGCATGAGGCTGCATGGATGCCATGCATGGATGAGTGGAATGTATGGGCTTGAGTGTGTGCTAGAATGAGAATGCTGTGTGTGGGTGTCTGTTGGAGGGAGAGAATGGTGAGATGCATGAGGCTGCATGGATGCCATGCATGGAAGAGTGGAATGTATGGGCTTGAGTGTGTGCTAGAATGAGAATGCTGGGTGTTGGTGACTGTTGAAGGGAGAGAATGGTGGGATGTATGAGGCTGCATGGATGCCATGCGTGCAAGAGTGGAATGTATGGGTTTGAGTCTATGCTAGAATGAGAATGCTGTGTGTGGGTGAATGTTGAAGGGAGAGACTGGTGAGATGTATGAGGGTGGATGCCATGCATGGATGAGTGTTATGTATGGGCTTGAGTGTGTTCTAGAATGAGAATGCTCGGCGTTGGTCACTGTTGGAGGGAGAGAATGGTGGGATGAATGAGGCTGCATGGATGCCATGCGTGGAAGAGTGGAATGTATGGGTTTGAGTCTATGCTAGAATGAGAATGCTGGGTGTGGGTGAATGTTGAAGGGAGAGACTGGTGAGATGCATGAGGTTGCATGGATGCCACGCATGGATGAGTGGAATGTATGGGCTTGAGTGTGTGCTAGAATGAGTATGCTGGGTGTGGGTGAATGTTGAAGGGAGAGACTGGTGAGATGCATGAGGCTGCATGGATGCCATGCATGGATGAGTGGAATGTATGGGCTTGAGTGTGTGCCAGAATGAGAATGCTCGGTGTGGGTGTCTGTTGGAGGGAGAGACTGGTGAGATGCATGAGGCTGCATGGATGCCATGCGTGGAAGAGTGGAATGTATGGGCTTGAGTGTGTGCTAGAATGAGAATGCTGGGTGTGGGTGTCTGTTGGAGGGAGAGACTGGTGAGATGCATGAGGCTGCATGGATGCCATGCGTGGAAGAGTGGAATGTATGGGCTTGAGTGTGTGCCAGAATGAGAATGCTCGGTGTGGGTGTCTGTTGGAGGGAGAGACTGGTGAGATGCATGAGGCTGGATGGATGCCATGCGTGGAAGAGTGGAATGTATGGGTTTGAGTGTGTGCTAGAATGAGAATGCTGGGTGTGGGTGAATGTTGAAGGGAGAGACTGGTGAGATGCATGAGGCTGCCATGCGTGGATGAGTGGAACGTATGGGCTTGAGTGTGTGCTAGAATGAGAATGCTGGTTCTTGGTGACTGTTGAAGGGAGAGACTGGTGGGATGCATGAGGCTGCATGGATGCCATGCGTGGAAGAGTGGAATGTATGGGTTTGAGTTTGTGCTAGAATGAGAATGCTGGTTCTTGGTGACTGTTGAAGGGAGAGACTGGTGAGATGCATGAGGCTGCATGGATGCCACGCGTCGACGAGTGGAATGTATGGGCTTGAGTGCATGCTAGAATGAGAATGCTGGGTGTGGGTGTCTGTTGAAGGGAGAGACTGGTGAGATGCATGAGGCTGCATGGATGCCACGCGTGGATGAGTGGAATGTATGGGCTTGAGTGTATTCTAGAATGAGATTGCTGGGTGTTGGTGAATGTTGAAGAGAGGACGGGTGAGATGCATGAGGCTGCATGGATGCCACGCGTGGATGAGTGGAATATATGGGCTTGAGTGTATGCTAGAATGAGAATGCTGGGTGTTGGTGACGGTTGAAGGGAGAGAATAGTGGAATGCATGAGGCTGCATGGATGCCATGCGTGGAAGAATGGAATGTATGGGTTTGAGTCTATGCTAGAATGAGAATGCTGGGTGTGGGTGAATGTTGAAGGGAGAGACTGGTGAGATGCATGAGGCTGCATGGATGCCACGCGTGGATGAGTGGAATGTATGGGCTTGAGTGTGTGCTAGAATGAGAATGCTGGGTGTGGGTGAATGTTGAAGGGAGAGGCTGGTGGGATGCATGAGGCTGCATGGATGCCATGGCTGGAAGAGTGGAATGTATGGGTTTGAGTCTATGCTAGAATTAGAATGCTGGGTGTGGGTGAATGTTGAAGGGAGAGGCTGGTGGAATGCATGAGGCTGCATGGATGCCACGCGTGGATGAGTGGAATGTATGGGCTTGAGTGTGTGCTAGAATGAGAATGCTGGGTGTTGGTGACTGTTGAAGGGAGAGACTGGTGGGATGCATGAGGCTGCATGGATGCCATGCATGGATGAGTGGAATGTATGGGCTTGAGTGTGTGCTAGAATGAGAATGCTGGGTGTTGGTGACTGTTGGAGGGAGAGAATGGTGGGATGTATGAGGCTGCATGGATGCCATGCGTGGAAGAGTGGAATGTATGGGTGTGAGTCTATGCTAGAATGAGAATGCTGGGTGTGGGTGTCTGTTGAAGGGAGAGACTGGTGAGATGCATGAGGCTGCATGGATGCCATGCGTGGATGAGTGGAATGTATGGGCTTGAGTGTGTGCTAGAATTAGAATGCTGGGTGTGGGTGAATGTTGAAGGGAGAGACTGGTGGGATGCATGAGGCTGCATGGATGCCACGCGTGGATGAGTGGAATGTATGGGCTTGAGTGTGTGCTAGAATGAGAATGCTGGGTGTGGGTGAATGTTGAAGGGAGAGACTGGTGAGATGTATGAGGGTGGATGCCATGCATGGATGAGTGGAATGTATGGGCTTGAGTGTGTGCTAGAATGAGAATGCTGGGTGTTGGTGACTGTTGAAGGGAGAGACTGGTGAGATGCATGAGGCTGCATGGATGCCACGCGTAGATGAGTGGAATGTATGGGCTTGAGTGTGTGCTAGAATGAGAATGCTGGGTGTGGGTGAATGTTGAAGGGAGAGACTGGTGAGATGTATGAGGGTGGCTGCCATGCGTGGATGAGTGGAATGTATGGGCTTGAGTGTGTGCTAGAATGAGAATGCTGGGTGTTGGTGACTGTTGAAGGGAGAGACTGGTGAGATGCATGAGGCTGCATGGATGCCACGCGTGGATGAGTGAAATGTATGGGTTTGAGTCTATGCTAGAATGAGAATGCTGGGTGTGGGTGAATGTTGAAGGGAGAGACTGGTGAGATGCATGAGGCTGCATGGATGCCACGCGTGGATGAGTGGAATGTATGGGCTTGAGTGTGTGCTAGAATGAGAATGCTGGGTGTGGGTGAATGTTGAAGGGAGAGACTGGTGAGATGTATGAGGGTGGATGCCATGCATGGATGAGTGGAATGTATGGGCTTGAGTGTGTGCTAGAATGAGAATGCTGGGTGTTGGAGACTGTTGAAGGGAGAGACTGGTGAGATGCATGAGGCTGCATGGATGCCACGCGTGGATGAGTGGAATGTATGGGCTTGAGTGTGTGCTAGAATGAGAATGCTGGGTGTGGGTGAATGTTGAAGGGAGAGACTGGTGAGATGTATGAGGGTGGTTGCCATGCGTGGATGAGTGGAATGTATGGGCTTGAGTGTATGCTAGAATGAGAATGCTGGGTGTTGGTGACTGTTGAAGGGAGAGAATGGTGGGATGCATGAGGCTGCATGGATGCCATGCGTGGAAGAGTGGAATGTATGGGTTTGAGTCTATGCTAGAATGAGAATGCTGGGTGTGGGTGAATGTTGAAGGGAGAGACTGGTGAGATGCATGAGGCTGCATGGATGCCATGCATGGATGAGTGGAATGTATGGGCTTGAGTGTGTGCTAGAATGAGAATGCTGGGTGTTCGTGACTGTTGGAGGGAGAGAATGGTGGGATGTATGAGGCTGCATGGATGCCAGGCGTGGAAGAGTGGAATGTATGGGTTTGAGTCTATGCTAGAATAAGAATGCTGGGTGTGGGTGAATGTTGAAGGGAGAGACTGGTGAGATGCATGAGGTTGCAGGGATGCCACGCATGGATGAGTGGAATGTATGGGCTTGAGTGTGTGCTAGAATGAGAATGCTTGGTGTGGGTGACTGTTGGAGGGAGAGAATGGTGGGATGTATGAGGCTGCATGGATGCCATGCGTGGAAGAGTGGAATGTATGGGTTTGAGTCTATGCTAGAATGAGAATGCTGGGTGTGGGTGAATGTTGAAGGGAGAGACTCGTGAGATGCATGAGGTTGCATGGATGCCACGCATGGATGAGTGGAATGTATGGGCTTGAGAGTGTGCTAGAATGAGAATCCTGGGTGTGGGTGACTGTTGAAGGGAGAGACTGGTGAGATGCATGAGGCTGCATGGATGCCATGCATGGATGAGTGGAATGTATGGGCTTGAGTGTGTGCTAGAATGAGAATGCTGTGTGTGGGTGTCTGTTGGAGGGAGAGAATGGTGAGATGCATGAGGCTGCATGGATGCCATGCATGGAAGAGTGGAATGTATGGGCTTGAGTGTGTGCTAGAATGAGAATGCTGGGTGTTGGTGACTGTTGAAGGGAGAGAATGGTGGGATGTATGAGGCTGCATGGATGCCATACGTGCAAGAGTGGAATGTATGGGTTTGAGTCTATGCTAGAATGATAATGCTGGGTGTGGGTGAATGTTGAAGCGAGAGACTGGTGAGATGCATGAGGTTGCATGGATGCCACGCATGGATGAGTGGAATGTATGGGCTTGAGTGTGTGCTAGAATGAGAATGCTGGGTGTGGGTGAATGTTGAAGGGAGAGACTGGTGAGATGCATGAGGCTGCATGGATGCCACGCGTGGATGAGTGGAATTTATGGGCTTGAGTGTGTGCTAGAATGAGAATGCTGGGTGTGGGTGAATGTTGAAGGGAGAGACTGGTGAGATGTATGAGGGTGGATGCCATGCATGGATGAGTGTTATGTATGGGCTTGAGTGTGTTCTAGAATGAGAATGCTCGGCGTTGGTCACTGTTGGAGGGAGAGAATGGTGGGATGTATGAGGCTGCATGGATGCCATGCGTGGAAGAGTGGAATGTATGGGTTTGAGTCTATGCTAGAATGAGAATGCTGGGTGTGGGTGAATGTTGAAGGGAGAGACTGGTGAGATGCATGAGGTTGCATTGATGCCACGCATGGATGAGTGGAATGTATGGGCTTGAGTGTGTGCTAGAATGAGTATGCTGGGTGTGGGCGAATGTTGAAGGGAGAGACTGGTGAGATGCATGAGGCTGCATGGATGCCATGCATGGATGAGTGGAATGTATGGGCTTGAGTGTGTGCCAGAATGAGAATGCTCGGTGTGGGTGTCTGTTGGAGGGAGAGACTGGTGAGATGCATGAGGCTGCATGGATGCCATGCGTGGAAGAGTGGAATGTATGGGCTTGAGTGTGTGCTAGAATGAGAATGCTGGGTGTGGGTGTCTGTTGGAGGGAGAGACTGGTGAGATGCATGAGGCTGCATGGATGCCATGCGTGGAAGAGTGGAATGTATGGGCTTGAGTGTGTGCCAGAATGAGAATGCTCGGTGTGGGTGTCTGTTGGAGGGAGAGACTGGTGAGATGCATGAGGCTGCATGGATGCCATGCGTGGAAGAGTGGAATGTATGGGCTTGAGTGTGTGCTAGAATGAGAATGCTGGGTGTGGGTGAATGTTGAAGGGAGAGACTGGTGAGATGCATGAGGCTGCATGGATGCCATGCATGGATGAGTGGAATGTATGGGCTTGAGTGTGTGCTAGAATGAGATTGCTGGGTGAGGGTGACTGCTGAAGGGAGAGACTGGTGAGATGCATGAGGCTGCCATGCGTGGATGAGTGGAACGTATGGGCTTGAGTGTGTGCTAGAATGAGAATGCTGGTTCTTGGTGACTGTTGAAGGGAGAGACTGGTGGGATGCATGAGGCTGCATGGATGCCATGCGTGGAAGAGTGGAATGTATGGGCTTGAGTGTATGCTAGAATGAGAATGCTGGGTGTGGGTGACTGCTGAAGGGAGAGACTGGTGAGATGCATGAGGCTGCCATGCGTGGATGAGTGGAACGTATGGGCTTGAGTGTGTGCTAGAATGAGAATGCTGGTTCTTGGTGACTGTTGAAGGGAGAGACTGGTGAGATGCATGAGGCTGCATGGATGCCACGCGTCGACGAGTGGAATGTATGGGTTTGAGTCTATGCTAGAATGAGAATGCTGGGTGTGGGTGAATGTTGAAGGGAGAGACTGGTGAGATGCATGAGGCTGCATGGATGCCACGCGTGGATGAGTGGAATGTATGGGCTTGAGTGTGTGCTAGAATGAGAATGCTGGGTGTGGGTGAATGTTGAAGGGAGAGGCTGGTGGGATGCATGAGGCTGCATGGATGCCATGGGTGGAAGAGTGGAATGTATGGGTTTGAGTCTATGCTAGAATGAGAATGCTGGGTGTGGGTGAATGTTGAAGGGAGAGGCTGGTGGAATGCATGAGGCTGCATGGATGCCACGCGTGGATGAGTGGAATGTATGGGCTTGAGTGTGTGCTAGAATGAGAATGCTGGGTGTTGGTGACTGTTGAAGGGAGAGACTGGTGGGATGCATGAGGCTGCATGGATGCCATGCATGGATGAGTGGAATGTATGGGCTTGAGTGTGTGCTAGAATGAGAATGCTGGGTGTTGGTGACTGTTGGAGGGAGAGAATGGTGGGATGTATGAGGCTGCATGGATGCCATGCGTGGAAGAGTGGAATGTATGGGTTTGAGTCTATGCTAGAATGAGAATGCTGGGTGTGGGTGTCTGTTGAAGGGAGAGACTGGTGAGATGCATGAGGCTGCATGGATGCCATGCGTGGATGAGTGGAATGTATGGGCTTGAGTGTGTGCTAGAATTAGAATGCTGGGTGTGGGTGAATGTTGAAGGGAGAGACTGGTGAGATGCATGAGGCTGCATGGATGCCACGCGTGGATGAGTGGAATGTATGGGCTTGAGTGTGTGCTAGAATGAGAATGCTGGGTGTGGGTGAATGTTGAAGGGAGAGACTGGTGAGATGTATGAGGGTGGATGCCATGCATGGATGAGTGGAATGTATGGGCTTGAGTGTGTGCTAGAATGAGAATGCTGGGTGTGGGTGAATGTTGAAGGGAGAGACTGGTGAGATGCATGAGGCTGCATGGATGCCACGCGTGGATGAGTGGAATGTATGGGCTTGAGTGTGTGCTAGAATGAGAATGCTGGGTGTGGGTGAATGTTGAAGGGAGAGACTGGTGAGATGTATGAGGGTGGATGCCATGCATGGATGAGTGGAATGTATGGGCTTGAGTGTGTTCTAGAATGAGAATGCTCGGCGTTGGTCACTGTTGGAGGGAGAGAATGGTGGGATGTATGAGGCTGCATGGATGCCATGCGTGGAAGAGTGGAATGTATGGGTTTGAGTCTATGCTAGAATGAGAATGCTGGGTGTGGGTGAATGTTGAAGGGAGAGACTGGTGAGATGCATGAGGTTGCATGGATGCCACGCATGGATGAGTGGAATGTATGGGCTTGAGTGTGTGCTAGAATGAGTATGCTGGGTGTGGGTGAATGTTGAAGGGAGAGACTGTTGAGATGCATGAGGCTGCATGGATGCCATGCATGGATGAGTGGAATGTATGGGCTTGAGTGTGTGCCAGAATGAGAATGCTGGGTGTGGGTGAATGTTGAAGGGAGAGACTGGTGAGATGCATGAGGTTGCATGGATGCCACGCATGGATGAGTGGAATGTATGGGCTTGAGTGTGTGCTAGAATGTGTATGCTGGGTGTGGGTGAATGTTGAAGGGAGAGACTGGTGAGATGCAGGAGGCTGCATGGATGCCATACATGGATGAGTGGAATGTATGGGCTTGAGTGTGTGCCAGAATGAGAATGCTCGGTGTGGGTGTCTGTTGGAGGGAGAGACTGGTGAGATGCATGAGGCTTTTTGGATGCCATGCGTGGAAGAGTGGAATGTATGGGCTTGAGTGTGTGCTAGAATGAGAATGCTGGGTGTGGGTGTCTGTTGGAGGGAGAGACTGGTGAGATGCATGAGGCTGTATGGATGCCATGCGTGGAAGAGTGGAATGTATGGGCTTGAGTGTGTGCCAGAATGAGAATGCTCGGTGTGGGTGAATGTTGAAGGGAGAGACTGGTGAGATGCATGAGGCTGCATGGATGCCATGCATGGATGAGTGGAATGTATGGGCTTGAGTGTGTGCTAGAATGAGATTGCTGGGTGAGGGTGACTGTTGAAGGGAGAGACTGGTGAGATGCATGAGGCTGCCATGCGTGGATGAGTGGAACGTATGGGCTTGAGTGTGTGCTAGAATGAGAATGCTGGTTCTTGGTGACTGTTGAAGGGAGAGACTGGTGGGATGCATGAGGCTGCATGGATGCCATGCGTGGAAGAGTGGAATGTATGGGTTTGAGTGTGTGCTAGAATGAGAATGCTGGTTCTTGGTGACTGTTGAAGGGAGAGACTGGTGAGATGCATGAGGCTGCATGGATGCCACGCGTCGACGAGTGGAATGTATGGGCTTGAGTGTATGCTAGAATGAGAATGCTGGGTGTGGGTGTCTGTTGAAGGGAGAGACTGGTGAGATGCATGAGGCTGCATGGATGCCACGCGTGGATGAGTGGAATGTATGGGCTTGAGTGTATTCTAGAATGAGATTGCTGGGTGTTGGTGAATGTTGAAGAGAGGACTGGTGAGATGCATGAGGCTGCATGGATGCCACGCGTGGATGAGTGGAATATATGGGCTTGAGTGTATGCTAGAATGAGGATGCTGGGTGTTGGTGACGGTTGAAGGGAGAGAATAGTGGAATGCATGAGGCTGCATGGATGCCATGCGTGGAAGAATGGAATGTATGGGTTTGAGTCTATGCTAGAATGAGAATGCTGGGTGTGGGTGAATGTTGAAGGGAGAGACTGGTGAGATGCATGAGGCTGCATGGATGCCACGCGTGGATGAGTGGAATGTATGGGCTTGAGTGTGTGCTAGAATGAGAATGCTGGGTGTGGGTGAATGTTGAAGGGAGAGGCTGGTGGGATGCATGAGGCTGCATGGATGCCATGGCTGGAAGAGTGGAATGTATGGGTTTGAGTCTATGCTAGAATGAGAATGCTGGGTGTGGGTGAATGTTGAAGGGAGAGGCTGGTGGAATGCATGAGGCTGCATGGATGCCACGCGTGGATGAGTGGAATGTATGGGCTTGAGTGTGTGCTAGAATGAGAATGCTGGGTGTTGGTGACTGTTGAAGGGAGAGACTGGTGGGATGCATGAGGCTGCATGGATGCCATGCATGGATGAGTGGAATGTATGGGCTTCAGTGTGTGCTAGAATGAGAATGCTGGGTGTTGGTGACTGTTGGAGGGAGAGAATGGTGGGATGTATGAGGCTGCATGGATGCCATGCGTGGAAGAGTGGAATGTATGGGTGTGAGTCTATGCTAGAATGAGAATGCTGGGTGTGGGTGTCTGTTGAAGGGAGAGACTGGTGAGATGCATGAGGCTGCATGGATGCCATGCGTGGATGAGTGGAATGTATGGGCTTGAGTGTGTGCTAGAATTAGAATGCTGGGTGTGGGTGAATGTTGAAGGGAGAGACTGGTGAGATGCATGAGGCTGCATGGATGCCACGCGTGGATGAGTGGATGTATGGGCTTGAGT